>NW_027491719.1:430000-858081 GCF_021521415.1 Bidens hawaiensis | reverse complement strand
ATAACCCTCTCCCCCTTTATATAGTAATCGCAATTAATGCGGTGAATTTAATGCGGAGGAGAGAGAAATGGAATGTGCAATGAAACTATGACACGTGGCAAAAACCAAGCTGGCAACAGCTGTTGAAAGGACGTATGCCAGTAATTTCGCGGCCACGCGCCCGAAAAATCGCGCCCACGCGCCTGAAAAAGCGTCTGGAATGACCATGTTCTGTCACGTCACCATAACTTCCTGCACGTCCTGACACAGTCAGAAGAAACCGTCGCACGACGTTTCAGAGGTTTGGACTGTTCTTATCTTTTCACCAACTCTTCGAATTTCAAAATTCAAAATTCGAAAATATTAAAAAGCGGGAAACTACCCCTTACCTTGGCAAACAAATAACCATAAGCCGGGTGCGGGTACAGTGTAAAGGCAAAACCCTTCACATACCTAACACCCGCAGGGAACTGAAGCCAAGTAAAAACCTTGGTGAACAAGTAACCGTAAGACGGATGCGGGTACAGTGTTAAGGCAAAACCCTTCACATACCTAGCACCCGCAGGGAATTGAAGCCAAGTACCTTGGCAAACAAGTAACCATAAGCCGGGTACGGGTACAGTGTAAAGGCAAAACCCTTCACATACCTAGCACCCGCAGGAACTGAAGCCAAGTAAACCTTGGTGAACAAGTAACCGTAAGACGGATGCGGGTACAGTGTAAAGGCAAAACCCTTCACATACCTAGCACCCGCAGGGAACTGAAGCCAAGAAAATCTTGGCGAACAAGTAACCGTAAGACGGCCGCGGGTACAGTGTTAAGGCAAAACCCTTCACATACCTAGCACCCGCAGGGAATTGAAGCCAAGTATTCCTCGGCAACCAAGTAACTACAAGACGGGTGCGAGTACAGTGTAAAGGCAAAACCCTCCACATACCTAGCACCCGCAGGGAATTGACGCCAGGAATACCTTGGAAGTAAAGTAACCGTAAGACGAGCGCAGGTACAGTGTCAAGGCAAAACCCTTCACATACCTAGCGCTCCGCTGGGAATTGAAACCAAGAAGGATCTTCTGGGCAATGCTTGCGGAAACGGAAATAACATCCCCGCATAGCGGGAACGTCGAGAACTACGTTGTTGGAAGTTCCAAGATGGAATTGATGGTTTTAACATAATTGATCACTATGTTCAAAACTACCAAAACCTCATGGAAAATACATACAACTGGGACTCAATGCTCCTGACTTGCGAGGAGGTTACAGACCTACCCGCATCATACCCAAAGACCAAGCAGGAAACTCGGGCATTTCTGCAAGTGACAAGGACTTCCGCGGGAGGAATCCCTATGGAAAACCTTAAAAAACCCCTTTTCAAAACCCTTTGCTTAAGTCCAAAAGTTCACCTCACTTTATTAAACACGCATGAGAAGAACATTGGACTGGGGGGACTTGAAGAGGTAGGTCCCAGCAGAGCCCAGTTGGACCCGCAAGACTCACCTTAAACGGGGACGTCTGCGCAGAGACCAACTGGATCCGCAGGACCAACCATGCTCAGAGACGTGACGTCCTTACGCGCAGTACGCAAGCTGGTCCCGCAGGAAATGCCTCCCAATGGTGAAGGACTCCGCCTGTCCCCGCAGCCTCGGATACAAGCCATTAGGGAAGGCCACCCGCGCAGCATGGCTACACGCACAAGGCACTTAGCTCTCGATCATTCAGTGTCACCTGAAGGAATGAGCCAAGCCGGGAGCAATCCGGCACAGAGGCGGGAGGGGGAATACTCCCGCCCAAATAAGCCAGTCCGTATACTGAAGGATCTTTTACTGTACCTGACGAGGTATGGGCGAAAGATCTGATTAGAGATACGACAGCTCACTAATACAGTATGGCGAGCAGCATGCTCCTGTACTGTATCACTATTAAGCCGCTGCCTACTCACCAACTACTGTCATACCACGTGCGTAGCCGGCAGTTGGTGGAAAGGGAATAGTATACAGCAGGCCCTGGTCACTATCAGCCGCTACCTACCCACCAACTACCAGCGGGGCACGTGCGTAGGCTACTGTTGATGAACAGGAACTCTGTTGCAGCCGGCCACACCTCCTTGGAAACCTACCTTCGGCTATAAATACCCCAAATGGTATGATCATCTCAACATTACATTATCACATTATCATCATAATATACCTGATATCTGCTCTAGCAATCTCTTAATATACTTTTATATTTAAAGAGCAATCTAGTCTGATTCTCACGCCGGAGGGTGGTCACAAGGAGGAACCCCCCCCCCTTCTCAGTGACGAGCTCACGGTGTCTGTTTTGCAGGTTATCAGAAGAACCATCTTCCAAGGGTCTAACCCCTCGTGGGAAACAGCTATCCAACCCCCAGGTTACCAGTAATCTGTCAGGGGTCCGGTTAGTGTTTCTTCAAAGTGGGACATAAGTTGTGGTCTGCATAAAAGACATTCACGAGTCATGCTCTTTTTCTTTTGTAGATAAAAATCTTAAAACCAACCACAAGAAAAACGTTTCACCAACTATTCCTCCGTTTTTCTATCGTCACATGGCAAGTTATGAATGCTTTAATAGTGTCTATCGAGTGTAATATATGTTAAACGAGACGATATTTAAGGGCGGTTCGGTAAATCTCATGGGATGGCTTGGAGAAGATTTAAATAATAATTCGTTTATTATTTATTAATAAGTTTGTCTTATTTTTATTAAGTTAGTCTTATCCTAAACCTATTTCAAATTGTGTATTTGAATACGAGTAGGACTCGAATTAAGGGTGTTATATAAACCCTTGGTTCACATAGGTTTATTAAGTTTTTCGTGTGTCGTTTTCTTAATAATATTGAGTTGTTTTTGTTCGTCAAAAAGTCTTTGTCGCCACTGTGATTGCAAGTTGAAAAAGTGCAGCACATAAAAGCCTTTTTATTCTTTGTTCCTTCCTGTACGTACAGGAGATACAAACCAAAAACAAACAATAATTGTTTGGTCATCTGCATATTCAACTTTTGCTCTCTGTTCCTTGTTTCTTTGCTGTGCGTACAGCAACAATAAGAAGAAAACAATATTTATTTTGTTCTACACATTCAAGTTAGTTCTTGATTGTTAGTCATCGGCTCCACTGTTATATTCAATGAGTGGTATCAAAGCTAAGGCTCGTACCGGGAAGCGGTTTGAAAATTCGAGGCAGCCTCCACCGACGAGTGTGTCCGTTGGTGGAGGGCAGGCTTAAAGGAAGTGGTTTTGAGAATCGACCTTCGAGCAACGGAGCAGCCCCTGTAACGTCCGGGAGCTGGGGAGAGACATTAACGGCCGGCTTTCGGTGATAATTGACGATCAACTTATGTTCGTGTCCGGTGTTTCAGTCGTGAACTATTTGTAACCGTGGTTGGGTTTGAACTTTCCTTTTCCTTTGCCCGCAAACAAGTGGCATCAAAGCCGGTCACCGAACGTTAGTACGTAATCGAGTTTAGTCGATCGAAGTGGTGAGAAAAGAAGCCGACGAAGAAGGAAACGATGGCCGATACGTCGTTTGTCGCCGGAATCAAGCGTTTGAACCAAACTAATTACCGGGTTTGGTCGACATGTGTTATGTCATACCTTCAAGGTCAGGACCTTTGGGAGGTAACCAACGGAACCGAAACGCAGGTGCCAAGAAACGACACCGGAGGTGCCATCGGGAAGTGGCGAGTAAAAGTCGGGAGAGCGTTATTCGTGTTAAAAACAACAGTCGAAGAGGAGTTGTTAGATCACTTTCAAGAACCCGAAACACCGAAGCATGCATGGGATATTCTTGAACGACTATTCACAAAGAAAAACGACACCCGATTACAACTTCTTGAAAACGAGTTGCTTTCGGTTACTCAGAAAGATATGACGATTCCAAAGTACTTCCATAAAGTGAAATCGCTTTGTCGCGAGATTGCCGATTTAGATCAACAATCAAGGATGGAGACGCGAGGATGAAACGGATTATTATTCACGGGTTGAGGCCGGAATTTCAGACGTTTGTCGCTGCTGTTCAAGGTTGGCTGAATCAACCGTCACTCTCGGAATTTGAAAATTTATTATCCGGACAGGAATCCTTAGCCAAACAGATGGCCGGTTTGTCGGTCTCCGCTGTACCGAAGCAAGAAAACGAGGCGTTGTTTGCGGGCAAAGGAAAAGGAAAGTTCAAACCCAACCACGGTTACAACAAAAAGAAATAGTGGGATCGAAATAAACCTGAGGAACAAAACCAACAGGAAGGAAGCGTTGATCGAAAGAATTGGAACCGCAATTAAAAGGGTAAACGTCCGTCGTTTAAAACTTTCAAGTGTTATAATTGTGGCATGCGATGACACATCGCAAAGTATTGTACAGCGAGTGCAACTGAAGAAGGAAACGCCACGACAACGCAAAATCGAACTGAAGAGCCTTGGGATGTCGAGGCCCATTATGTCGGAATTGGAAAATTTAAAGAGGGTTTTACCGTAGCCGTTGAAAAGGAGCGGTTAAAGAACCCGGTTAAGTACGAGGGTAATCAGGTGGTAGTTATAGCCGATGATTCGCGACACGGCATAGCTCATATCGGTGAGGTTGATCTCTCACCAGATTCCGAGGAAAGTGGTTTTGTTCTTAAAAACGTGTTTCATGTTCCCGGTATGAAAAAGAACCTGTTGTCGGTTCCTCAAATCACCGACACCGGACGATATGTTCTGTTCGGGCCAAACGAGGTGAGTATTTTCGATAAGTTCGAAACTAAATCCATACCGGTGGTTCAAGGGAGAAAGAAAGACTCGGTTTATGTATTGTCTGCCAGGACTTCGTACGTTAATAAGGTGGAAAGGAATCTAAACGCAGATCTGTGGCATCAACGTTTAAGCCATGTCGGGTATGATAAACTTCAATTAATCGTTAAAAAGAAGTTAGTGGCGGGAATACCCGAACTCGAAGTAAAAACAGATGTGGTGTGTGGCGGTTGTCAGTTTGGAAAGGCTCATAAGCAACCGTTTGAGAACTCTAGTTATCGAGCTAAAGCCCCTCTCGAGCTAGTTCATACCGATGTGTTCGGTCCGGTAAAACAACCGTCAATTAAAGGTATGAGTTATCTGATATCATTTATTGATGATTATTCAAAATATTTGTGGGTATATTTCATGAAAGAGAAATCCGAGGCGTTTGAACGTTTCAAAGATTTCAAGTTAGAAGCCGAACGGGATCTAAAGAGGAGCATCGAGTGTCTTCGTTCGGATAACGGAGGCGAGTATACATCCCGTGAATTTTCTTTGTTTCTAAAAGAAAATAGAATTCAACGTCAACTAACGTGTTCTAATACTCCCGAGCAAAACGGGGTTTCGAAGAGAAAGAATCGCACCCTAACCGACATGATCAGAAGCATGATGCACCACAAGAATGTACCGGGGAGATTGCCACAACAAGGAATGGTTTACGTGTCACCATATGAGAAGATGTTCAAAATCCAACCGAATGTTAGTTACTTTCGAGTCTTTGGATGCGTGTGCTACGTGTTCATGCCGGGGCATCTCAGACACAAGTTGGAGAAAAAGGCAACGAGATGTATTTTTGTTGGTTACGATAATGAAAAGAAATAGTGGCGATGTTGTGAGCCGAGTACCGGGCGAATTTATGTGTCTCGGGACGTAATATTTGATGAAAACTCATCATGGTGGTCACCAAGTAAGGAAGTCTTACCCGACACACATGAATTACAAAATGAGTATGATGAGTATGTTACGGTTCAGGTTGGTGGCAACGATCTAGAATAACAATCTAAACAAACACTTAACACTGAACCTGTTTCAGGAACACGAAACGGGCCACGTTCTGATCCATGGCGAACCGGGTCGTTAGTTAGTCAAACGAATGGTCAAACCAGCACCTCAGCTGTACCAGTTAATACCGAAGGTGATGTACCGGCTGTCCGGAGGTCCGAACGGGTTAGTAAACCGAACCCGAGGTATGCAAACGTCACGTTACTTGTTAGTCAAGAAATTGAACGTGAACCCGAAACCGTAGAGCAGGCCCTACGGGATCCTAAGTGGATGGAAGCCATGAAGCAAGAGTTAGATGCTTTAGCCAGTAACGAGACCTGGCATCTTGTTCCTAAGCCGAGTGGTGTAAAACCGATTTCGTGTAAGTGGGTTTTTAAAATTAAAAGACGGGCCGAGGGGTCGATAGAAAGATATAGGCTCGATTAGTGGCACGGGGTTTTTCCCAGGAGTACGGGATCGATTATGAAGATATGTTTAGTCCCGTAGCTAAACTCGTTTCGGTTCGAGTAATTTTAGCTATTGCCGCGTGCAAAGGTTAGGATTTATGGAAAATGGATGTGAGTAATGCGTTTCAGTATGGCGATTTGGATCGGATAATATACATGGATCAGCCGGGAGGTTTTGTAAGTCAAAATTTTCCTAATTATGTTTGTCAGTTAAAAAAAGCAATTTACGGCTTAAAACAATCACCGCGGGCCTGGTTCGGTAAGATTGGTGAGTTTTTGGAACTCAACGGATTTGTTCCTACAATAGCCGATACCAGTGTGTTCGTCCGAGCCGAAGGTGACAAGACCGCCGTTGTCCTCATTTATGTCGACGACTTAATTATAATCGGTGATTTAGTCTATGTGGTGGAGCAATTAAAAACGAATTTGTGCACTCGTTTTTTCATGAAAGACTTGAGAAAATTAAAGCACTTTTTGGGTCTTGAGCTTGAGTACGAGAATGATAGGTTTATACTTCACCAAAATCGGTATGTCGTTAATCTTTTGGTGAAATTCGGTATGGAAAGTTGCAAACTGATACGGGTACCCATGGAACAAAACGGGTCTCTTCGAGCCGAAGAAGGAAAAGAGTTGGAAGAAGTAACCATGTATAGGCAAATAATTGAAAGTCTTATTTATTTGACCTTGACTCGACCCGACATTGCGTATGTCGTTGGTGTGCTTAGTAGATTCGTTCAAGCCCCAAGAAAACCGCACCTTGAAGCTACTCGGTTAGTGTTGCGGTATGTGAAGTCGACTCCAAGTTATGGTGTTAAGTCTAAGAGGGAGTCGAGTATGGAATTAATCGGGTTTTGCGATGCCGATTATGCTAAAGATCCGGACACGAGACGGTGTACAACCGGGTATGTTTTCTTGATTGGTTCAAGTGCTGTTACATGGTGCAGCAAAAGGCAGCCCACCGTTTCACTTTCGACTACCGAGGCGGAGTATCGGGCTGCGACTATGGCTGCGCAAGAGTGCGTGTGGTTGGTTCGTTTTCTAAACCAGTTAAATCAAGGTAAGAACGAGAAGGTAACCTTGTATGGGGATAATGTGTCTTCAATCTTATTGGCTAAGAATCCCACGTTTCATGCGCGTACGAAACATAATGAAGTTCATTATCACTTTATTAGTGAGAAAGTGTTAAATGAAGAAATTGATTTTAAATACGTTAACATGTTGGAGCAAGCTGCTGATATGTTCACAAAGAGTTTGCCAAAAGAGAAGCTTTTGAAGTTTTGTACTCGCTTGGGAATGAAGGAAGCAAATATCGAGAGGGAGTGTTAAACGAGACGATATTTAAGGGCGGTTCGGTAAATCTCATGGGATGGCTTGGAGGAGATTTAAATAATAATTCGTTTATTATTTATTAATAAGTTTGTCTTATTTTTATTAAGTTAGTCTTATCCTAAACCTATTTCAAATTGTGTATTTGAATACGAGTAGGACTCGAATTAAGGGTGTTATATAAACCCTTGGTTCACATAGGTTTATTAAGTTTTTCGTGTGTCGTTTTCTTAATAATATTGAGTTGTTTTTGTTCGTCAAAAAGTCTTCGTCGCCACTGTGATTGCAAGTTGAAAAAGTGCAGCACATAAAAGCCTTTATATTCTTTGTTCCTTCCTGTACGTACAGGAGATACAAACCAAAAACAAACAATAATTGTTTGGTCATCTGCATATTCAACTTTTGCTCTCTGTTCCTTGTTTCTTTGCTGTGTGTACAGCAACAATAAGAAGAAAACAATATTTATTTTGTGTTCTACACATTCAAGTTAGTTATTGATTGTTAGTCATCGGCTCCACTGTTATATTCAACAATATATACATGTCACTACCACCCTCCATTAGTTAATCTCTCATATTATGATAATTTACCATTTCATCACACCACTCGCACGAGCCGTTGGATTAAATTTAACGAATATATCACGAATAACAATTACCGTTGTAATTCAAAAAACCTTGATATTAAGTCGGAGTCTTTCATTTTTGGGTTGTTCATTGTAACAAACTTATCACGCATTAGGATTCTTTTCTCAAACATTAACATTAGGGACCCACCAACTACCATCCTTTACCATCCTTGAGAAAGGATTTTCAAGGATGGATGGCCTCCAACTTAACCTTCACAATACACGTCTTTTCCATTCTTCTAACAAATCTCTTCCACATAAGTCATGAATGATGCGGAAGGTCTTATTGGCTAAATTCCTAAACTGCTTGCTTCTAAGACATGTTTTCTTGACCTAACAGATTTATTAGAAAAAAATTTTACTTGAAATAATTTCTTCAGTAGAAGTTTTTTACTTTGTAAAAGTATGCTTGTACTAGCACCAAGTAACGTGCTCATTTTAGGTTTCTTCCCACCAATGCTTAGGCTGAGGGGTGTGGGGCGCGATCCTGGGCGCGAGAGCCCCTCCGCTCGCGCCTCGGGGCGCTAACCCCACACCACCGGGGCGCGAGCCAGGGCGCGAGCGGGGCGCGAGCGCGGAAATCCATGCAGGCGTGAGTGTGTTCGCGGGAGAAGAGAGAGGAAAAGATGGTGGGCTCGAGAGAAAGAGCCGTTGGAGCTCAATAATTTTTAAAAAAAAAACCCAAACTCCTATATAATACCCCATTTCATCTATAAAATACCCCATTTCACCCATATCAATCACCACAACTTCAAAATAAAACCCAAAATCAACCCATCTTCCCAATTTTTTTTTTAAAAATAATGTCGTCGTACTTGTCTGATTCCGACTCCTCCGAAGAGGATGATTTGCTTCTTCATGTAGGGGGAGTTTTGACCGCAACCGTGGTCGATCTCTTGCAAAATCAAGCCCATCAACCTCGACTCCCGAGGGTTAGAGCACCACCTCGTGATCGTGATCGATCGGGTGCTAACGATACTTTGTTTAGGCATTATTTTAGCCCTCAACCGGTATATGAGCAGTCGGATTTTCGAACTCGTTTCCGAATGAGCAGACAATTGTTCATGCGTATAGCAAGTGATTTAGAGGCACGGTATCCCTTTTTTCAACAAAGGGAGGATGCTAGGGGTCTCCCCGGTTTTACCCCTCTTCAAAAATGCACGGCTGCTATCCGTCAATTAGCGTACGGCATCTCGTCGGACGCTTTGGATGAGTATTTACAGATATCGAAAAGGGTTGCACGTGAATCCCTTCATTTTTTCTGCCAAGGTAAAAAACATTAATTTTACTTTTTATTAAATATTTATTACATTTTGTAATATATATTATACGTAGGAGTCATATCGACTTACGCTCGGAGATATCTGCGTAAACCTACAATGTATGACATCCAACGCATATATGAGGTGCACGCTGAAAAACATGGTTTTCCTGGGATGCTAGGTAGCATCGATTGTACGCATGTTGGATGGGCTATGTGTCCAACGGCCTGGCGAGGTCAGTTCCACCGTGGTGATCATGAAGGGCCGACCCTTATACTTGAGGCGGCGGTGTCACAGGATCTTTGGTTTTGGCATGCTTTTTTTGGTGTTGCTGGGTCAAATAACGACCTTAATGTTATCGATCAGTCAAATTTGATCAACGACCTTATCGACGGGGTTGAACCACCTCAATCTTTTGTTGCAAATGGAGAACTCTTCAAGTACGGGTACTATCTGGTCGATGGTATTTACAACGAATGGGCTTTGTTAGTTCAAGCTTTTACAGATCCAATCGCCGACAAACGGAAGTATTTTACGAAGAAGCAAGAGTCTGCTAGAAAAGATATTGAAAGAGCTTTTGGAGCTATAAAAAAACAATATTATGTTCTGGCGAACCCGATACGTTATTGGACTCGGGAGAGGATAACGGACGTCGTCTACACGTGTCTGATCCTACACAACATGACGTTAGAAGACGAGGGCAAAGCTATCTGCCAAAACTACCAAGGTGACATTCCGCCACAACCGTCCACAATCAGTGATCATTTGTGGGCGGGGCGACCCGATGATCTTGTATTAGATTAGTGTTATTATTAAGTATTATTGTTTGTTTAAATTTTAGTATGTTTTTTTTGTAATTTGAATTTTAAAAAAAATGTGTGTTTTTTTAAATAATTTATGAGTTTTTTTAATAATACGTTTTTTTAATACATTTATAAAAAAATAAAAAAAAATCCGCTGGAGCCCCTGCTGGAGCCCCTCCACACCAGGGCCAGGGGCTCCAGCGGGGGCTCCAACACCCATCTTATCCAGTTTCTCTCTCTGCCACACGTCACAATATTATTGGCTGGAGCCCCCACTCGCGCCCCCGTTAGAGCCCCCCACACCCCTCAGCCTTACAATTTTCAGTAAAAGATGCAATGCACTTTGTTAGGGCTGGCTCCGAGAAGACGGAAATTTTTTTGGGTCAAAGGCGATTTTTTTTTGGGCTTTAAGTGAAAAATGTTTTGGTTAGATGTCTCAAATAAGACTAGAACCCACAACATTTTGGTTAGATGTCATACCTCTTTGCCACTAGACAGAGCTAGTGGAATTGTAATTTTGTTGAAACATTGATTATACATATCATTTTTCATAAAAAATATATATTTAAAAAAAAATTCCGGGCCTAGCGGGGTGTCGGGCCTATGGCCGTCGACTACCCTGCCTCCCCTCATGGACGGCTCTGCATTTTGTTCATGATTCAAGTCAAAGTTAAGCTAAACTCAAGCTTGATATTATACGAGCTAGCTTAGGTTAACTCGTAATCTTTGTACCAATTTGGTTCTGGCTTAATAACTTGACTTCTTTAAACAGACACAATGAGAAACATATATAACATTGGCTTGATTTGCTACTGAACTCGTTAGAGATGATTAGTTATTTTAAAAATAACGAAAATGGGGTTACCAAAGATGTTGCTCATGTTACTTTGAGCGATTCATCTTGTTGTTGGCTTTTGTCATAATGATGATAAAAAGAAGATAGAAAGACACGTATAAAGCCTACAAATGAACCGGTGCATTAATCTTTTTATGCTTGATTCATCGGATTTGTATCTTTTATGCATGACGGGAATAATGAACAATATAGGACGGAGGAGGGGCTAGGGTTGTGTTTACAAATTTGGCTCGCGAAAAAAATAAGTCATGGTCATAAAACATTAAAGGAGGTGGGTATGGATACGGGAGCGTGCCAGCAGTTTAGCAAGGCTTATAAGGTGGCAAGCCGTGCTGAAAGGGAACGCCACCGTCATTGGAACCGACAAATGTAAAACGATGAAGAATATTTTTAATGTACATGTAAGGCAACACAATACCTACATAGTTTGATGGTTAGGAGGGATGTGAAAGATAAGCATTACAATGTGTGTTTAGTGTTTGTTTAAGTAAAAGTAATGTGGCAATGGTATAAAAGAGAGAGCGTGCTAATGATGTTAGGGCGACACCTACCATTCTAAAAGAGAAAGGTAGGAAAGGCTTGATTGGTTGCTTTTTATATAAGCTAACCTAGTTTAAACAGTGTTTAACCAGTCTTAATTTATTTCATCTGTGTTTCTTATATTTAGGTGTTGTGGCTAACATGGATGGGATTAACACCGGGCCGTTATTAATCCACAACATTCGGTCTAAGAAACTATCATAGTTGTTACCTCTATTCCACAAGGATATAGAGCTAGTGTCAATATATGGTAATAATTGATAATTCATTATCTCCATTGTTTTCTTGATTTTGAGTTAGTTACTTGCTAGGGCCCTTTTTAGTTTTTGTTAAGAATGAGTATTTTGTTGTTGATTTTCTAACAATACATGTTTATTTTGCTGAATTTATAAGTAATAAATTCTAATCAAGTAGTTTACGTATTTGACTGGGTTAATAGGTTTGTAGGTTGACAGAATAATAATGAAAGAAAAAACATTTAAGACCTCTTTATTTGTTTATTAAATTAAGTATCCATTTATGGCATATTTGAAGCTACAACATCCATCTCGTGTGTTTGGATACATTACCCTCATCAGTCATCAATCAATCTTTCTTTCTTTCTTTCATTCACTCTCTACAACTCGTGACTGTGCAGGTTTTGATTGTACTGTACCATCTATTGTTCAAGCTTTTGTAGAATATCAATAGACCTAGCATGCAATGGAGTTATATATCTTTTCGTGAATTGTACCAACATATTGTCATGTCGAAGATATAACATCTGAAAAGAAATTTAAAGGTTAAAGTAATATTTTTGCAAGAGTAAATTTTGTTTAGCAAATAATGCAAATTTATTCTAAAAATATATATTTTTTTTGTATATGGACCTTCTATGTTTCCTATTTCTTTTCAATTATATCTAAATCACTAACCCTGTTAAATTTAATCGTTAAATCGGGGTAGGCATGTCTTCTCACACTTTCTTTATTATAATACTTATTTCACTGAACTGCGGTTTTCATCCCTGTGGTTTGTCTAAATCTATGGTTTTAGTTAAGTAGTTTCAAATTTGCAATTTTCTTCCATGTGGTATCATTTCACTTGCAATTAAACCCAAGTTCACTAATCTCGTTAAATCAGGTCATTAAACCCAACAGTGTGCCTTTCACGTGAGAGATAGATTTGTTCCTTCTTTTTTTCCTTTTCCCCCAAATACACCTCAGCCCCTCACGTGAGGGGGATTGCGAATTAGGAATGAAGTTTCTTTGGGGAGAAAAACGACAAAAGTGGTCGTCACGTGAGGGGCACACAAATGGGTTAACGACCAGACTTAACGAGGTTAATAAATTCGGGTTTAATTGCAAGTGAAATGAAACTCCAAGAACAGAAATTGCAAAGTTGAAACTGTTGGACTAGAACCGCTTTTGTTGACAAACCATAGAGGCGAAAACCACAATTCACTGAAATAAGTATTATAATAAATAAAAACTGAAAAGACATGTCTACCACTGACTTATCGATTAAATTTTAACGGGTTTGGTGATTTAGATGTAATTAGCAAGAAATGAGAAACGTGGATGGTCCATATGCAAAAGATAAACTTTTTGGACTAAATTCACATCATTTGCCAAACCAATTGGACGAAAATGACACTATACTCTTTTTTTAAGTTGCTTTTCCTTTCAAAAAAAAATAATATCCAATTAGATGATGAGTTGTGTGTGATATACGAGTGCGAATCACTTTCGCCCCTCCAGTGAAAAATGAGCAGTTTGTGTCCTTGTGGTTTACAGGAGGGATCGGTTTGGTGTCTATCCGTCTAACGGCGTTAGTATAGTTTGTTAGTGATTTAACATAACGGAGGCATTTGGTCTTTTCACCCATCTCATGAAAAGCCTAACTGAAGAGACACGGATCCGATCCCCTGTTATGGGTCCTGGATCCAATGAATCCACAGGTTAAAGTACGGTAATTATGACTAAGATATGAGTGTAACTTCCCAGAGTCCAATGACCATAACTTGCAAAACAGACACCGTGAGTCTCGTCACAGGAAGAACAAGAGGGGGGTCTTCCTGTAACCACCCTCCGGCGTGAGAATCAGTAACGTTCGTAAATGGAGAAAGTACTGAAGTAAACAGACTAAGTGTAGTCAGAATGCAAGTGAGTGAATAAATACCTCATACCGTTTGACAAGGTATTTATAGCCGAAGGATGTAGGAAGGTGATTGGGCCAACTGCCCTCTTCTAGAAGATCTTCGGTAACCGCCTGGACACGTGTCCTTTTATGATAGGTTGATCTATACGCCCCATGTGCATGGGTATAACAACCTGGACACGTGTCGCCCAATAGTAGGATGGCTTGCCTCCTGGCCATGTGCACGGTTATAACAACCTGGCCAGGTGTCCGTTGCTCGGGCTGGTAGATCACGTATTCCTCAAGTAACAATCGTGAATATTCTTCTAGGTGATCACTGGTTGATGACAGCTGTCCCGCTGGCACTTCCTCCTGGTTGTTCGGGCGGACTGATGTCCCGTCCTGCGGACGACTTCTGAGGGTGCAGGAATTCTTCCGCGCATGGTATGAGGACGTTTCTCCTCTACCGTGATATGCGGGTGATCCGTATGCCCCGCGGGTGGCCTATTAGAGGTTCCTTTATGACTCGCAGGTAGTACTTAAAGGTATTTGGGTCTTTTTGGTACCTTACCTCTATAAGTCCCCCTAGTCTAGTGTTTCTTCCGTGTGAAGTCTTTATGCGGGTGAAATTCTGGACTTAATGTATGTTGGGGATTTTTGTTGTTCGGAAGTTAGGTGGGAAATATCTTCTGTTGGTATGGATAATCATGAAAAAAGGACAAGTTGACCACTCGCATGCGCATGAACAGATGATGGAACGTTTTTGACGGCTGTCACTGTACCCGACTATGCAGCTTTTTCTCTTTTTCGAATTTCCCGCGTGACGTGGCAATTATTGATTGGGCGATGATTTTCTCTCTCTACTGTTCATATCCCATCGCATTAATTGCGATGGGTATAAATAAGGAGAGACTCTTTCTATTCGAAGTTTTATCGCTCTTTTTGTCTGATTATCTTCTTACTTTTCTCTGAATCTTTTATATAACTTTCTCAATTTCATTGTAATGTCGAACATATAGACTGAGGTCGACGAAATAGAAGTGTCGTGGGATTATTCAGAATATGAAAAGTTATTGGAAACGTATGGTATTTCACCCGAATGGGGGTCGGAGTTTCCTTCCCCTGGTTCCATAGCCAGTTTCCCACCGCCTGGGAAAATGGCTGTGTATGCTGATTATTTCGTTCATGGGAATTTCTGTTTGCCCATAATGAGATTTTTCCAGAAAGTGCTAACTGCCTATGGGATCCACTTAACTCAACTGCATCCTCGTGCTATGATGCGGATTTGTCATTTCGAATTTGTATGCATAGCACGTGACATGGTGCCACACATTGATCGATTTTCAATTTTTTACCGTCTTACTATCCGCAATGGTTGGTATACATGTCAAGGGTTTTCTGATCGAAGTATTGGATATGAAGTTGAAAAGGTATCCAAAGACTGGCGAAATAAGTTTTTTTGGATTTCCGAGGACGTGGTACCGTTAAACATGGTTCGCCGCCCAGTGAATTCTGCCCTTCCTGACGTTATTACCGCTGCTCATGAGGGTCAAGAATGGTATCGTGTACTCACGATGGAGCCAACTGCTATGCGGGCCTTGCCGGAAGAAGCTCTAGTGTGGGCAGGCATGAGCCGTTTGTGGCCAACGGAATTTATGGAGCCCATTTTCGTAGGCTTGAATGAACGTAAGTTGCCTTTTACTATCTCTTTGCTTTTTTGAGTGTTTTATAATTAAGCTCATATCTTTTCAGGCCGGAGTTCTATGATTAATGCTCTTTATGAGGACAGAGGGTGTGTCCGAAAAAGTATCCGCGAGGCGGGAGACCAGCCTATTCTTGAAAAGACCAAATCTCAGTTTCTTTTTCCGAAGAATGTTCGAACTGAACATGTAATTTCGGATGCTACCTTCGAAACAGGTGCGTATGTTCTAAACCCTCCTCCCCTTAATGCCAATACTTCCGACGGGATGGTCGCCATTCTATCATCAATCGATGACGATGGCGATGTTAATGATTTTCCTGTTTCCGAAGAGGAGGAAGACTCTGACGATCCTTAAACATTCCTCTGTCTCATCTTTATTGGCAGAACTAGAGAAAAAGAGAGCTCTAAGGAGTCAAACGGGCACGGCGACTGCGGATGTTGAGGCGGGGCCATCAAAGAAGAAACGAAAAATTCACCGTCCTAAGAAGCCACAATATAGCCTTGCTGACCGTATTGACACTGTTGAAGGTACATATTGATCTTTTTAAGTACTATACTTTCATGAGATGTGTAGCTAAAAATAGCTTTTGTTTTTGTAGATCCACTGATCTTTAGTGAAGATGTCTCTGAGAAGTTGCCTACACCAACTCCTCAAACTGAACAGCAACCATCTCCTTCTCCAGAGAAGAATGTGGAGGATAAGTCTCCGACTCCTCCCAGCAATATTAACACGGAGGATCAACCATTCTCACCTTTGGTAGAAGAAAGAGTGTCAAAACCTCTGATTGAAACTGCCGCTATGGAAGGATCTAACATCCAGTCTGAAACTGATACTCGTTTTGACTATCTTTTTCAGGCTGGGGGTGGTACTGGTGGTCAGCAAGACAGTCCTGTTGTTAATGAGGAGCGTTATAGAACTGAGGAATCTCCACCTCGACCTCCTCCCCAACAGCCTTTTTCAACCCCGTCTCGCCTTAAACCTTCAAGTGCCTGTTACTACGGGGACACAGGCCTGGGTGACAAACATGAACTGTTCGTCCCTCCATGGGGCATTACTAATGGGTCACGGTTCTCCCATCCTAGAACTTGTATGGATTTTGTTGAACACTGTACGCCACCCGCTGAGATGGCATATCAATGTGACCTTTCTCGCCATGATCTTCACACAAACGTAGCTTATCACCTAGCTAATGCTTTGGCCGGTAGCCAGGAGGTCTTAAGTGAGTGGCGTACTCTTGGTGGGAAAGTGGGAGAAGCTCGGCGGGCCACTGAAGCTGCTAAAAGAAGCTGAGGAGCATCGTATTGCTGCCCAAACTGCTAAGTGGAAATAGGCCGATGCAGAGAATGCCCTTAAGAATGAGCAAGATCGTAATGCTGACGCTGCCCGCCGATGAAAAGAAGCCTGTGAAAGGCAGAATTCCATTCGTGAAGCTGATCGGGCAAAGGCTCAAAAGGACCGGGACGATTTAATCCGGACCCAAGAAGCAAATTCTGCGTTGGAAAATCAAGTGGCTCTTTAGGGTGCCCGGATCCATGATCTTGAAGCTGAGCTAAAATTGCAGAAGGAGCGGGTCGATCTTAAGGACCAGAGTGCGGATGAGATTCAAACTGCTTATGACTCTCTCCTTCAAACTCATGAAAAATCAATCATGGAATCCAAAGAGCTCCAGATGCGAGTAGAACGTGCGGAGCAGGACCGACAGTGGTTCCTTACTCGTGGGGTTGATGCTGTAATTTATACTTTGACGCTTGTTGTCTATTTCTCATTTTTGATAATAAAAACTTATGTTTCTACCCAATAGGTTGTCCGCCATGTCAAGGGAAGTAAGGAGCTTAATGACAGTTTTGTCAATCTGATGGCTGCTTCTTCTTCACTTGGGCGTGTGGCGGGCTTTCATGAAGGGATGAATTTTGCTCAGAGCAATCGTACATTTAAAGATCATCCGCTTCATAGTGTAAATGTTAAACAGGATCGTGCAAATCGAGTTAAAGAGCATGATACTTTGACCTTCCCTTTACAAGATATGCTCCCAGAATTTGCTTCCGCAGATGACGGCTTGCAACTTTTGAAGATCTATCTTAGTGAAGATTCTGAGGACGATTCTTCAGAAGATATTTCGTTAAAGACTCCGGAAGACCCATCGACCTCGAATCCTTAGAATAGGCCTAGATGTTTGTAACTTGTAATTTTTCCTTTCTCTTTTTGTAATTATTTGTTGAATAATTAATGAGAAAAAACTCTTTAACTTTTGCGGACATTCAACTGTTTGGAGAAAATATCTCTAAAAGATATTTTTTGAAATTTACAACTTTTTTGAAATATTTAAAAGTTTGGATAACTATGATGACGTGGCAGAGAGAGACTCTTTGACGACAACTGACAAGACGTGGAGAACGCCGTTGACAGCCTGTTCACATTATCTTGAATTTCCTGCCTGACGTGTCAACCATCTAGCGGTCCGCGGTTTCTCTCTCCTCTATCACTTTATGGATCGCATTAATTGCGATGGGTATAAATATAACCCTTGTGGTTTCCATTTAACCTTTATCACTTTCAGATTTCTCTCAGACATACAAGACTTTTCATCATTCTCTGAAAGTTCTTCTTCTTTCTGAGATATCTTCATCTCTTTCGTTTTTCAAATGGCTAAAGAAAAGAAAAGTACTCCCACTATTAACGATGTCGTCGTCTGCCTTAAAGAAGAAAATTATAAAGATGTTGTTAACGTATACGGATAGACGACGGGGTGGAAGCCGGAACGTCCTACTAGTGGTTCTATTGCCACTAGTCCTCCTCCGAATAAAATAGCTGTTTACGTAGACTATTTTACCACGGGGAACTTCCGGAATCCGATTACCAAATTTGTCCAATCGGTCTTAACAACTTATGGGGTTCATCTTTCCCAGATCCATCCCTTCGGGATGTGGAGGATTCGACACTTCGAATTATGTTGCCAAACTCGCAACCTAGAACCAACTGTTGGCATGTTTGCCATTTTTTATAAAATGACCTTTCGTGATGGATGGTATAGTTTTGTCTCCATCGAGAAGATGACTATAGGAACGAAGTGGCTCCGTAGCCTTCATGGCTGGAAGACAAAGTTTTTCTAGATTCACGAGGACATCATTTCGTTCAAGATGTCGAAACGTAAAGCGGAAGCTCCCATGCCCGTGGTTCCCGCCACTGCTCATGAAGGTCTTTCATGGTTTAAGACACTGATGTCTACCCCGACTCCCCTGCGTCCCATTCACGAGGGAGCAATGGTGAGTGCGAAAATGAGCCGATTGTGGCCGTTTCCTGAGTTGGAACCATACTACGAGAAGACCGATAAGAGTAAGCTTGTCGATTACCTCTATCCTTTTCTTAATAAACTAGTAATTTCTGACTACTATAATTGCTTTGTGTAGGTGAGGGTTCTGCCTTCAGCACTTTATTGGACCAGGAAGGGGGCATGATGGTGCGGCGTCCGATTGATCCAAAAGATGGTCCCTTTTTGGATCGGACGAGCAACAACTTTTCGTTCCCTACTGCCCTTCGTCCGGAACCATTGGTCTCCGAACTAATGTATGCCAAAGGTGAGAAGTATGTTGCAGAAGCCATACTCAAAGGTGAGGGCATTCTACAACCCCGACCCGTAACTGCCATTACTCCTAGCGGAGTGATCGTACTCTTTTCATCTAACGAGGAGTCATCACTCTGTGAAGAAGTATATTCGACTGATGTTAACAAAGCTGTGGACTCAATTGCAGGTCTCACCCGTCAACGAGCCACTTCTAGTCAGGCGGCGGGTGAAGATGACATTGATACTGCTACGGACGCCAAGGGTCCGGAAGCTGATAATATTACCGCTGAGGGTAAACGTCCGGTCGTTGATGCGGACGTTTCTAGAGTGTCCGGGAAGCGCAAGGTTAATCCGGTCACAATTACCTTAAAGAAGAAAAAATCCAAGAAGGCAAATCCTGCCGCACTGGAAGCTCGCTTGGATCAACTTGACGCGAACGATCCCTCATTAGGTATGCAATGTCTTTTTACTTGTAAGTTGCTATGTATTAGAATTTTTCTAACCTTTTGCTAATGTTTTTCAGTGAACCTGGATAACCTTTCCGAAGGTATTTCTGGTTTGAAAGACTCACCTCTTCGTCCGCCACCACCGCCTCCTAACACTGTCAAGGACCCGGTCATTGTGGCGGATGATTCTCCTGTAAAGGACAAGGGGGTCGACACGACTGATCATGCCAAGGAGTCGCCCTCTTATAATGTTTACCGTTTCAGGGATCAAGGGAGTATAAGCACGTTCCCTTATGCTTCCCAAACTTCTCCTACTCCCGAAGAGGAAGACCCTACCCCGCATCAACCTAATTGGACCTTACATCGGGATTCGACATTCCGTGACGTGGACGTATGTTATGAATTTTTGCGGGAGAGTCTTCCGCACGGTGAAAAGGAGAGACGTCGCCTCAGTATCCGCCAGGAATTGCTGAACTCCCACTCTTACTATGTGACAAATTCTATTTCCACTACCCATGAAATAACCAGAGACTGGCTGGCGATGAATGAGGAATGGGACGAACTGGTGGCTTCTGCTTCCGATTCCAAAGAAGAAGCCTTTAGGGCTATCAACGAAGCTAGGGAAGCTAACCAGGCCCTGGAGGCGGAGAGGGTTGCTCGATCCACTGCTGAGGAAGCGAGGGGTGTTCTCCAGAAACAATTGGACGAACAAGCCAAATTGATGAATGAACAAGCCAAGTTGATGGAGACTCTTCAAGCTGAATCAGCTTCTAAGGACAAGCGTCTACTTGACCTTAATGCCAAGAACCGTGCGCAGGCTTTGGAATGCGCTGGTCATAAGTTGGAACTTGTCCAAGCCAAAGCGGATCGAAAATGGTTATTGTCGGAAGCCATCCCCAAGGTATATATTTTATTCTTATCACAAATAATCTAAGTGTTGTAGAGTTACTCATGTATGATTGTTTCAACAGGTCATCGCCGATGTTCGGGCTAGTGATGAGCTTGGAAACTGTGTTGCTATCCTTCTGAAAGCTTCTAAACAAGCTGGTCGCCAACTGGGTTTCCAAGAAGGTTACCAGTTTGGCTCAACTTCTAAGCGTCCGGAAGAGTATGTCTTAGCTGGTCAAGACACTGTTGCCATCCTTAAGCAGAAATCAAAGGATTTCGATTCGTTGAAATTTTTTTTGACGGATCAGATAACTGAGCTTGCTGATAGGGAAGACAACATTCAGCAGTTAAAGACTCTTCTTGAGCTTGATGAGGAGGAAGAGGATGCAGAAGATGTGGGAGATGCGGGAGGCAAGGATACGGAACACGAAGATGTCGCGCCATAGATAGATCTTTTTCTTTCTTTTTAATTAGGCTTCTCCACCTCTTGTAATCCCTTTTTGTATAAATAAAGAAGGTTTATTATTGTATCCGGCACACTTTATTTGTTATTTTTTTATAATATAAGTGTTTTCCGAGGATCCTCTTTGTGTACGAATAAAGAATTATATGATAATACAAGTCTCAAATGACTGAAATGAAAGTTTTCATAACTAAGACATAAGCCAAATTACAAAAAACGAAATTACAAAGGTTCTTAACATCTAGTTAGGCACGCAGGCCAAAAGTCAAACCCTCTAAATGTAGCATTTCCTCAGTTGGGCCTCATTCCAAGTTATAGGGATCTCCGTCCCGTCCAACCTTTCTAGTTTGTATGCACCTTTAGATAGAACTTTCTGTATTCTATAAGGTCCTTCCCAGGTAGGGGCCAACTTGCCCGGAGGCTCTTGCCCTGAGGCTTCATTGCTGCGGAAGACGAAGTTTGCCGCGTCGAATTCACATCTTTGGATCCGCGAGTTGTAATATTTTTGCAACTGGCGTTTATAATTATGCTCGCGGATCGATGCCAATTCCTTTCTTTCCTCAAGGAGGTTAAGGTTCATCCGGAGTTCCTGATCGTTATCCTCGATCATGAGGACTCTGGCGGATAGGATCACGATTTCGGCTGGAATCATGGCCTCTGTGCCATAAGTTAAACTAAAGGGGGTTTCGGAATTACTGGAACTCATTTGAGTGCGGAAAGCCCATAACACATGGGGCAGTTCGTCGACCCAACCCATTCTTTTAGTTCCTAGTCTGGCCTTAATTCCTTCTTTGATGGTCCGATTGGTTCGTTCAACCTGACCATTCGCTTGCGGGTGAGCTACTGAGGTGAAGATTTGAGAAATGTGTAACTCTTTCAACCATTCTTGTAGCCCACTGTCCGCGAACTGTGTCCCGTTATCACTAACGAGTTCCAGAGGAAGACCAAACCGGCATATTATGAATTCCCACATGAATTTCTTGACACTTGCTGCTGTTATGGAAGCAACCGGTTTAGCCTCCACCCACTTTGTGAAGTAGTCAATGGCTATTATCAAGAATTTGACACGTCCAGGGGCTTCGGGAAATGGTCCCATTATGTCTACTGCCCATTTCTGAAATGGCCAAGCTGAAGTGACTGGAACTAACTCGTTCTTTGGTCTTCGCGTGTTAGGGGCATGTCGTTGGCAAGAATCGCACTTTCTGATTTCATTCACAGCATCCAAGTGCATCCCTGGCCAATAGTATTCGGCATTCATTAATTTCGCCACGACCATGCGCGGGCCAGCGTGAAGACCACAAATGCCTTCGTGAACCTCTCTGATTAAATAGTTCGCGTCCTCGGCATCCACACATCGTAATAGTGGTTCGAGGAAGGAACGTCGGTATAAAACATTGTCAAGTATTGGATAGTTCAAGGCTTTGTGCTTTATCTTTCGGACCGCTGTTTTTCCCTCCGGAAGTGCTCCGGATGACAGGTATGCTATAATGGGTGTCATCCAGGATTCCACTCCCGTTTGGATCACTAAAACTTGATGTTGCGAGACAGACGGGCGGTCTAATATTTCGATGCGGATGTCTTTGGCAAAATGTTCAAAGTTTGTTGAAGCCAATTTACTGAGAGCATCCGCTGATTTGTTCTAGCTTCTCTTTATATGAATGACTTTGCAAGAAGAGAATTGGAGCCTCAGATCTTTCGCCTGTGACACATATGAAGCCATGATATCATTTTTCGCTTCATATGTGCCGTTGATCAGTCCCGCAATTAACATGGAATCTACCCTGGCTTCCAAATGTTTAACCCCAAGATTTTTGGCTATTCGTAAGCCCGCCAAGAAAGCTTCATATTCTACCTCGTTGTTGGTACTTTTGAAGTCCAACTTTATGGCATATGTAAACTCATGGCCTTCAGGATTGACTAGCTTGAAGCCTGCGCCACATCCCTCACTGCTTGAAGCTCCGTCCGTAAATAAGGACCAAATCTGTCCTGATTCCGGAGGTGCTTGGGATTGTTGCTCGATCAAACATTCTTTTTCCTTGTGATGCGGGACTTCCATCACGAAGTCCGCCAGCACCTTCCCTTTGATTGCTGGCCTAGGTTTGAATTCTATTGCGTGTTCACCTAGCTTAATGGCCCATTTGGCCAATCGCCCAGACAGTTCTGGCTTGCTGAGAACGTTTTTAAGCTTGTATCCAGTTAAGACATGGATGGGGTGCCCTTGAAAGTACCTGCGGAGACGTCGTGCAGCATAGACCAGTGCCAAAACAAGTTTTTCTAGCATGGAATATCTTGTTTCTGGATCCGATAGTGTTCTGCTGATGTAGTAGATCGGTGTTTGAACATTCTTGTGATCTATCAGAAGGACGGCCCCAATAGCGATGTCTGAAGCTGATAGGTATAACGTCAAAGGTTCTCCCGCGTGAGGTGCTGTTAACGTGGGGAGTTCCATCAAACATTTTTTAACCTCCAAGAAAGCTTGTTCCGCTTCCGCGGTCCATTTAAATTGTGCTTTCTTGAGGCAATTCCTTAGAGTTGAGATGAAAGGATGAGACTTGGCTGCATGATTTGCCAAAAAACGATTCAAAGCGACCAGTCGGCCATTGAGTGTCTGAACTTCCTTGAGGGAAGATGGGGAAGGCATGCGGGCTATAGCTTGAACTTTATCTGGGTTAGCTTTGAAGCCCGCATCCGTGACAATCACTCCTAGAAACTTTCCTTCTTCCATTCCAAATGAGCACTTGGCCGGATTCAACTTCATGTTAATACCTTTCAAGGTTTCAAAAGTTTCTTCAATATCTCTCAACATCTGGTCTTCCTTAAGACTTTTTATTACGAGATCATCCATATACACCTCTAAATTTCGACCTATTTGTCCTTTAAACGCTATGTCCATAAATCGTTGGTACGTGGCTCCCGCATTTTTCAGTCCGAAAGGCATCATTTTGTAACAAAAGGTGCCTTGATCGGTAAGGAATGCTGTTTTGTCCTCGTCGCCCGCTGCCATGCGGATCTGATGGTAGCCTTTGTAGGCATCCAGGAAACACTTGAATTTGAATGGTGCCACGACATCAACCTTGAGATCTATTTCAGGTAAACGATAAAAATCCTTGGGACATGCTTTATTTAGGTCCTTGAAATCGATACACATCCGCCATGACCCATTGCTTTTGGGGACAATAACTGGATTAGCGACCCAGGTCTGATAACGAATTGGGCGAATGATTCCAGCTTGTAAGAGGTCCTGGACTTGCTCGTTCATTGCTTTTGTTTGTTATGGACCCATCTTACGTTGTTTTTGAATAATTGGTGTAAACAACGGGTTTACCCTTAATTTGTGTTCCGCAATGTTCCGCGGAACACCGGTCATATCCGCGGGTTGCCACGCGAACACATCAATATTCTTTGATAATAACTATTTCAAGAAGGTCCGTACTATCTCAGAAATAGCAGGTCCTATTGTTACAGTTTGGTCAGGAAACTTTTTGTTCAAAACCCATTTCTCTGGTTCAATCTTCACAGTTTGTTTTGGAATCTTGCTAGGTTTTGAGCTCTCGGTTGCAAAGCAGTGCCGATTAACATGAATTATTGCTTTGCCCGCGAGTTGGAACTCCTACTGCACCGTGTGCCGTGGACGGATGAGCATTAAAGTCACCAATCGCTTCTCGTCCAAGAATAATGTCATGTTTTGATGTTGCTGGTAGAACCAAAAATTCGACCTCCTCGGTCCTAGAATGAATTCCGTCGCTTAGGGTAACTGGGAATGAAATTACACCTCGCGGATGCATTGTTTCCCCTCCGAATCCAGATACTGGAGCGAGGATGGGTTTTAATCTTTCTTTGTCTTCTTCGTCAAGCTGTTCAAAACATTGTTCATACATAATGTCCGAAGTACTACCGGTGTCGAAGAAGACATATTGGGAACGATAGTGTCCGAATAAGGCAGTGATGATCAAGGGTTTTTGTTATTCGGGCCCCCCTTGATTCGAGGAAAGATCACTGGCTCATTCTTCCATTCCTCATCATCAGACTCCTTCCTCATTTTCCTTGTATCGTATCCGCCTTGTATCATATGGACGTTTAAATCTCTGACTTGCTTTTTACTCGGACCCTGGATATCCCGTGCAGGAGCTTTACCATTGTCAGGTTTCCCACCTTTTACCAGGTGTCCAAGTTTTCCAGACTTTACAACCGCTTCAATTTCATTTTTTAATGTTCTGCACTCATTCGTATTATGACCAATGTCATCATGATACGAACAACGCTTCTTCGGGTCAAGGAATGACCTTCTTGTCAGTGGCTGCGGTTTTCTAAAAGTCACATTCTCCGTGGTGAGAATTTCGTTGGGAGTATTTGAAAGAGGAGTCCAATTATTGGGACCTCGGTTCGAGGGTCCCGCTTTGTTTTTGTTACCTATGAGAGATCGTGCATCAAATGGTTTTGGTGCTTCTGTACTTGGCTGAAGTCTCGACCAGATAGGGCCTTTCGCCTGTCTTTTTGGTCTCGGAGTTTGAAACTCGACTTTAAATTTTTGCTTTGAGTTACCACTTCTCAATGTTTTCTCAGTGTTCGCATACACCTTTGCTGCAGTCATGAGATCATCCCACTCTTTTGGCATTCCATCTCTGCCAGTAAGTGTGCGGACTAAATCATCACATCTGACGTTTTTGCGAAAGGCACCACGAAGCATATCTTTGCTAATTCCACCGATGTTTAGGCTCTCGTCATTGAACCTGGTGATAAAATCTTCTATAGACTCATTATCGCGACGAACGACATCTAACATTTCTGATTGGTCTCGCGTATGTTTCTTCTACTGACTGAAGTGTTGAGAAAATTTTTTCACCAGATCGTCCCAACTAGAAACCTCTCCGTCAGGTAACTTTTCAAACCACTCTCTTGCTGCCCCTGTTAGTGTCAATGCAAACATGTGACACCAATAGGGGAGCGTCCAACCACTAACACCTTCTACCGCTATAAAATTCTGGAGATGATCACTTGGATCAGTCATACCATTTTATTTACCCACTGATGTAGGTATTTTAACCTTGACAGGAAAGGGTGCTGTGGCAATACTTGCTATGAACTTTGATTTTTCGGCGAAAGCTACTGGGCGATATGGTTTGGTAAAGTCTCGTTCATCATTGCTATGGTGTGGCGGACTATGTCATGCGGACGACTACTTCTCGCCTGTGAGCTCATCCTACTATCCCTGTTATACATACTGTAATCTCCCGGGTAGTAAGATGAATCGTAACTATCAAACTCGTCCAAATAAGATGGTATCCGCATGTCAATGCGAGGACGAGGGCGTAGCCTCGGTAATTCGCCAAATTCTGGCTCTGCCTGTTGGCTGTAACGAATCTGACTTCCTCTCACTATTGGTGGAGGGGAAAGCTCATAACCAAAGTGCGAGCGTGAAGTCGTTCTTTACGTTTTCTACGCTCGTATTCAGCCACCAAACTTTGTTGTTGCACGTGGAGCCACTCTTCAGGAGTTAATGCTCCTCTGGATCTATAATTACGTTGATGAGATCTCGCCATATCAGAATCGCCTGAATTGTTTTCCAGATCCAATTCTGGCCGTTTCCGGCGAGTCTCTTCCGTAATTCGTTTTTGATTACCCAAATTGGAACCTTCCGGTGCCAAGGCACGTCCCATGTTTGTGGGAGTGGGACTGGTTGGTTCTTTAACATTTTCTAGGGTAAAACCTGCATGTGTTACCTCAGTGATTCGTGACCCCGGAGCAGGGACACGTTCAAGAGCACGGCCACTTGGAATCGTGATACGTGTAAAAACACTAAGACTCGGAGGTGCTTCTGTGTTAGTTACACGTGAATCGGGTGCAGGAGTTCCCGTCGGCCCTTCAGGAAGTTTACTCATATCAAACTAACTAAAAAACCAACGGAGAAAAAATTATGCAGTTCTAACACCAAAAACGGATGGCGCCAATGAATAGACACGGATCCGATCCCCTGTTATGGGTCCTGGATCCAATGAATCCACAGGGTAAAGTACGATAATTATGACTAAGATATGAGTGTAACTTCCCAGAGTCCAATGACCAGAACCTGCAAAACAGACACAGTGAGTCTCGTCACAGGAAGAACAAGAGGGGGGGGGGGCTTTCTGTAACCACCCTCCGGCGTGAGAATCAGTAACGTTCGTAAATGGAGAAAGTACTGAAGTAAACAGACTAAGTGTAGTCAGAATGCAAGTGAGTGAATGAATACCTCATACTGTTTGACAAGGTATTTATAGCCGAAGGATGTAGGAAGGTGATTGGGCCAGCTGCCCTCTTCTAGAAGATCTTCGGTAACCGCCTGGACATGTGTCCTTTTATGATAGGTTGATCTATACGCCCCATGTGCATGGGTATAACAACCTGGACACGTGTCGCCCAATGGTAGGATGGCTTGCCTCCTGGCCATGTGCACGGTTATAACAACCTGGCCAGGTGTCCTTTGCTCATTGGCTGGTAGGTCACGTATTCCTCAAGTAACAATCGTGAATATTCTTCTAGGTGATCACTGGTTGATGACAGCTGTCCCGCTGGCACTTCCTCCTGGTTGTTCGGGCGGACTGATGTCCTGTCCTGCGGACGACTTCTGAGGGTGCAAAAATTCTTCCGCGCATGGTATGAGGACGTTCCTCCTCTATCGTAATATGCGGGTGATCCGTATGCCCCGCGGGTGGCCTATTAGAGGTTCCTTTATAACATGCGGGTAGTACTTATGGGTATTTGGGTCTTTTTGGTACCCTACCTCTATACTAACCATTATTTTTGCAGAACACATAAGTTAAAGCATTATAACTTACATTATGTGCATGTGTAACATGTTTGAGTTATTTTTGTAGTATAAAGCAATTCTATAATGTGAATTAAAATGTTGGTTTTGAGGGTTTACAACTTATAAGTATATGAATTCAGGGTTTTATGTGGATAATATTGAATAATATAATATTATAGTATTTAGTTTATTAACTAGTATCGGGCCCATAAGCCCGGTTTATCTCTCAATATATATTGTAAAATTGAATAATTTATGTGTGGGGATGAAAATAATAGAGTTTGTGTGAAGTTTATCTAAAAACTTTTAGACAAGAGTAAAGTTTAAGTAGTTATAATGAATTTTGTGCTTTTAGTTCTTACATGAAATGAATGATAACCTTTCTTTAATGTGAGTTACACTTATGGGGTAGCTCCAGTTGGAAATGAAGTTAAGGGGGGTGTTTGGGATTCCTTATTTCCATCAACTTATAACTTATTAACTTTTTGAAAAGTTAATAATGTGTAAAAGGTGTTTGGCAAACATTAAGGACTTATGGTTTTTAACTTTTGGCCAAGGCAAAATAAGAGGGTTTTGAAAAGTTATGATTTCCTAACTTATTAACTTAATGGGTTTGATTTACCTATTACACCCTTCTAACCCTCAAAACCCATTACACTTCTTTTAATAAAGAGTGTCATTTTTAGTCATTTTGGTTTTCTCCAACACATAAGCTAATCCAAATATTTTTTTAAAAACTTCTTTTATAAAATCCATAAGTTAATAAGGTCTTTTAACAAGAAGTCCTTTTTCACTCAAATAAGGAATCTCAAACACACCCTAAGAAAAGCTTACAATAGTAATAACTAGATTCATCATCAACAGTCCATATTCTGGAAGAATTGCTTTAAACAGCAAAAAAAAATAAATAATATGAAGTGTCAGATAATTAGTTAAGTAGGGTGTTGCTAAATAATATTAGACTATAAATAAATGTATTATGTAATCTTAATGGAGTGTGATCTTGCAATAGTGTAAGATGCTCGTCTTCTTCCTTTTTAGCTTTTGGGATTTGTTGGAGCTACATAAGACATAAAGTCTTGAAGTTTCCAAAGGTTAAAAGGTTAGTTTTTCATGCGGTTTATTGGATTGTGTCGTGAAGTTTGCGGAAATGAAGAAAATGCTTTAGTTCATAACGGGACTCCGATTCTTCTATCTATTTTGCTGGAGGAAATTAAAGTTTTGAACTTTCTTTGCTTAAAAAACAGGGGGAGAAGGCGCAAACTTTCTTGAGGGGATTAGTGTCGGTTTCAGGTGTAATTAGAGGTTCGGTGGGGTTAGCGTGCTTGTTTTTGTTTGTGTTGTTGATTATGTTTTGGTGGTGTGATTAATTTCCGGCTCTTTTGTCATGTATTGGTATATCTAGCAGCTTGCTAGTTTTATAATAAAATAATAAAAATTAATCGCTAAAAAAGTTGTTTTAGAATAAAGGGAAATGTAATATTTCTCTAGCTATAAATTGAGATATCATTTGTAACCCTAATTAAGAATCAATACAATACATCATATTTCTTCGTTTAAGTTGGTATCATAGATAGTGCTCACAACCTTTGCCGGAAAACCCTATATGGGGTAGTGTGAAAAATAAAAACCGAAAGTTCAAAAGCCTAGTGTGTAGCATAATAATCTGATTAAATTAACGACTTATAGAGTGTGAAAAATGAAAAACTAAAAAAGTTTAAAAACCTAGTGTAAAGCATAATAATCTGAATAAATTATCGACTTGTAGATAACATTATAAGGGTGAAATGCTTGGGTTATAAGGGTTTCCTATGATAGCCAGACCAATGGATATGTTTCAACCATGTGGTTCGTTTTCTCATGCTTGATCCCTGTACTCGAGTTTGGATTTGTTCGGCTAGTAATCAAGTATCTTCTTTCTTAAATTTCAATTAAGTAGACCAACAATCTAATCTATTGTCAATATTGTAGATTTTTTTTCCGAATAAATTTACTGTTATATACTTGATAACTAATAAATAATTACACAAACCGATCTACATCTGGATAATGAGTAAGCGAGTAACAAGCTGCGCCGCTATTGTAGATGAAAGTTGGATCCAGGTTCACTATTAAATTGATTTATAAATAAATTAATAAACACCTGTTCTAATGAGTTTCTGAGAACAAAACTCCAAGTTACAACTTACAAAAGTCTAACTATCAAAACAACAAATTGTCTTTGAATAATTGTACTCATTTGAATAAACAGTTGATTCTGTGAAAAAGATCCTGGTTCTGTTCATAGGAAAGAATTTCATGCGCACAAATCATGCTCCACTATACAAAAATGTATTCTAAATAATATATATACAAGTAAATTACATGGCTATGTGTTTGATTTGAAATTACTAATTTATTTCTTTAAGTTCAAGGGAACATCCCGTGTTGAACGAAGTGGATTCCGGAAACCACCCTCGATCAAGAGGTTGATGCGCCCGCTCTCACCTTACCCGCTTCTTCATCCCGTAGAATAACTTTTCTTTCTTCTTACTTTTCTAAATCCAAGTGAACATCCCGTGTTGACCCCATTCCACCTCGCATCACTAGTTATTATTTTAGTGTAATTGAATTAACTGTACGATCAATGTGATCATAATAAACATTAAACAAGTCCGGAGATTTCTGGAGTGCACACTTGCTTTAGTTTATTAAAATGTTAAGGGCGAAGCCACTAACAAACGGGGCCCGAGGGCAGAGCCCTCAGTTGTGGGGTCTTAGGGGCTGCAGCCCCTAGCATGGTCCAAGGGGCAGTGCTACTTGCTAAGGTTAATTAAAATTCATTAAAAAATTAATTCATAATTATGCAACACATAATCATAAGTATTTAATTTGAAGGCATATTAATCAAAATTAAAATAAGAATTATAACTGTCTTATGCATTTATCCAAATCCAATTGCTTCTTTAGATATACATGATGCTCTTCCAATTGATCAAAACTCTCTGGTTTATGTTCCCCACAAAATCATACTAATTTATTGTCTCACTTCAGAGTTTTATCCAATTAAAGCATTATGGAGAACCACCGAAATAACTTTTAATCTGAAAGTTATCATACGACTCTCTGAATTATCCAGGTTGCAATTCCAAAATCACCAACATATTTTCCGTCCCTCCATCCCATCCCGCCGGCTCCAAGTATTGGAGGAGTTAATCTCGAACAGTTAGCATTCGGTAAGATTTAGTTAATGTCAGTTAGTAAAGTTAGTACCCTAAATGTAATTGTTAGAAAGTTTGGGCAATTGGTGTAATTTGTAAATAGAATAAACTCATGTGTGCGAGTCTTTTAGGTAAACGACGTGATGGTTGAATAGGGATTCCGATGGGGTATAAATACCACCACTGATCATGATTATATATGCATATGTTTTTCATGAAATCAGTAATTCAAATTCGTTCTTATATGATCATGTATTGTTAATTTCTATTGTTATATGTTATCCCATTCCACACCATGCACCGTACCTATAAGATAATAAGACTATCTTCAATGCTACGTGCGGCCTTAGTCGCCGTTAGTTGTCACGTCGTTGTTCATATAATATCTTTGCAAATTCTTAAAAACCCCAATTTTATTTCCAGACCTACATATATCCTTGTTCTTAATTTTCATCCTATCACGTACCTATTTTACACAATATTTAAAAAAAACTTTCTCTTTTCTACTATGGACCCATCTCATCACCGCGGCAAACCCATGACCTTGTGCAAAGGCATGCGCCTCATCTAAGGGTATCTTTGGACGGATAAGCTCAGATGGCAAAGGCCCTGAAAGGCTAATATATAAAGACCCATTAAGACCATGCGTAGTGGGGCGCTTCCCACCCAATATGCCCCCCCCCCCTCCGGGAACACCGTCCCCTGGGGTGCTTTGGGCACTTTGAAGGGGGGAATGCTTTCAACAAAGCGCCGAGTGGGGTTGAAAATGTTGGTTTTGATTGGTGAGTTGGTTTATATATTATTTTTAATCAATAATAATAATATTAATGATAAAAGATAATAATTAACGGGGACTACATCCACTACATCCATTTTTATTAAAAATCCCATATGATGACGTAAAACGTCCTCATAAAAGCTCAACCTTTTCTTCTTCATGTTATGGCCTTTATATTTAGTATGTGTTGTGTTAACTTGTAATGTTTCTAACAAAACTTGTACACTGATCAAGTTGTTTTGAACTTTTGATGGAGTTATCTATGCATACTGTAGTCTGATGTTTATGACACAGATGATTTTTATATGAAAAATGCCTTTCAAGTTTGTAATATCTAGAGAAATATTTTATGATTGTACTAAGTAATTTTACTTTCTTTTATTAACATTGTTTATTGATTATTGAATTTAATACTGTTATAAAAAATTTAGAAGATATAAAATGAATGACTATATAGAACTGTTCTAAATAAACAAAAAGAAATAGAAAAGCCTATTTAATGATGTTTTCTAGTTAATATAATTTAACATTTAGTTTAAAAGAAGACAAAAGTTAGTAATAATAAGTGGGATTGGTCTGCGTTACGCTTGCTAGAATTCCATTGGTATTGCTTGGTAGGTTTATGGTATCAACATTTGTTATAGCTACTGAAAGAGAAAATCCAAATGCTCAAAAGGATTTACATCAATCGAAAACGTACGATAGAAATAAATGGCAGTACCGATACATATTATAAGTCATAAAACCTGGAAATCAAACAGAACGGAACTTAAATAAATAAATCTGAATCCGCAAATTCAAAAATTTTGAAGTTCATCCTTAATTGAACTGAACATTTTGTTTAAGCAAGACACGAACCTATGAATTTTGAAGCATGCACTATATTCAGAACTTATAAAACACTAAATAATGAAAGTTATAAAGGGAAAGTGACTACAGTTATCATTTTATAGTTTTTTTTCATTTGAGAGAGCATTATTTTGAATTATAGAGGGACTAAAAATAACTTAACTAATAGTATAAGGGCAATATTAATAAAACGCAAAAGAAAAAAAAAACAAATACAAGAATCTTTTGGCAACGAGGCCAAGTTATTTGTACCAGTAGACAAAAACGTCCAGATCAAAACTTTCCAAATACTTACTATTATTATTAGTTTTGCAACAACCTGGTAACCAATCCTTAGTTAACAAATTTGGTTGAGGGGGGCAAAAGTGAATAACAATATTAGCATATGTAGGATTTCTTAGGGTATTTAATTTCTTGATACATATAATGTTTAAAATTAAGAAGTTAACACCCATAATTAAGTGTAACACTTATGTAACAACTTTTTTTTTTCACAGGTCTTGGATCTTTGAGACCCTTTGTTGAGATCGGCATCAGGGTTCATATATCGATCCTTAAAAGTTAAAACTCTATCGTGAAGAGGAGAGGGTGCATAGCTGGTCAGCAGTTTTTTTTAAGGTCGAATTGTATTAGAAAAACTAAAACAAGGCCACTAGCAAGAAGCAAGAAGTCCGTACATACAAAGTAAAACACAAGAGTTACACTACAAGTCTACAACACAAGAGGCGGGCAGTGCGAGAGAAGAGGAGAGAGTACGTAGGAGAGTGTGGTCTGTAAGGTTCTGTGGGACGTTGAGATTCTCCCGATAAAATTACGAATTTAACACAAATATTAAATGCAAAACCTTTATGTAACAAACTTTTCAAACTTCCCAAATGTTTGAGATGCTATGTCGTAATCAGCATCAGGCCTGTCAAACTTTAAAAACTCCTACGTGGAAAAAGAGAGTGCATATTTCATTTGTACTTACAGATTATCCGTGCGATGCAAAAGGCGAGCAACGTGAACGAGTAAATAGGAGAGCGCGGTCTATAAACGCGTAAGAAGCAGGGATTTTTGTAAGAAATTTTAGACGTGACGGTCTATACAACGCCACCCGTTGCGGTTGCTAAGTTGCTCTAAGACCCTTTGTTAGGGTATTGCCAAATGGTTACTAAAATGGTTTCTTTACCCACCCTATCCCTACCACCCCCACGAGTGGAATGCAGATAATATTGTGACTTCTGTCACAAATGCTTTTCCTGTTACTATTTGTTGCTTCAAAACACACACACACACACACACGCAAAACACCTCTATTTCAACATGTCTTTAACCAGAACATGACGTTTTTGTAGCAGCACCCGCACGCACGTCTCTCTCTTTCTCTCTCTAAACATCACACAAACACATACACACATGATCTACTTTATATACCAAACATAAACCACAACAACTAAGAGCTGAAACTATTGTTTCTTCTTCAATGAACATGACTTTTTCAGACTCTTTTCGTTCTCTCTCTCTCAACAATCACAACAACACTTCAAACCCTAAACACAATCCATATAATAATACCACAAGTGTTCAAGAAGATGATGAGGATGAAGAAGAACAAGAAGAACTTGACCTCAATCTTTGTGGTAATAATATTATTAATAATGGTAGTAGAATTAGACCAACAAAGACTTGTGCAAGAGGTCATTGGAGACCAGCTGAAGATGCTAAACTTAAAGAGCTTGTTGCTCTTTATGGTCCACAAAACTGGAACTTGATTGCTGAGAAACTTGATGGAAGATCAGGTACTTTGTTTATAGTTTAAACACAAAGTTTTATGCACTAACACGTGTTTATACCTTTTGCGTTGGTTGTTGTGCCACTTAGTCGCGTCCAACAGTCATGCATAGTAATCTTACGACACCAAGATTCAGAAACGTAATTTTTAAACGACTTAGTTTTTTGTTTTGATGTCTGACTTGCTCCTACGAAACCAAGATCGAACAGATTGAAAAAAATGTCATTCACAACCAATAATGAAGGATTTCTCAAAAAATTAAGGATTAATAATCTTTTTTAAAAAATCAAATGGATTCTGTCTTATACATAAGTGAGGAAGGTAATAAAAAAAGAAATAAGAGTTATTTAATTATTTTATTATTTAGGAGTGGTGTGTGATGAACGTCTCACTCGGTTTTAAATGAGAGAAAAAGTAAGGAATTCTCTTTTCGACTCTTAACTCTCCCATCCTAGTCGTTTTTCTTTCTGTTACTTTGAAAGTAGCTGCTTTAGCTTCAGCAACTCGAATTTTCGATATTCCTATAAAATGCAACCTTTCATAATGTTAATAATAAAAAATAAAAATAAAAAATTTAGCCCTAATGATTATATATGTTTTTTGTGAGACAAACTATATATGTGTATAATTAATTTGTGAAAACTTTAGGGAAGAGTTGCAGATTAAGATGGTTTAATCAACTAGATCCAAGAATTAACAGAAAAGCCTTTAGTGATGAAGAAGAAGAAAGATTGATGACTGCTCACAGAATGTACGGCAACAAATGGGCATTAATTGCTAGGCTGTTTCCTGGAAGAACTGATAATGCTGTCAAGAATCATTGGCATGTAATCATGGCAAGAAAGTATAGAGAACAGTCAAATGCTCACCGGAAAAGAAGAATGCTTGCCGGCTCTGCCACACCGCCACCACCACCCCCGCCACCGATGTTAGCTCAACCATGTTATAATGGGGTGTATCCTCATCAACCACCTTTTGGTGTCATCTCTGGTTAGTTTAATTATTATTTTTTAGGGTTTTATTTGTTACATTAAAAAAGTGTTATCGTCTGCATCTGATTTCACACCATCAAACGATCGTCCACTAAATATTTATAAAATTGTTTTTACCAAAAAAAATAGAAGTCAAACTTTGAAAGTTATTCGTTAGAATAGTTGTTCGGAAAATATCTGGACGACCGTCTGGACTACCGTTTTAACCATAGACGGTCAAACTTTAAAAATTGTCAAAATGATCGTTGGACCTTTATTTAGACGGGCGTATGAAATTGTGTGGGATTAGATGTTTGGCGTGTCATCTCATGTTAGTTCAATTATTCTGTTTCTAGGGTTTTCATTTTTTAAACTAAAAAGTGTCATGTTATACCTACACCTAGAGGTGCACAAATCGTTTTTTTTTTAAAAACCGGTTCGGTTAATAACCGGACCGGTTTTTCTTGGCCTGGAAAAAAACCGGTTTTTAAATAACCGGATCGGTTTATTAACCGGTTTTTTAGGTGCAAAACTCGGACCGGTCTAACCGGTTAGGACCGGTTTAGAAACCGGTTAGAACCGGTTAATAACCGGTTTTTTTTAATTAACCGGTTAATAACCGGATATTTTCATAATAACCGGTTTTAAAATTAACCGGTTTTTTCCATAACCGGTTCAGTAACCGGTTTTTTCTCTAGAACTTGTAACCGATATACGAACCGGCGGTTACTAAACCGGTCAAACCGGTTTTAAATAACCGGTTTTTGTAAAAACCGGTTTTCGGTTTAAACCGTTGAACCGGTTCACCAACCGGTTTTTTTGCCCATCTCTACCTACACCATCTCATCTGAATTTCACTGAATCAAAACGACCGTCCACTAAAAGGATGTTTTGAAAAGAAAAAAAAAGTAGAGTTTAAAAATTATTGATCAGAATAACCGTTCGAATAAGAATATAATAATTAATTTAGATCGCCGTTTAAAAGTTAAAACTCTATGTGTTAAATGTCTATATGTATTGATGACCTCTTAAAAAGACCTAATTTTTTTTGTTTGAAAAAGAGTAAACCTTGGAATGGATTTTAATGCATGATGTACAAGATATTAAAGCATGAAAGTACACACATGTTGTCATTTATGTTTACTTTTTGTGTCATGTATACAACTTACTACTTCTAGTTACAAAATGGTATATTTTTCAGGTGGGAAGAACAACAATAATAATCAGATGATTATGATGATGGATATTTTCAACAACAAAAACACATTCTATGAAAATCATCAACAACAATATCATGATCATGATTATGAACATCAATATGCAACAACACCATTGGTGATGATGAGTGCTGGCTTAAGTCATCAGTATTACCACTATCAACATCATGCTTACAACAGTAGCGGTAGCGGTAGCAGCAGCGGTGGCTCATTGGCAGGACAACCACCACCACCATCACAAGTTTTACAATGCCAGCAGTTTTCTGAAGCTAATATTGACATTTCACCACCTCTTATAGACTTTCTTGGAGTTGGAGCCACTTAAAAGTTATTAATATTAATGATGACTTGTGTAGTTGTGTTTAACTTCTCTCTTTAGTTAATGTTGAATTAAATTGTTTCTGAGTTTATTTATTAATCATGACTCCTGGTTATTATACTTCCATTTTGTATTTGACTATAGGACATGTATTATAAAGTTCCCATGTTCCCTACCAATACTGTTCACCTTAGAAAATATATTCACATTCACAAAATTACACCCTAGTGAAAAAGATTCTTGATGTAACCCATGTCCTACTTCTCATATCTACTTCTCATGAAGAGGTAGGTCCCAGCAGAGGTGGTTAGGACCCGCAAGACTTCCTTAAAAGGAGACGCCTGCGCAGTTGAACACGCAAGACTCCTTAAACGGACGTCTGCGCAGTTGAACCCGCAGACTTCACCATAGGGACGTCTGCGCCGCGACCTACCAAACCCGCAGGACCCACCACGCTCAGAGTTGTGACGACCTCACATGCGGTACGCAAGCTGGTCCTGCAGGAAATGCCTCCCTATGGTTTCCAAGTATCCGCCTGTTCCCGCAGGTGCGGATACCCGCCATTAGGGACTGGCCACCCGCGCAGCATGGCTACACGCATAAGGCTCAGACTCGTAATAATTCAGTAGTCACCTGAAGAAGGAATGAGCAAAGCCGGGAACATTCCCGCATAAAGGCGGGAGGGGGAAAACTCCCGCCTAAATGAGCCAGTCCGTATAATAATGGAGGATCTTTTGTGTGATACCTGACGAGGTATGGACAAAAGATCTGACCAACGATACGACAGCTCACTGACAGCAGCATGGCAGACAACACGCCACAGCACTGTGACCAATAGCCGCCGCCTGCTCACCAACTCCTGCCATACCACGTGCCTAGCCTGTAGTTGGTGGAAAAGGAAAAGTGAACAGCACGCCTGGTCACTGTCAGCCGCTGCCTATCCACCAATTACCAGCAGAGCACGTGTGTAGGCCACAGTTGGCAGAGTAGTAGGCCGGCTAAACCTCCTTGGAAACCCACATTCGGCTATAAAAGACATCAAATTGTATTATCATTTCATCATCTAATATCTTGTATAATTTACCTGATAACTACTCTAGTATTAATAATATACTTTTATATTCAAAGAGTAATATAGACTGATTCTCACGCCGGAGGGTGGTCACAAGGAGGAACCCCCCCCCTTTCTTAGTGACGAGCTCACGGTGTCTGTTTTGCAGGTTATCGGAAGAACCATCTTGCCGGAATTAACCCCTCGTGGGAAACGTCTGTCTAAACCTCAGATTACTCGTAATCTGTCGGGGTTCGACTGGTGTTTCTTCATTGGCGCCATCCGTGCATAAAGCTAGAACTTTATTTTTCTCCAGTTTTTTCAAAATTTCTGGAAAGATGGTTAAGGATACTCCGGTCCCAAAACCGAGTAACCAAGAGACTCCGGTAATTATGACCCCAGCTATAAGGGGGAATACCGATGAAGAAACACCAGTCGAACCCCGACAGATTACGAGTAATCTGAGGGTTAGACAGACGTTTCCCACGAGGGGTTAATTCCGGCAAGATGGTTCTTCCGATAACCTGCAAAACAGACACCGTGAGCTCGTCACTAAGAAAGGGGGGGGGTTCCTCCTTGTGACCACCCTCCGGCGTGAGAATCAGTCTATATTACTCTTTGAATATAAAAGTATATTATTAATACTAGAGCAGTTATCAGGTAAATTATACAAGATATTAGATGATGAAATGATAATACCATTTGATGTCTTTTATAGCCGAAGGTGGGTTTCCAAGGAGGTTTAGCCGGCCTACTACTCTGCCAACTGTGGCCTACACACGTGCTCTGCTGGTAATTGGTGGATAGGCAGCGGCTGACAGTGACCAGGCGTGCTGTTCACTTTTCCTTTTCCACCAACTACAGGCTAGGCACGTGGTATGGCAGGAGTTGGTGAGCAGGCGGCGGCTATTGGTCACAGTGCTGTGGCGTGTTGTCTGCCATGCTGCTGTCAGTGAGCTGTCGTATCGTTGGTCAGATCTTTTGTCCATACCTCGTCAGGTATCACACAAAAGATCCTCCATTATTATACGGACTGGCTCATTTAGGCGGGAGTTTTCCCCCTCCCGCCTTTATGCGGGAATGTTCCCGGCTTTGCTCATTCCTTCTTCAGGTGACTACTGAATTATTACGAGTCTGAGCCTTATGCGTGTAGCCATGCTGCGCGGGTGGCCAGTCCCTAATGGCGGGTATCCGCACCTGCGGGAACAGGCGGATACTTGGAAACCATAGGGAGGCATTTCCTGCAGGACCAGCTTGCGTACCGCATGTGAGGTCGTCACAACTCTGAGCGTGGTGGGTCCTGCGGGTTTGGTAGGTCGCGGCGCAGACGTCCCTATGGTGAAGTCTGCGGGTTCAACTGCGCAGACGTCCGTTTAAGGAGTCTTGCGTGTTCAACTGCGCAGACGTCTCCTTTTAAGGAAGTCTTGCGGGTCCTAACCACCTCTGCTGGGACCTACCTCTTCAAGTCCCCCAGTCCAATGTTCTTCTCATGAATGTTTAATAAAGTGAGGTGAACTTTTGGACTTAATCTAGGGGTTTTTGAAAAGGGTTTAGTTTTATGGGTTTTCCGCGGGAAGTCTTACCCACGGGTTTCCCAATGTCACGCAGAATTTCCCAATGTTCTGCTTGATCTCTGGGATGATGCGGATAGGTCTGTAACCTCCCCGCAAGTCAGGAGCGTTTAGAACCTTTTGTGTAGATTCTCCATGAGGTCTTGGTGGTTTTGAACATAGTGATCAATCATGTTATAACCACCAATTCCATCCTGAAGTTTCAAACAATCTAGTTCTTGACGTTCCCGCTATGCGGGGATGTTAATCCCGTTTCTGCAAGCATGGCCCAGAAGATCCTTCTTGGTTTCAATTCCCATGGAGTGCTCGGTATGCGAAGGGTTTTGCCTTGACGCTGTACCCGCACTTCGTCTTATTAGTTACTTTACTCCCAAGGTATCCTTGGCGTTAAATCCCTGCAGGGCTAGGTGCGTGAAGGGTTTTGCCTTGACACTGTACCCGCGCCTGACTTATGGTTGCCGAGGTGTTCCTGGCGTTTAATCCCCTGCGGGGGCTAGGTATGTGAAGGGTTTTGCCTTAACACTGTACCCGCGCCCGACTTACAATTGGGTGCCGAGGTATGACTTTTTACGGGTGTTAGGTATGTGAAGGGTTTTGCCTTAGCACTGTACCTGTGCCCGTTTTGTAGTTGGGTGGAATGCCAAGATTTTCTCGGCTTCACTTCCCTGTGGGTGCTAGGTATGTGAAGGGTTTTGCCTTAACACTGTACCCGCACCCGGCTTTATAGTCGGGTTTTTTCCGGTTTCCGTTCCCTGCGGGTGCTAGGTATGTGAAGGGTTTTGCCTTAACACTGTACCCGCACCCGGCTTCATAATTGGGTTTTTCCGGTTTCCGTTCCCTGCGGGTGCTAGGTATGTGAAGGGTTTTGCCTTAACACTGTACCTGCACCCGGCTTCATAATTGGGTTTTTCCGGTTTCCGTGCCCTGCGGGTCCTAGGTATGTGAAGGGTTTTGCCTTAACACTGTACCCGCACCCGGCTTCATAATTGGATTTTTCCGGTTTCCGTTCCCTGTGGGTGCTAGGTTTGTGAAGGGTTTTGCCTTAACACTGTACCCGCACCAAACTTCATAGTTGGGTATTCTTGGCTTCTGTTCCCTGCGGGTGCTAGGTATGTGAAGGGTTTTGCCTTAACACTGTACCCGCAGCCGACTTACGGTCAACTGGATAGCCGGGGTAAGGGGTTTTTCCCGCTTACTTTTCGAATCTTTTTGAATCTTTGAAATTTGAATTGGTGAAAGGATAAGAACAGTCGTCGTGCGACGGTTTCTTCTGACTGTGTCAGGACGTGCTGGAAGTTATGGCGACGTGACATTATATGGTCATTCCAGACGCTTTTTACGGCGCGTGGGCGCGATTTTTCGGGCGCGTGGCCGCAAATTTAATGGCACTCGTCCTTTCAACAGCTGTTGCCAGCTTGCCTGGTGCCACATGTCACGGTTTCATTGCACCTTCAATTTCTCTCTCCTCCGCATTAAATTCATCGCATTAATTGCGATCACTATATAAAGGGGAAGAAGGTCCTTTGTAATTCACACCTTCACTTCTTCTCTTCATCTCTAAGGCGATTTCTGGTGAATACTCCCTTATTCAGTTGAGCATTCCTCCGAAATCGTTTCTTCTTCCTCTGCAATATGTCTTCCCATGATGCTGAAGCTGTAGTCGACGATAAGAGTACTGCTGGCGAGTGCCAGTGTGCTCTACCTGTCGATCTGTACCAGTACGTCGTCAGGAAATTCATGCTTGAGTCTCTTGAGCCTGAGTTTCCTGAACCCCAGCAGACTGTGTACGATGCCCCCAGCGGCAAGATCGGGGTATATGCTGCATTCTTTGTTTATGGGAACCTTAGGTTCCCATTGACAAAGTTTGTGTACCGTGTCCTGGAGAGGCACGGTGTGCACCTGACCGAGGTGCATCCGATGGCGATTGCCAAGATTCGGCACTTCGAGTGGGTGTGCCGGATTCTGGGCATTGAGCCCTATGTGGACCGCCTGATGACCTTCTATACTTGGAGGTGCATCCAGGGGTGGTACACCCTGACAACCCGGATCAAGGGTTTGAAGATTTGCGCAACCGAGCGCAGTCTCCGTTCGTGGAAGCGGGAGTTCTTCTACATTTCTGCCCGCGCCATCCCCATTGCCATGAAGTTTAAAAATGGCCAAGCGATTCCGAGCCTTCACGCCACCAACTACCAGGAGGCGGAATGGTTTTCGAAGATATCCCGGGTCCAATCTCCGGTTTACCGGTTTCCGGAGTCCGGGATGGTGATGCTGGGGATGAGCCGGGTATGGAAGGAGGCGTCTCGGTTTCCCATCCTTCTCGAATACGGTTTGAACTCTATTCCTTATGGTATGTCTTGTCTTTCTTGCTGATATGAGTTTGTCTTCTAACTGTTTCTTTTCTTTCAGAGGGGAACGATTTGGAGTCGCTCCTGTACCCGCGGGAAGCTGACGGTCCCGTGCGGGTGGGTACTCGTGCTCTAGACGAGAACGAGTTGCCCATCCTGGAACAAACGGCGGATCGGTTTGTGGAGGTCTATCCGCCGGGCCACGAGATCCTAAGCCACCGGCGGCCAGGTAAGGCGATACTCTATCCTCAACCCCTCAATGCTGTACCCGCTGCTGGAATTCCTGACATCCTGTCTTCTTCTGAGGAATCCGCAGATGGTCCTCCGTTGGTGCGGAAGAAGAGGGCTGCCGGCGGGAAAGGGAAGGAGAAGGTGGCCTCCACAGCTGATCCGGTGCTTCTATCTGACACCGAGTCAGATAGTGAAGAGGTGGCGGGGAACCCCGGTGGTGAGAAGACCACTGCTCCGGAGGCTACGACTGTTACCTCCGGAGGACCAACGACGACGACGGTGACCGGCATCAAGAGACCAGCTCCATTGGGCTCGTCCCCTCCCGTCCGTACGTTCAGGCTCAAGAAAACCCGTAAGTACAAACATCCTTATCTTTGTAGATTTATCACTTTATAAATTTATTGAAACACTTATCTTCTTGTGTAGGCGTGGATGTTGACGCATTCCAGGGTGGAGCGCAGAGGAGTACCCCTCCGCCGATGACGGTAGGCTCGGTCAGCCTACCTGAGGCGACGACCCAGGCGCCTGCGCCTGCTTCCGCTGGATCAGTTGCTCACTCCCTTGAGCCGACTGTTCCAGCTGAGATGACGTCACCGCCGGTGGTAAGTGCGATTTTTACAGCATCTTTCACCGAGCCGGCGGTTACGATTGCTGGGGATTCTGCGGCGGCGACCGCGGCGGCGACCACGGCGGCCGCTACTATGCTTCCGCCACCGGCAACGACGGCCGGCCCATCAGGTACGCGCAGGGCTTCTCGCCAATCTTTGTCACCTTCCCATCTGCCCGACCTTTTGGATGGATTTCCCTTAGGTTCAGGCGATGGGTTCGGTGGCTATCGGCCTGTGATCGACCCTACAGGTGCGTAGGGTTCTTTTGGCCTTTATATTTTTCTTCATCTTTTCCTAACTGCTTTGTTTCTTTTGCAGTGTCGGATTCCAATGAAGTGTATGTTCCGCGATGGAACATCCGCCGAGGAACAACCCTCCGTACCCCTGTGGAGTGCGTGGAATGGGCTAGCCACGCTGCTCCCCATGGTGCGTTGGGGGAAGCCATGGCTAGCTACCAGGAGGGTAGGCTAACCAATGAGCTTCGGGTTCTCCAGGCCCGGATGCAGCCGCGCGTCGAGCTGCTTTGTCGTGAAAACGACAAGTTGAAAGCAGCTCGCGCCAAGGAAGTATCTCAAGCGCGGGCTCTTCGGGAGGAGAACCAACAGTTGGCCGCAGCTGCTGCGGAGAAGGAGAAGGCCTTCAAGGCCCTCGAGGTTGAGGTTCAAGCGCGACTCGAGGCCCGCTCCAAGGCTGCCCAAGCTGTTAACGAACAGCTTCGGCTGGCTAAGGAGACTGCGAGGAACGCAACCGAGAGGGCCACCAAGGCTGAAGCCGTTGCTGAGCCTTTACGAGTGGAGAACGAGGAGCTCAAGGCCAAATTAGAGGCTCTCCAACGTGCTCATGATGCCTTGGCGATGGAAGATGCCAAGAAGCTCCAAGAGATCCTGGACCAGAGGGGCGTGCTTGACCACACCGAGCGGAAGCTTAAGGGCGTTGAAGAGGCTGCTGCAAAGGAAGTGCTACTTGCCAACCTTAACAAAAGCGAAGCCGAACGCGCCCGCACCCAAGCTCAAGCCGCCCTCCAAGAAGCTCTGGTTGCCAAGGAATGGCTTCTTCGAGAAGCGTTGTCTCAGGTATGTTTAGCTTTACGTCTTCACGCTTTCCTTTGTACATAGAAAAGGTGTTTGACACTTGTATTTTCTTTGTAGGTTGTGCATCGGGTCTTCTCAGAGACTACTTACGATGATGCCATGAGCGCAGCCCTCAACGCTTCTCATGAGGATGGGGAAAAGGCCGGCTTCCTGCTTGGTCTAGGGTTCGTTGAGAAAGGCGTTCCGCCTTCCACCTTCCCTTTGTTCGATGTGGACACCGAAGCTGCATATGACCAAGCGGTGAACCAATATGCCGCATTCCCGCATCCGGTGCTGGAGAAGGTGAAGGAAGTCGCTGCTGCTGATGATGGACTTGCTATCCTCAAGGCTTTCCTTGAACCGCCACGCTCTACTGATGGGGCGGGTCCAAGTGGAAGTGGTCCTGAAGCTTGATTCTGAAGATCCCTTCCCGCTGCTAGGATAGACTAGATTTTGTTTTGTAGGCGGGTAGTTACCCGGCCATTCTTGTAATATATCTTTTGTGAAATACAAATCTTTTTGTGGATAAGACTGTTATTTCCTTTGGGTTCATTGCTTTATAAACCTTATATGACTTGCATACTTAGTTTAAATTAGCGATTTCCCAAGTGTTTAGAATAAGTTAACCTTGAATGTGGTTGACAGTAGGTTGAAGTTTTGCTTCCCCCTTTGTGAGTGTGCGGATAGGACCGGCACTTGCACTTGGTAGGATGGCTAAACTTTACCTATGTCTGACCTGCGCGTAGGTTTTTCCTTATCCTTTCAGAATGACTTTTAACCGTTCGACGCGCGGTTGTTAATGAGTTAGTGTTCAGCTTCCGCTACCAGGATTCATGCGGGTATACCGGCACTTTCACATAGTGGGATGGCTGAACTCTTCCCCTTTAACTGTCCTGCATGAAGGTCTTGTCATTTTCTGGGTTTATGCGGGTTTTGCCGCCTTCCCCACGCAACGATTCTTCACTTGATGCGGTGAATACCAGCATTAGTGTTCGAATCGACCGTTCAACGCGCGGTTGTTAATAGGTTAGTGTTCAGCTTCCTCTACCAGGATTCATGCGGATATACCGGCACTTTCACATAATGGGATGGCTGAACCTTTCCCCTTTAACTGACCTGCGTGAAGGTTCTCGTTTTTTGGGTTTATGCGGGTTTTGCCGCCTTCCCCACGCAATGACTCTTCTTGATGCGATGACTACCGGCATTAGTGTTCGAATCGACCGTTCAACGCGTGGTTGTTAATAGGTTAGTGTTCAGCTTCCTCTACCAGGATTCATGCGAATATACCGGCACTTTCACATAGTGGGATGGCTGAACCTTTCCCCTTTAACTGACCTGCGTGAAGGTTTGATGCTTTTGGGTTTGTGCGGGTTTTGCCGCCTTCCCTGCGCAACGATTCTTCACTTGATGCGGCGGATACCGGCATCTCCATGTGCAAAGTTCATAAAATATAAATGTAAAATCATCAGCTTCAATTTGAAGGAGAATCGTTTCCATTAGAAGTGGCTCTAGGCCTTTTCTTTACAAATTTGGAATTGATCTACATACAAACTGTGTAATTGAGCTCCCATTAGGCGTGGCTTGGATGGGAGCACCATCGAGCCGACATGTATCTTGTTCGGGATCTCGTTGTTTACGCAGTATGTAGTCTCCGTTGAAGCTGCGATTTTTATTCGTGCGTTTCCCCAGCTGGGGTTCACGCATCAGCCTCATCGAGTGTTTGGCAGGGGAGCCTCGTCTGTTGATTTTCTAACTGGGTATCGGTGAATCCCAGTGTCTGATTATTTACTTCACTTGCCCCGGCTTGGGTAGCTGGGGTAGTGTTCGTAAAGTTTGTGTACTCGGTTGAAGAGGTAGGTCCCAGCAGAGGTGGTTAGGACCCGCAAGACTTCCTTAAAAGGAGACGTCTGCGCAGTTGAACACGCAAGACTCCTTAAACGGACGTCTGCGCAGTTGAACCCGCAGACTTCACCATAGGGACGTCTGCGCCGCGACCTACCAAACCCGCAGGACCCACCACGCTCAGAGTTGTGACGACCTCACATGCGGTACGCAAGCTGGTCCTGCAGGAAATGCCTCCCTATGGTTTCCAAGTATCCGCCTGTTCCCGCAGGTGCGGATACCCGCCATTAGGGACTGGCCACCCGCGCAGCATGGCTACACGCATAAGGCTCAGACTCGTAATAATTCAGTAGTCACCTGAAGAAGGAATGAGCAAAGCCGGGAACATTCCCGCATAAAGGCGGGAGGGGGAAAACTCCCGCCTAAATGAGCCAGTCCGTATAATAATGGAGGATCTTTTGTGTGATGCCTGACGAGGTATGGACAAAAGATCTGACCAACGATACGACAGCTCACTGACAGCAGCATGGCAGACAACACGCCACAGCACTGTGACCAATAGCCGCCGCCTGCTCACCAACTCCTGCCATACCACGTGCCTAGCCTGTAGTTGGTGGAAAAGGAAAAGTGAACAGCACGCCTGGTCACTGTCAGCCGCTGCCTATCCACCAATTACCAGCAGAGCACGTGTGTAGGCCACAGTTGGCAGAGTAGTAGGCCAGCTAAACCTCCTTGGAAACCCACCTTCGGCTATAAAAGACATCAAATGGTATTATCATTTCATCATCTAATATCTTGTATAATTTACCTGATAACTGCTCTAGTATTAATAATATACTTTTATATTCAAAGAGTAATATAGACTGATTCTCACGCCGGAGGGTGGTCACAAGGAGGAACCCCCCCCCCCCCTTTCTTAGTGACGAGCTCACGGTGTCTGTTTTGCAGGTTATCGGAAGAACCATCCTGCCGGAATTAACCCCTCGTGAGAAACGTCTGTCTAACCCTCAGATTACTCGTAATCTGTCGGGGTTCGACTGGTGTTTCTTCAGTTATTAATATTAATGATGACTTGTGTAGTTGTGTTTAACTTCTCTCTTTAGTTAATGTTGAATTAAATTGTTTCTGAGTTTATTTATTAATCATGACTCCTGGTTATTATACTTCCATTTTGTATTTGACTATAGGACATGTATTATAAAGTTCCCATGTTCCCTACAAATACTGTTCACCTTAGAAAATACATTCACATTCACAAAATTACACCCTAGTGAAAAAGATTCTTGATGTAACCCATGTCCTACTTCTCATATCAACTCATTGGTCATATAGACTAATAATTAGAGCATCTTTAACGGGAGTCCGTGGAGGGTCTACACAGCCCGTTTGGTTTGACGTCTGTTGGAGCCTGTCGCTATTAGTAGGGGCATCCGTGGTGCCTCGTCCATGTAGAAGGATTGGTTCGGACGGCGATTTGTGAAGCCGGGTCGGGTTTCTTTTATATATTTTTATTTCTCTTTCACTCGTTTTTAGAAAATGAGAATAGGTTGGATGAATTAGGGTAAATGACGAAAAGGGTAGTAATCTTTTTTTAAACATTTTTCTTACATTTTATTTATATTTTTTATACAAGAATAATGTTTAACTTAATTTAGGAACTTATAAATAAACTTTTACAAATGGTAAAAGTGTGATCTTTAATTGCATATAAACTATTTTTGATAATATGAAATTAAAATGCAGATTTGTTGGAATAAATATTTGGCTATGAAAGTAAATGTCAAAAGCGATTAGAACATAGACATGTAAGAATATTTGTGAACGATGGATCATTAGTGAACGGGTATTTAAAAAAAACGGATGAATTTTCAAAATGTCATTTAGCTAAACGTCTTTAAATAGTTGTAATATTGAAGATCGTCGTTCTTAAAAACTAAATGCTAATGATTCCATTTCTTACGAACCATTTGCATGATAAGACTCATTGGTAAAGATGGGTTACAAGTATAACTAAGCTTTAATAAAATAATAATGAATTCTTTAATAATCAAACAACCATTTGTTAAGTTTAGTTTTGTTGTATTGTGGGAAATTCATTGTTAATTAAGACGAGTAACGGCCAAACATCTTTTCCTCAGCAGAATCTTCGCTGGTGTGATTGTTCATGTTATTTACATGAGACTTGTGGACATGTAACAAGCTAACAACATTGTCATCATCAAACATATGTTTCTGTGGAAACATAACAGAATTAAGTTACATGAGGTTGGCCCCATTCTTGGTGTGCATCATTATTGAATATTTCGGAAATTAAAACAATTTAATTACTACAAATCAACAATATATATAATAAATCCTCACATAAATATTTTGAAACTTGAGAATTAAATGAAAAAGGACCTAAACTGTATTAATAATATATTATATAAGTTTAGATACCAAATTATTTTGTGATAATTTTGTAATAATTTGTTAAGGCATATGTTAATTAAGGACTAATGGGCTTAACCCATGCTTGTTCGAACGGTCCCACTTGGGCTTTGATAAGACTAGACCAAACAAAAGCCTGTTAGGTCTAATGGGCTTAATCCATGTCTGTTTTTTAGGGCCTTGGGACATGAAATGGGTCAAGCTTAGCTTTGTTCTTATCTAGGTAGAGGTGCACAAAAAAAAACCCGAACCCGGAACAGGTTTTTTTATACCCGGGTTTTTAATAACCGAATCGAACCCACTTTGTACCCGCTAATACCCGAACCGGTTCCATATCTGGAACCGGATTTTTTCAATACCCGAAACAGGGTTTTTCAAATACCCGATCAATACCCGAAATTACCCAAAAAATAACTGGAAAGTACTCGAAAAGTATTCATAAAAAGTGCAACCCTTTAAAAACTCCAATCTATACTCGAAAAAAACTCAAAAAAAAAACCCGGAAATATGGTATTCAAATACCCGATTTTAGAATACATGGTTCTATACACGACCCGAACAGGCTTAGAGCAATACCGAACCTGACCCGCGTATTGCTAATACCTGGTCATACCCGAACCCGGGTTTTTATAATACCCGATTTGTGCACCACTATCTCTAGGTAGGAGTAATGAGCAAAAGTATGTAAAACATATATATCAAATTCGACCCAAAATATCAAAAACTAAAATATATAGCCTTATTTTCTATATGGTGATCAATTTTTAAATACATCGTGATAACCAATTGTTTTATGATTCAAAAATATAAACCAAACTACATACAAACCAGTTGCAACACTAACTAACCTCCTACGGATATCACTTATATATGTTTACATGACATTGTCAAGATCGAAAGCGCGTTTTAAGGTGAAATGACGACGAATGTGACTGTGGGAGGATGTCCATGTAAAGGACATCCCTTTTCAGGTGGTGTACGTATAGGAAGTTAGGAACACGCTCTTTAATAATGTTTAATCTCATCTGATTCCCATATTATTATATTATTCGTTAATGATTATCAGTAAATATATATCATTGCAATATTTATTATAGATATGTGGCCGACGCCGTAAAATATAAAATCACAATTGAAGAAAAAAAATCCACCTCTTAGAAAGAACATGACTCCATGAGCCTAACAAATTCATCAAAATCAATGAGTCCATCCCCATTGATATCAAAACCTTTGATCATATTTCTGCATTCCTCCAACTTTGTCATTTGTCCAAATCTACACAACATTCTTTGAAACTCAAACTCGTCAATGAACCCATCCGAGTTCTCATCAAACACATCGAAAGCCATCTTAACTTCCCCCAAACTTGGTTCCTCGTCATCAAACATTGACACAATGTCGATACAATTATCATGATTTCCACATTGTTGGAACCCTAGTTGTGCCATGACGGTATTTATTTCGTCAAGTGTCACAAACTCTTTCTTGATGGTGTCTTTTAGGTTAGGTAGTGTGGGAGTGGTGCTTAACTTGTTCCATAAGACCGAATAACTAGTCAATAGAGAGTGGATTGAAGCTCCAAGAGATTTCATCAAAACTTCACAATAGTTGATGTTATAAAGTGCAATTTTGAAGAATTAAAAGATGCATGACGAGAATCTTTTCACGACCATCTTGGATTAAGTTATCGAACTCAATAAATCTAGTGTCGATTAACCGAGAAAGAAAAAGATAAAAACTTTGTTACAATATGAATTGGTATTTGGAGTTGATTCTAGAATGCATGATTTTGTAGACAACATCCCTATGTATATATATATATCATATATATGTTGAAGTGTTGAACAAGAAGCATTGTTTTGTTTGCTTCAACAAGATTACATAGAAATTTCTATGAAGTTGAGTAAAACGTGTAAACCACAAAAACACTCATATTACTCTTGAGAAAACAATAATGATGAAAACATTAGTGGTAATAATGTGGTAATAATAAGAGTAACATTAACGACAATAATAATAATAACAACAATAAGTAGTGATTTCATCGCCTGCGTTGCCCCGTGAATTCTTTCATCTTGTGGTAACGAGTCGACGCGAATTTTATTAGCATCGGTTATGTTCGTTATGGTATCAGAAATGAACCCAAAAAATAAATTCATTAAATTAACATATAAAAAATAAAACATATTAACACGACATTGATTCGATCGGTAAACTCGGGCGTTGGTAAACCCGAGCGTTGTCCGTAAAACCAGAGCGTTGAAACCAGGGTGTTGGTAAAACCCCTAGCGTTGCTGATACGTAAAACCCGATAAAAAAATTCAACATATTTAAAACAATGTTTATTCTGTTGATAAAACCCAGCCATTGGTAAAACCCTAAGAGTTGCAATGGTGAGTCAACAAAAATTTGGTCAGTGTTTGTTACGTTCGTTACGGTACCATAATTAAACTGAAAAAATAATTTCGCCATATTAACATATAACAGAAGGATTTAAAACGAAGTTTATCCGACCAGTAAAACCAGTACTATATTAAAACTATAGTGTTGTTGGTAAAACCTAGACACCGACAAAACCCGCATGTTGTCGTTAAAACCCGGTCATTGATAAAACCTAGCTTTACGACGTCAAGCTGACACGAATTCGGTTGATATCAATTACGTGTGTTATAGTACAAATAACATTTTAAAAAGGGAACAATGCTATTTTTTTAAGAAAAAAGATATTAGAAAATTAAAAAATCAATTGGCCAACCAGATACACCGTTGTATGTTATAGAAAACTTATGACACCAAACCATAATATTTATCTTATCGATCTATATAATAATCATTTTTCATATTAGATCACCAAAAATTCTTCTAGGAGTGTAAGACTTTATATATTATTACTATAATAACTTTTGAAGGAATTTTGTTAAGAGTCAACTTCTGGTCACTAAATTAAGAACTGGATTGAGCAGGAAGACTTCTGTTGCAAAATTAGCATTGGGTCAGGTGGAATGAACGTGTCAAACAAGGTTAAAGGTAACTTCTAATTAAACAATATCAAATTAAAATGTCACATCTTAAAAAAAATATATTGTAACTACACGTATTTCTTTTATTTTCCCGATTTTGATGGCTACAAATCTTATTGCTATATTTATTAAGGACGTATATATGAAATTAATCCGAATAAAAATTTTGCTATATGTAGTCAGTTGATTTTATATATGTAGTCAGTTGATTTTACTATATATCCATAAATAGGAAAAACTAGAAAAAAAACTCATAGTTTAGCGTGATAAATCTTGGAAAAGAGGTTGAAATATTGTGAAATAAACTCTTAAATTGTTTTTATCAATTACACTGAAATATGGTAGTTTTTGCATTGTGATTGAAGGTTCCTAGAAGGGGATTTAAATGTACATAGCTAAAATCGTCAAGTCTATAAAGACGATGAATACAATGAATGATCTACCTACTTTATCATTTTCCTTGAAAATATATTCTTGCAAAGACATGATCACGTATTTAAAGTTTAATTTATGAATCTTCTTAATCCGAATAGTGACATTTTATAAAACACTAGTTTGAGGCCCGTGTACTACACGAGTAGTTCTTGAAAATACAATATTTAATATATAATCAGGATACAGAAAACAATAAACTCGTTAAACAATATTAATACAGTCGTTGTACAATAGTCTTTAAAACAAATTTAAGTAAAAGATAATTATATATATCAAATGTTTGAAAAAAAATTGTAAGTAAATATTAAATTAACAAATTTGAAACAAAATTTTTAATAATGATAACTATAATTAATTTACTATTATAATTTTGTTAAAAATGATGAGGTTTAATGTATGAGTGACAAGTGGCAACACTTGTAGCCTTTTATTAAATAGTATAGATAGACTAGCAAGAAGCTAGACGAGAGTATAACATCACTCCAACCAAGAAAAACGACCTAACTTTGCTCTACTATTAAGCCAACCAAACGAAGCAATCATAATCTCATATGCAACCTTCATAGAAGAACGAGCCTCAACAATGTGAAAAACCCAAGAATTTATCGCCTTCCAATCATATAATAACTTAATACATTAAATATGCCAAATCTTTTTCTCGTGTATCCAGACAAGCCTGCTTTTCTAAAATCTCTCAAAAATGAAAACGATTGTTCATATTTCTACCACATCATTCCCACATCCAACTCCAACTCCAAATACGTGAGGAGCACGTGAGCATGTTTAACAGAAAAAGGTATCTGGGTAAGGACCTAGTACCGAAACGGTTATAGGATTTTGACCTCATGTCCTTATTTGTCGAAAGATTTGCTTTTGGACAAAAAGTGTTAAAAGAGAGAAAACACAAGGACAATAACCGTAGTTTACTCTATTAAGTATTGTGGTTCCAACACACCATAAAATTTGCATTGTATCAACCCAAACTAGAAAATGCACCTCAATCTTAAAGGAATGAAAGACAATGTAGTAAGAGTCATTTCTGGGTGGCTTTTAAAGGTCTTAAGCGAAATGAAAAATTAAGGCATTTTTCTATTAACATTGTTATAAAGTTGGTGAGCATGAGCCTCATTTAGACAAGATTTTCATTAGGAAACTCGTAAGATCACAATCAACAAGATCTAGACGAATGATGTTTTTAGGCACATTAAATTTAGCAATTAAACTATGACTTATTGTTGGAATACTTAATACTTACAAAATAGCAAAATGTACTCTCTTAGTTCTCACTTTCGATGTATAAGAGTTAAGACAGTCCACTCCAACAGAGAAATAACTATGTATGCACATGATGCATCAATGTGGTGGTATCAACTTTGATTTGTTTTGTTTTCTGTTACCTTTTTTTTTTCTTTTTGACTAAATAGACTGTAACAATCCAAAAGTATGACTCAGTAACTTATAATAATTGATAATTCATACTTACAGTTTTATTAATGTCACTTTTAATTTTAGTTTAAACGAAAATATAAATATCACTTTAACTGAAAAATAAATTTAGTTGTTTATAATGACGTGACATATGACATGACATGTGCATGAAAACATATAGCCAACGTGACACAACTACAACTACAACTACAACTACAACAATAACCAAAACAACACAATGTTTTTTCTAGTCAGATCTCAATAATGATATTTATTTTAAAGCCTTTATTTCTTCAACGTTAACGTTGAAAAGCATATAATAAAAAACCAAATGATATCTTACATTTTTCATGGTTTTTCCTCACATGTGTAGATTAGAGAACTATCGTCAATCTACGCTTTATAGCATATGAACAAGCATAAATTTATCACCACTTAATACATATATCAATTCAAGTACATCACATAATCATGATGGATTTTAATAGCAAGAGTTAATTACATGGGTGTTCCTGTGACCGGTACACACATATAACAAGTATGATCATTAGCTTCAAGAAATTACATATGTGGTCATCGAAGTGTTTCAAATTACCGTATCATAGATGGTACTTGAAATGGATGTATGTTAGTTTTTTCAGTTAAGTTCATGTGGTACAGTTAAAGAGATGGACCTTAACTGAAAGAACTAACGCTCATCTATTTCAATAACCATTTGTGTTACGATTTCAAACTATTTCGGGACCATATGTGTAATTTCTCAAAATTAAGCATCATTCTTGCTATATGGTTATATACTTATATCACATACTTCATGTAGTTAACTATGATAGGCTTGATAACTATTTTAGTTTAGTAAATATACATTTGTGAATATTTCAGATTGGCTTTTGTGGTTCTTTTATAATTTATTATGGTTACGTATTTAACTTTCTTATATTATATTTTATATCAAAATACTTGAGGCTGTTTGAGGGGCTGTTTGGTCTTGTCAAGAAGTGCTATGAAAATGATTGTCATTATAGGGTTAAATAGGAAAGGAGTGTCGGTATCGTATATATTTAATACCATTGTTGTTTGGGTAGCAAGGTTCAACTGTTTAACTGTTCCAAATATCAAATTGTTACATAAGGATGAGCTCATCATCATCATCATGCATGTTTCATTATAAGGTTTATATATTTATATATTTGAAATACAATAATTAGCAAGAAGTAACCATTAATTGTTAGGGAGCAAATTACATATAATTCGCAGCGCAATTCACTAATACATTTCAGTCTTATAACTCATTTTAGTCGAAATTCTTAATCATTATTCACTTTTTATATGCGATTCATTGAGTTCATATTTTACTTAGGAGTCCATTGCCCCAACGATCATCATTGTTTGCTACGCTTTTAGGCTAAACACACTTTGTGCTAATATCGACCCCCACATAGATGCATAATGCATGCTCACTCTATTAACTCGTTTATGACTTTTTTTCTTATATGAAAGAAGGTTTAAATAAGATATTCTCTTAACTAATTTGAAAATACGGACCGATTGTTTATCATAAAAAAGAGAAGCACAAAAGTTACAAGTAGCATATATGAGAATGTTAAGGTGAATTTGTGGACACATTATATTGAATTTAGATATAAATTGGAGTAGCAATATATCAGATAAGATAAGGGAGGGGATTAGCCATTAGATCATTTGGGCACGTGAAGACGAGACAAATGGAAACATTGGTACAAGAGTGGAGGCCCTTTATAGTGGAGTAGAAGAAAAGTAGAGCCAGATCCAAACAAACATGAGACGAAAAGATTAAGCATAACTTGCTAGACTTATATCACTCTGAGAACATGACTGGTAATAAATGTTATTGGCGATGTCAGGTAAGTGCTAAAGATTTTAGGGATTTTTAAGAAGGTGTATAGATCCTTACCTATTTATAGGTGGTCTTATCTCGTCTAGTTACTCTCTAGACGCGTCTGCCTTTTTTTCACTACTAATATGTGGCGTATGTTATTTGTACTTATATTACAAAGAAAAAAAATGTTGTTGAGCCATAAATCTCATAGGTAACTCTCTATTTATAATCTTTGAGATAAATATATGGTTTGTCCTTATCTCATTCTTTTACGATCTTACCTACGAGGCTACGAGTGAGACATTACTCGGAATGGATGTTTGTTTGTATTAATTAATTGAATATTTCACATTTAGATATGATGTTGCTATATAATTAATAAAACCATGTTATTATTTTATTTTAAATTCTAATACAAGTATAGTTATCATTCTTTCTAAATTTTTAGTCCGCTTGTATAATTTTGGATAATACTATAACATTTTCAAAACAATGAAATAAAATTCTAATTATAGAAAGAAAGAAGAAAGTAATAAAAGGAAAGAAACAAAAGATCATTAAAGAAGCATTAAAGGTATCACATGACATTGGTCCCTCATAATTCCACAACATTTTTGTTTGTGGCTATCAAATGTTGATAACACTACCACATATACCCCCCACTCAATACCCTATAGGTTGACACTTTACATATGTTGCATGGTAACATTTTTGTACATATACCACCAAGCTAAACTAAGTTTTTGGTACTTGTCAAATCTTGCTTGTTTCTGGAATTGACTCTACAAAGGGGGATAGTTGATTGAGTTCATTTGATTGGTTTATAAGTGTTCGAATTTTGTATAATTAAAAAAAACATATGATAATCATATAATGTCTACCTTTTTGTCTTAATACTTTTATAGAACTTGGGTGTAATTCTTAAAGCAACTTGAAACGAAAATGTTCAGATTTTACTTTAGTTGTCATATAACTCGGTGAATGCAAAAAAGTCATGTTTGAATTGATATGTTTAACCATTTAAATAAATGGATCGCTGTCATATTGACTTGTTAAACCTGTTTAATTAAACACGTCAACTCGTCAAACCCTTTAACTAAGCAGTCCGACAACAAACACGTTTACTCTCATTTATTATAACAATTTAACACGTTTATAGCATGATTATAACCCATCAGCATGCTCAACTTGTTCATATTGAACAAGTCGTGCTCAATTACACAACTTTAAGTTTCAACGGGTTAAAAATACTTCATGTTTAGGGTTAAGTATTCTTTTTGTTAAACCATCAACATGGCATAATTGAGAGTGTAGAATGGCTACTTATCATTGAAGATGGTCTTTCTTTCTTTTGAAAAAAAAAATCAATTTTTGTGACTCATTGGATATTATTTATTTTGCCAGGCAAGAATAGTTGAATACTAAGTGAGAGAGAGAAAAAATAAAAACTTTATGCCTCACTTTCCTTTCCTAGCTTTTTGGTTGAAAGAGACATGTTTGTTTGGTTTTATGAATTGAATTCAAGCCACCCCACAAAACCCTTATTTGTGTTTCACAATATTCATTTTGCCCCTTCTACATTCATAATATTCTAATTATGGCCGTTCAACTATGATATTTCCATACATTGACACAAGTTAAATTAAAATCGTCATTCACAAGACAAAAAAACTTGTCGGTCAATACTTACTGGGAAAATCTTTAAAATGTCCATTTTGATCAAGCAGTTCAAGTTTTTGTTCTGTTGACCAAATTGTTCCTAAAATGTCCACATACGATTCAATCAAACACGAGCATATTTCATGTCAAGTGACTTTTTTCTAGGCCAGTAGATGAGTGCCACTTTGTTGATCCATCGAAGAATGAAGCATATATGCAGCGGCAAATAAAATTGTTGGTCGTTGGCCCCGTCGTCTGAAAATATTGTTATGGTCGATGTCCCCGTTATTTATAGGACCATAAAACCGTCGACCGTCTAGAAAGATCGTCGTTGATGTCAGAGTTTAAGAGAAACATAGAACAAAGTAAGCACAACAACAAAAACTTAATGTTGATGTTTTAATTTTTGTTTTTAGATTTTCTTTTCGTTATTTGTTTCATGTTGAAATCAAAATGAAATCTACGTGTAACTTGAGGAGGTATGTTAAATAGTCATAGAATAGTTAATTATGTATTGGGTAGTTAATTACCATAAATACAGGGCAAACCTAGAAGTCATGCGCCTTAGGCACCATCTAGGACCCATTATGAAGAGGAGGGGGGGGGGGGGGGGGGGCAAAATTTAAAACATATATGTATATATGTACAATTTAACCAATAATAAATAAGTAAAGCTTGCAAAATTACAATAAGTTTTTATGCCTTATAAGAACATTCAAATTCTCGTAGACAGACATGCGTAAATACCTTATAAGGTTTAAGAAAGGGGGGAAAAACAATGTCACAATCTATTACATAATCCCTCTATATCAAAATAACATGTATACTTTTAACATATACCCACTAATTTATTGAATAAATTAAATTGAAATACAATATTCATACTCAATACTTCTAGATCATACATGGTTATTGCTCTTGGGAGAAAGTCTTTAACTTTTGATAAAACTTTGTGACATATTAAGCACTAGAAGCAGAAGAAAACAATGACATTCTTGAATAAAATTCACACTTATTCTTCTTCTTTATCATCATTATCATCATGCACTTTGCACATTCAAGTGCCTTTCTTTCCCCATCTAAATTCCCTTTATTAAAACACTTTTATTTCTTTACAGTCATAGTCATGTACAATTTCATTGCACACTTCACAACCCTAAGTAATCACAAACCAAAACCATTCCTCTATAGTCCCTAACCTTCTTCAAAAGTTCAAAACTCATAACACCTTCCCCCTTTGAACATCTGCGGACCTACATACAAAGTATGGGAGCAGCTGCCTTTCATATATTTTTTTTTGTTATTTATACCCGAAAATCCCAATCGTCTCCCATAAAATTTTGGTTAAGCCCCCCTGATCACCTACGTAAAAAAGTTCCTAGGCCCGCCACTGTCTATGAAGTTTCTCGAAAGTTCAGTGATCTTGATAAAGCTGCAGGATTAGCTTGCAAACTAACCAAAGAAGTACCCATAACTTCATTCGTCTCATCGATTTTCGACTTAAACGCCTTCGAAAGAATCCCACCATCGATCGATACCCGCACTTTTTCCCACCTCAAGTCCATCATTCAAAGATGAAGGCAACAAATTCCCATCTCTAGAATGCTTACCCAATGGGGAATTAGGGTTCATATATGGCACTTGCATCGGCACTTGTACCGTACAACCCCAGTAATGCGGTGGCGGGTAAAAATTAACCGGGTAACCCGAATTTACCGGATAACACCATGGAGGAGGACCCGAAAAACAGGGGATTTGAACAGGGTATTTTAAATTCCTTAAATTCCCATTATTCCCGCCGTTTTCGACCAAATTCGAAGCGGAAATCAAACAATCGTCTTCAAGACTACGCGAATTGTCAATAAAGTTGAGGGCTTGATTCATGGATTCGCAAAGGGGAACATCCGAACCGAAATTAAGAAAATTCCCATTATTTTTCATCGAACTTTCTTTAATAATCAAATGTCGGTAATAAGAAGCGGACGATAAGCTCTTATTTTTTCGTCTACCCGACCCGATTGGAGTGTTCCTCATTGTCCCGCCTGCGGTCCAATATCGTTGACAGTTTTTACAGAAATGGCGAGGTTGATTAACATTGTAATTGTTGTAATAACAGAATTTGGTGTCCATTGAATTGCATCTTGGACAAGGGAGAATCTTGTCGGGTTTTTGGGGTTTTTCTTCAGGGTTCGGGTTTTCTTTCTTTTGGGTGTTTTTTGATGGGATTTCTTTATCTGGATTTGGTGTTTTGGGGTCGTCGTTGAGTTCAAAAGATGTCGATTGATCGGAACTTGTTTCGTCTATGTTTTCGTCATCAATTGATTTCTGAAACTAATCAAATTATAAGAAAATAAGAAAACAATAACAAAATTAATAATACTCTGTTTTGATATTGAACAAGTGAAACAGGGGATGTATTTTGATGCAAATTAAAGGCTAATTTTATTTTTATTATTATGGTAGATGATGAAGAAGGTTAATTTTATGTTAATTATTAAAACAGAGTCACTGATTCTTGGTTAAATTACTGAAATTAATCTATAAAAAAATGTAATTTGTTGTAAAAAGATTGAAAAAACAGAGGTTAATCAAGCAAAATTTAAGAAATAGTGTCAATATTTTTAATTTTATATTAATTATTAAGATATATTTACTAATAAATCATAGAATTGCTGAAATAAATTTGTTAACAGCTCTGTTTTTTTATTGAAAAAAATTAAGAAAAACAGAGGTCAGTAAGTAAACTTCAAGAAAGCTTGTAATAAGGTTAATTTCATATTAATAACTAAATTGGAGTCAGTAATCCATCATCATTTATATAAAATGTTGAAACAAATCTATAAAAAATTCAAAATATTTTATTAAAAAAATTAAGAGGAACAGAGGTCAGTCAAGCAAAGTTTAAGTTATTTGAATTGCTGAAATAAATCTATAAAATTATTAATTTTTACTATTAAAAATTTAAGAAAAACAGAGGTCAATCAATCAAACTTAAAAAAAACTTGTTAAGAAAGTTAAACTTGATATTAACAACTAAAATAGAGTCACTAATCCATCATTAAATAGTTAAAATAAATCTATAAAAAGTATTTTTTATACAAAAAAAAAACTAAAAGCCCAACAAAATGAACATTAATAACTTTAAAAAACTATGTTTATAAATAATAATAATAATAATAATAATAATAATACCTTAATGTGACCAAAACAATATTGTTGTTGTTCATTATCAACATATGACAACTGAATTGTCTTCCCAAATAAAAGCCCAACAAAATGAACATTTTAATAGCTTTAAAAACTATGTTTAATAATAATAATAATAATAATAATAATAATAATAATAATAATAATAACAATACCTTAATGTGACCAAAACAATATTGTTGTTGTTGTTCATTATCAACATATGACAACTGAATTGTCTTGCCAAACAGCTTGATGGCAGGATCTTTAACTTCCGGCATTATGGCGGCAGAGGGTGTTTGATGTTATAACTAAAATCTGTTAATGTTTATGTTTTTGCGGCAGTTGGAGTGGTGGTTAAAAAGCAGAGGCTAGGGGATGACACGTAGGCATGGGAAGTAAATGTGAGCCACAAGTTCTTTGTGGCTTGGGAGATTTTCTTTGGGAGAAAGTGGGGTAGGCCTACTTTTTATTTGGTGTAGGATTTTGATATACATTATTAATACATTCTTATTCCAAAAAATATACTATGATTAATATATTAAAAATATATAGCACTATAAAAAATATTAAAAGAATCCAGAATGAAGAAACGTGGATCGACTCACTGGTAGACGATCTACTTTACTCGGGTGTGATTATGCTATTTCACCGATGGTTCTCTGGGATCTTGATTCTTCCACCTACAAAATGAACAGCACCGTAAACTTACCCCTCAGAAAGGGACAGAGGGGTCCTCTTTGGGGTAACCCTCCGGTGTGAGAATAAGAGATTTGTAGGAGAAGATAATAATCTGAGAGTAAGGAAACTGGAGTGTATTGCTTAATATAGCTGAATACTGTGTAATAGGGCATACCTCTCCTTGTGGAGTTGAGGTGGTATTTATAGTGCTAGGGTTTCCAATGATTGGGCTCAGACCCAATTAGGGCCTTTTTGGCCTCCTCCTATTGCTTTGCGCCACGTGTCCTTGGGACACCTGGTGCTTTTTCATTGATTAATTGCACATGGGTTTTGCTGAGTTGTCCACCTTTCATTGGCAGCTGTCAACATCAGCATATTCTTATTCCTTAAAAAGATACCTTCTGGAAGGTTGTCTGACGTGCACAATCAAGGTTGCCCTAATCCTGATTTGGATAAGGACGAGGTTGATTATGTGCATGTGTGATATGCGCCTATCCTGAGGATGCGCGAGGTCTTCTCTTTATTCTCACGCGCAGATGTTTCATGCGCAGATGTGATATGCACAAGCATGTGATATGCGCCACGCGCGGATGCGCCACGCGCAGATGTGATATGCGTGAGCATATATGGTGCGTGAGCATGTGATACGCGTGAGCATATGTGATGCGTGAGCATATGTGATGCCTGAGCATATGTGATGCCTGAGCATATGTGATATGCGTCATGCGCATAGGTTTTGGCTTTGTGCCTTCATAATATCTTGATTTCAAGCCTCTTGTCTATATCTTGTGGGTTGACCTGCCTCGCTCGGTGTTGAGGCGGGTACATACCTCTTCAAGCCCCCCCAGTCTAATGTGTGTCTTGTCTCGCGCGAGCGAGGTAAGATAGATATTAGACTTAATAGTTTGCTCTTTTAATAGGGTTTTGTCTTTTTCTTTATTACTTATCGTTGCGCGAAAATCTATCCTTTTGGTTGAAACCACGTGGTCGTGGGTTCGAGTCCCACGGATGGCGCCAATGAAGAAACGTGGATCGACTCACTGGTAGACGATCTACTTTACTCGGGTGTGATTATGCTATTTCACCGATGGTTCTCTGGGATCTTGATTCTTCCACCTACAAAATGAACAGCACCGTAAACTTACCCCTCAGAAAGGGACAGAGGGGTCCTCTTTGGGGTAACCCTCCGGTGTGAGAATAAGAGATTTGTAGGAGAAGATAATAATCTGAGAGTAAGGAAACTGGAGTGTATTGCTTAATATAGCTGAATACTGTGTAATAGGGCATACCTCTCCTTGTGGAGTTGAGGTGGTATTTATAGTGCTAGGGTTTCCAATGATTGGGCTCAGACCCAATTAGGGCCTTTTTGGCCTCCTCCTATTGCTTTGCGCCACGTGTCCTTGGGACACCTGGTGCTTTTTCATTGATTAATTGCACATGGGTTTTGCTGAGTTGTCCACCTTTCATTGGCAGCTGTCAACATCAGCATATTCTTATTCCTTAAAAAGATAACTTCTGGAAGGTTGTCTGACGTGCACAATCAAGGTTGCCCTAATCCTGATTTGGATAAGGACGAGGTTGATTATGTGCATGTGTGATATGCGCCTATCCTGAGGATGCGCGAGGTCTTCTCTTTATTCTCACGCGCAGATGTTTCATGCGCAGATGTGATATGCACAAGCATGTGATATGCGCCACGCGCGGATGCGCCACGCGCAGATGTGATATGCGTGAGCATATATGGTGCGTGAGCATGTGATACGCGTGAGCATATGTGATGCGTGAGCATATGTGATGCCTGAGCATATGTGATGCCTGAGCATATGTGATATGCGTCATGCGCATAGGTTTTGGCTTTGTGCCTTCATAATATCTTGATTTCAAGCCCGTTGTCTATATCTTGTGGGTTGACCCGCCTCGCTCGGTGTTGAGGCGGGTACATACCTCTTCACAGTAAATATTTGAATAATATATAAATATGTGAACATGTCTTTTTTTATTTAAAAATAATAAGTTTGATATTTTTAAAATATATTATATCGAGGAACGAAACCACATGAGAGTTCGGGGGTCTGATAACCGACAAATAAAATTTTTTGATAGGCGTATTTTACGTTGTGACTTTTTTTTATAGTTTTGATCCGTAGTAGAATAGTTTAAGTGAAGAGAAAAGAGTTAAGAAAGTGTTTAATTGGATTTTCTTAAAAAATATATGTTTGGAGTATATTAATAATTAGATATATATTATAGAAATTGTAAAACACTAAAAAGAAATCAATAAATGTTTGTGTATATAAGATTACTAGTTTGATCCTTCCATGTTACGAGAGTTTATTTAAATTTTTGTTTTTAATCGTTTTGCTATTTTATAATGATTTATTCTATTTTTTAACGTAGTTTGTTTTAATTTAATACATATATATTAGTTTGTTATTATATTTTTTTGTTTAGGTATTTTTAATTGAGATGTGTACGTTTAATAGATTTTCTTTTATCTTTTATAATTTTCTATTTAAAATTAATTTTATATTAAACCTGTTGTTTAGATATTCTTTACAAATTCTTTATTTGAGTGATGGAGTGAGTGTTCAAATACTGGAAAGTACAAACATATGTTGTTAATGATCAGGCCATGAGGTATATTCTAACCTTTACATGGGTTAACATGACATGACACTTTAAAGATGAACTAAACCACTCTCCACTTGTGTTAAGTGTGTTAAAATGACCCATGGATTATGCTTCTAACGGGTTAAAATGAACAATATGCATTAAATATATATTAATTACTAATTGTTTAGTTATTATTTATTTTGGTAATTAAACTAAATGTTTGATTTTAAATTAAATATTAATAGGAGAGAGATGGAGTTAAATGAGTTAAACCATTTCCTTTGGATGATATGGAGTGAAAGAGAAAAAATGAGTGATGTGGAGCTTATGTGGAGTTAGAATAGGTTAGAGTATACCTCATGGCCTAGAAGTTGTCAAAAAAAAAATAGGCATATAATTTATTTTATCACTGTTATAATTAATTAAGTTAATTAACTTTATACATCGTAGGTTTGGCTTATATGATTGCAATCCTGCTTTGTTTACTTGGGTTATTCATAGAATATTATTACTTTATATTAATGATAACTTAAAAAATTAGTTAACAGTAATCTACACTTTAACATGAATCTATACAAACATGAAACTCCCACGTGTTAAAGTTTAAAACTTCAAGGGGTGTTCTAATGGTAAACGTCTTGTTCTTTTTTAAGTAGAGATCCTAAGTTCAATTTTTTTCTACTATATTCTTACCACTATAAGGCTAAGGATACTGAGGCTTGGTTGAGTCCCAAGTGATCCAATATATTTGTCACGTAGTCGATGACATGGCCATGGATCAAGCCTCTCAACCAAGCCCTAGAGTGTGTAGTGGTCCAGGTGATCAGGGGTTTGATTCAGTTTTTTATTTATTTAATTATTTTAAATAATACATTAAATAATAATATAAAACATTACATTAATAATAATATAAAACATTATATTGATACTAGTCTAATACAAGATTATCGAGTCTTCTATCCCACAAATGCTCGACCAACTCATGCCGAACGTTGCCGTGTAACTCATGGCTCTTGATGATATTTATGTTGTCGAGTCGTTGTTCATTGGTGATCGTCGATTCTTGTCTTGGAATATCACCTTGGTAGTTTTGACAAATAGCTTGACTCTCGTATTCTAGTATCATGTTATATAGGATTATACACATGATGACGACTTCCGTTATCTTCTCCCTTGTCCAAAATCTTATTGGATTCGCCAACATTGCCCATCTTTTCTTTAGGATTCCAAACGCCCTTTCAATATCTTTCCTTGCTGATTCTTGTTTCTTCGTGAAGTACTTTCGTTTGTCAGAAACTGGAGACGCGTAAGCTTGAACAAGTATCCCCCATTCGTTGTAAATACCATCAACGAAGTAGTACTCGTACTTGAAATGTTCTCCGTTTGCAAAAAAAAGCTTGAGGGGGTTCAACCCCGTCGATAAGGTCATCGATTATCGGTGACTGATCGATAACATTGAGGTCATTATTCGACCTGGCAACCCCAAAGAACGCATGCCAAAACCAAAGATCCTGTGACGCCACCGCCACAAGTACAATAGTAGGGCTTGGGTGATCACCTCGATGGAATTGACCTCGCTAAGCAGTAGGACACGTAGCCCAACCAACATGCATACAATCAAGGCTGCCGAGCATCCCGGGGAAACCATGCTTTTCACCGTGCACTTCGTATATGCGTTGGATATCATACATTGTTGGTCTACGTAAGTATCTCCGCTTGTATAGCGATATGACCCCTAAATATAATTATTAAAATTATATAAGTTATGTAAATATTTAAAAATATATAAACAAACGTAAAAAAAATATATCTCTGCTTGTATAGACGCATGAATAATCGTCTAGTCATTCGAAAACGGGTTCTACAACTATCCTCACCATATGTGGGATTGGGACTAAAATAGTGACGTATCAAAGTTTCATTAGCGGTCTTTCGATCACGAATACGTGGTTGTCGGAACAATGGGGCTCGGGGGCGATTTTGATCTCTCAAAAAGCTTACCCTCGTTTGAACCGCTTGACAAACGAGTTCATCTTCTTCGGTAGAATAGGAAGACGAAGACAACGACAACGATGCCATTTATAAATACGGAGATAAAGAGAAGTTTTCGTAGAGGGAATGTGTGGTTTGAGTTTTTATAGAAAGTGTGGAATTGTATTTATAGGTAATATATATATATATATATATATACATATATATATATATATTTATATATATATTGACTAGCCAACAGATAGGTTGACTAGTCAACCAACGTCTCCAACGGCTAGTTAGCCCTGCGGTCCCAGCCACAGGGGCCAACCGCTCCCTGGCTCACCTGAGGGGTGTAGCGGTGTTCGCGAGCCACATAGGCGGCCGCGCCCCCGTTCACCCCCTACCCTTAGCCTAAGTCTATAACCTCTTGAAAGTCATTTACCCAACATTAAACCTGATTTACTTGATCATGTTGATTAATAGGGTATTGACGGAGTCACATGAGTTTTACAACAATAGGTTCTCATGGTAACTAAAATGGTTATATTTTCATGTAATATTAATTTGTAGGCCCAATCTTCTTAAACTTGATATGATTGAACACAAATGTGAAATATTTGATGATTATAAAATGATAGTTCAAAGTATTAATCGTTTATTGCGGTTATGGAAACAAAGCAGTCGACTAATAAATCAACGGGTCACATTAATAAAACATCACCTTCTACAACAACTACCGAAAACAACACGTAAGAAAAAGCCATGCTTGAGCTGAGTAGTTCATTTAAATTTTTGGGTAGTTGAGCAAAATTTCTATGCTGGATAATCCTTTTGTGTGATTATAATATCTGTGGGCTGATGTAAAGTATGTAAAAGCAAGGGTTTTTTAGGTTATATATCAGTTGTTGGTTAATTTGTTACCTTCAAACAAGGTATAGAATTTACAACATATCTAAAAGACAATTTAGTTTGATATCGCCTTGCTTTTCTTTTAGAAACCTCAAGTTCTTATAATGTTTGTACATCATAAAGGCCAACATTTCAAACTATGAGAACATAGTAGTCGTTGACGTTGATACAAGTGGCGAAGCTTGGACGTGAATGCCGGGAGGGGGGGGCTTAAATTTTTGGTCGAAAACATGCAAATTTACACTATGCATAAAATATTTCGGATGAAAAACGGCTAAATTTAAACTAACGCGCGAAAAAACAGGGGGGTCGAGGCCACCCCTAGCCCTCATTATACTTCGCCTCTAGTTGATACCATGTTGGATGATTTGAACGACTCGTTAACTTTCACGTGGTATAATCAATCTTTGGCTAAATAATATTTAAGAAAGTCAATATAAGTTCAAGTGTGTTTTACAGACTTAATTAATCTTTTTATCTATATTAAATGTATACAACAAAATCCAAGGATGCAGATACATTTAGATTCTAAAATTTGAGGATCATACTGCTTTTATGTTCTTTTGTAGAAAAAAAATGAACCACCATAGGATAGCAAGGACCACATCATAGATACAACTTTTTTTCTTCATGAATATGGTTCATATCTTTGTTGCTTCGTAAGATTCATGATTTATATATACTTGTTACAAATCTAATCAAAATAGATTCTCTTGCCACTAGGACGATCGAAACCACCTCAACTTTTCGAACAAAGCTGTGGGCCGGGTGACTAAAAAAGGAACTATGCTCGTTGTTTTCCTTCCTCAAAATATATTCACCTTCAGATTTCAAGTCGTCATTGGCGAAGAATAGTTGGGGCCAGGGGTGGCCCCGGCCCCCTCCGTTTTTTGGGCATTAGTGTAATTTACCCGTTTTTCGTCCGACATTTTTTACGTAGTGTAAATTTACCCGTTTTCAACCGCAAATTTGATCCCGGCCCCCTCCGTTTACGGTTTTTTTATGTGTATTTTCATCCGGCCCCCCTCGACATCTTCGTCCAAGCTTCGCCACTAAAGTCGTAATCATGAACATTTTACAATATACGTGTGGCTTTGGGACAACTTATTAAGGGTTTGAGACAAGTGTAAATCTTATTCACTTGGCTACATACTATTAGAGATTTGAACCTATCATAGCTATTCTTATACTATCAACTAATCCTACTAGGAAACAACATAATTACATTCTTTTGCAATATAGGAACTTACACCAATCAGTCATTATTTTTTATTAATTACGCGAACTATTCTTTATGTTAAGTGTTTTTCACATATTTAGTTCTATTGATGGATGTTAGAATAAGCAGTTAAATCCAGTTGTTGATCCCTGGGGGTCACTTCCGTCGTTGGTCCATGATTGTACTGGCCATGTCATCTGCCAGTAAATTCTATCCTTAGTTTGTCATATATACTAAGGCGACAGGTGGTCAGGGAGGCTCGGAGGGTGTGCGAGGCGCATCATCGGTGGTGGCACTTAAGGTTCGGGGGCACAAACTTTTTTATACATATTACATATATATGTTTTTTGGCATTAAAAATAAAGTTATTTGTTATAGTTTATAAGATAAATACATGCTCAGAATGGTTTCTGCTTATAATAAACCAGTCGATAAAAGTTTATCCATGAATGCTAGCGAATAAAAAAAAATTCGTTAAGGCATACCACGGGCCTTTTTATTGTTGCTCGCCCGAGTTATTTCAATTCTCGGAGACAGCCCTGCAGACGGTTAATTTCATTAATACGTGTTGGTAAATTGTTTACCCACACCATGTTTATAGACGAATTATTGTATGGAAGTCTCCAAGACCGAATTTCTGATACGATTTAGTGTTTCGACCCATACTCAGTTTCTTCTCCGGCTCGGTGAACATACCCCTTTGGCAATACTGGCAAAATTTCGAACGGCCCCGGGGTGGCGTCAGGGCATAGTTATTGATCCGAGTCTATCGTATGTTTATAAAATATTGTATGGAAGTCTCCAAGACCGAATTTCTGATCCGATTTAGTGGTTCGACCCATACACAGTTTCTTCTCCGACTCGGTGAACATACCTCTTTGGCAATACCGGCAAAAATTCGAACGGGCCCCGGGGTGGCGTCAGGGCATAACTATTGATCCGATTATATCGTATGTTAGGGGTGTGCAAATGAGTTATCCCGACCCGACCCGGGTCAAACCCGACCCGAGACCGAAATTTGTAGAAAACCAGTAACCGAAATCCGGACCTAAGCAAAATTACGGGTATCGGGTTCTTTAGATTCGGTTCTTCGGGTTTAAAGGCTAACACCGAGAAACACAAGGGGCTGAATTTCCATATTTCCTTTGCTTAACAGTTAACACCCGTTAGGATTGTTGATGGTATTGAAGAAGAAGAGAGACGATAAGAAGAAGACAAATAAGTCTTAACAGTATGTGCTAGAAGATCAAGAAGAAGAAGACATATAATTATGTGAAATTGTGAATAGGGAGGAGATATGAAGTATAAATAAAGGTCAAAATGTTAGGTGTGGCTTTTTAGTATTTCTCTACTGACACACACAATATAAAAAGATGTGTAATCTATAACTAGAGAAACTAGTTGTTTCGATCTGGTTCTAAACTAACTAGATAAGTAGATATGAATACATTATTATTAAAAAGTTCTCTTTCCAATAAATATTAAAGAGTACTCATTTTCAATCAGGTTTTATATGTTCTCCATACAAATCCATACCCAACGTATTTTTCCCTAATCTATCCTCACACACACTCTCTCTTTCTCATCTATCTTTTTACTCTAAACCATACGAAGAGCATGGAGTTCAATTGCATATTGAGGTTACAAATAAGAGAATGATGAAAAGATTTATGTTTAAATGATAGTAAGAGAATGGAGAAAAGAGTTATCTTCAAATCATAAAGAATATGATGAAGACAAAGGATGATCTAGACAGAGATGGGCAAGTATCGGTTCTTCGGGTGTGTTTCGATCTTCATGGGCAAAGACCCGAACCCGACCCGAGACCGATTGGATTAAATTTTGAGGACCGAATGCATATGTATAATATTAGGGTCGGTCCGGTGTCGGGTTTTTTCGGGCCGGTTCTTCGAGATTTTTCGGTCCGGGCCTAATTCTGCACACCCCTATCGTATGTTTATAAAATATTATATGGAAGTCTCAAAGACCGAATTTCTATTCCGATTCAGTGGTTCGACCCGTACACAGTTTTTTCTCTGGCTTGGTGAACATACCCCTTTAGCAATACTGGCAAAATTTAGAACGGGCCCGGGCGTGGCTTCAGGGCATAATTATTGATCCGATTCTTTCGTATATTTATAAAATATTATATGGAAGTATCTTAAGACCGAATTTCTGATACGTTTCGGTGGTTCGACCCGTACTTAGTTTTTTCTCCGGCTCGGTGAACATACCCTTTGGCAATACAGACAATATTTCGAACGGACCCCGGGGTGGCGTCAGGGCATAATTATTGATCATATTCTTTCGTATGTGTATAAAATATTGTATGGAAGTCTCCAAGACCGAATTTATGATCCGATTCAGTGGTTCGAACCATACTCAAATTTTTCTGCGGCTCGGTAAACATAGCCCTTTGGCAATAATGGCAAATTTTCGAACAGGCCCCCGGGTGGCGTAAGGGCATAATTATTGATCCGATTCTTTCGCATGTGTATAAAATATTGTATGAAAGTCTCCAAGACCGAATTTTTTATCAGATTCAGTGGTTCGACCCATACTCAGTTTTTTCTCCCGCTCGGTGAACATACTCCTTTGGCAATAATGGAAAAATTTTGAACGGGCCCCGAAATGGCGTTAGTGCATAATTATTGATCTGATTCTTTCGTATGTGTATAAAATATTGTATGGAAGTCTCCAAGACCGAATTTCTGATCAGATTTATTTGTTCGACCCATACTCAGTTTTTTCTCCGGCTCGGTGAACATACCCCTTTAGCAATACAGGCAATATTTCGAACGGGCCCGGAATGGCGTCTGGACATAGTTATTGATCCGATTCTTTCGTATGTGTATAAAATATTGTATGGAAATCTCCAAGACCGAATTTGTGATCCGATTCAGTGGTTCTACCCATACTCAGTTTTTTTCCAGCTTGGTGAACATACCCATTTGCCAATACTGGCAAAATTTCGAACGAGCCCCGGGGTGGCGTCAGGGCATAAATATTGATCCGATTCTTTCGTATGTGTATAAAATATTGTATGGAAGTCTCCCAGACCGCATTTCTGATCTGATTTAGTGGTTCGACCCATACTCAGTTTTTACTCCGGCTCGGTGAACATACCCCTTTGGAAATACTAGCAAAATTTTGAACATGCCCCGGGGTGGCGTCAGGACATAGTTCTTGATCCGATTTTTTCGTATGTGTATAAAACATTGTATGGAAGTTTCCAAGACCAATTTTCTGATCCGATTCAGTGCTTCTTCCCATAATCAGCTTTTTATCCGGCTCGGTGAACATACCCCTTTGGTAATACTGGCAAAATTTCGAACGCGCCGCGGGTTGGCGTCAGGGCATACTTATTGATCCGATTGTATCGTATGTTTATAAATTATTGTATGGAAGTATCCAAGACCGCATTTCTGATCCAATTCGGTGGTTCGACCCATATTAAGTTTTTTCTTGTGAACATACCACTTTGGCAATACTAGCAAAATTTCGAACGGGCCCCGGAATGGCGTTAGTGCATAATTATTGATCCTATTCTTTCGTACGTGTATAAAATATTGTATGTAAGTCTCCGAAACCGAATTTCTGATCTGATTCAGTGCATCGACCCACACTCTGTTTTTTCTCTGGCTTGGTGAACATTCCTTTTTGGCAATACTGGCAAAATTTCGAACGGGCCGCGGTGTGGCGTCAGGGCATAATTATTAATCCGAGTATTTCGTATGTGTATAAAATATTGTATGGAAGTCTCCAAGGCCGAATTTCTGATCCGATTCAGTGGTTCGACCCATACTCAGTTTTTTCTCCGGTTCGGTGAACATACCCCTTTGGCAATACTGGCAAAATTTAAAACGGGCCCCGGGGTGGCGTCAGGGCATAATTATTGATCCGATTTTTTCGTATGTGTATAAAATTTTGTATGTAACTCTAGAAGACCGAATTTCTGATCCGATTTAGTGCTTCGACCCATACTCCGTTATTTGTTCGGCTCGGTGAACATAGCCCTTTTGGAAATACTGGCAATATTTCGAATGGTCCTCAGGTTGGTGTCAGGGCATAATTATTGATCCGATTCTTTCGTATGTGTATAAAATATTGTATGTAAGTCTCCAAGACCGAATTTCTGATCTGATTCAGTGGTTCGATCCATACTCAGTTTTTTCTTTGGCTCGGTGAACATACCCCTTTAGTAATACCGGCAAAATTCGAAAGCGATGCGGAGTGGCGTTAGGGCATAATTATTGATCCGATTCTTTCGTATGTGTATAAAATATTGTATGGAAGTCTCAAAGACCGAATTTCTGATCTGATCCAATGGTTCGACCCATACTCAGTTTTTCTCCGGTTCGGTGAACATACCCCTGTGGCAATACAGGCAAAATTTAAAACGGGCCCCGGGGTGGCGTCAGGGCATAATTATTGATCCGATTTTTTCGTATGTGTATAAAATTTTGTATGTAACTCTCCAAGACCGAATTTCTGATCCGATTCAGTGCTTCGAACCATACTCCGTTTTTTCTCCAGCTTGGTGAACATAGCACTTTGACAACACAGGAAAAATTTCGAACGGGCCTCGGGGTGGCGTCAGGGCAAAATTAATGATCTGATTCTTTCGTATGTGTATAAAGTATTGTATGGAAGTCTGCAAGACCGAATTTCTGTTCAGATTCAATGGTTCGACCCATACTCAGTTTTTTCTCCGGCTCGGTGAACATACCCTTTTGGCAACACTGGCAAAATTTCGAACGGGCCCCGGGGTGGCGTAAGGGCATAATCATTGATATGATTATTTCCAATGTGTATAAAATATTGTATGTAACTCTCCAAGACCGAAATTCTGATCCGATTCAGTGGTTCGACCCATACTCAGTTTTTCCTCCAGCTCGGTGAACATACCCCTTTGCCAATACTTGCAAAATTTCGAACGAGCCTCGGAGTGGCGACAGGGCATAATTATAGATCCGATTCTTTTGTATGTGTATAAAATATTGAACGGAAGTCTCCAAAACCGAATTTCTAATCTGATTCAACGGTTCGACCCATACTCTGTTTTTTCTACGGCTCGGTGAACATACCCCTTTGGCAATACTGGCAAAACTTCGAACGGGCCCCGGGGTGGCGTCAAGGCCTAATTATTAATCCGATTCTTTTGTATGTGTATAAAATTGTATAGAAGTCTCCAAGACCGAATTTGTGATCTAATTCAGTGATTCGACCCATACTCAGTTTTTTCTCCGACTCGGTGAACATACCCCTTTGGCAATACGGTCAAAATTTCGAACGGGCCTCTGAGTGGTTTAAGGGCATAATTATTGATCCGATTCTTTCGCATTTGTATAAAATTTTGTAAGAAAGTCTCCAAGACCGAATTTTTTATCCAATTCAGTGGTTCGACCCTTACTCAGTTTTTTCTCCGGCTAGGTGAACATACCCCTTTGGCAATACTGGAAAAATTTTGAACGGGCCCCGAAATGGCGTTAGTGCATAATTATTGATCTAATTCTTTCGTACGTGTATAAAATATTGTATGGAAGTCTCCAAGACCGAATTTCTGATCAGATTCATTTGTTCGACCCATACTCAGTTTTTTCTTCGGCTCGGTGAACATACCCCTTTAGCAATACTGGCAATATTTCGAACGGGCCCGGAATGGCAAAATTTTGAACGGGCCCCGGGGTGGTGTCAGGGCATAATTATTGATCCGATTATTTCGTATGTGTATAGAATATTGTATGGATGTCTCCAAGACCGAATTTCTGATCTGATTTAGTGATTCGACCCATACTTAGTTTTTTCTCTGGCTCGGTGAACATACCCATTTGGCAATAGTGGCATAATTTCGAACGGTCCCCGGGGTGGCCTCAGGGCATAAATATTGATCCGATTTATGTGTATAAAATATTGTATGGAAGTCTCCATAACTGAATTTCTGATCTGATTCAGTGGTTCGATCCATACTCAGTTTTTTCTCCGGCTCGGTGAACATACCCCTTTGGAAATACTGGGAAAATTTTGAACGGGCCCCGGGGTGGCGTCAGGGCATAATTCTTGATCCGATTCTTTCGTATGTGTATAAAATATAGTATGGCAGTCTCCAAAACCGAATTTCTGATCCGATTCAGTGCTTCGACCCATACTCAGCTTTTTCTCCGGCTCGGTGAACATACCCCTTTGGCAATACTGGCAAAATTTCGAACGCGCCGTGGGGTGGCGTCAGGGCATACTTATGGATCCGATTGTATCGTATGTTTATAAAATATTGTATGGAAGTCTCCAGGACCGCATTTCTGATCTGATTCGGTGGTTCGACCCATACTCAGTTTTATCTCCGGCTCGGTAAACATACCCCTTTGTCAATACTGGCAAAATTTCGAACGGTTCCCGGAATGGCGTCAGCGCTATTGATCCTATTCTTTCGTATGTGTATAAAATATTGTATGGAAGTCTCCAAGACCGAATTTCTGATCAGATTCATTGGTTCGACCCATACTCAGTATTTTCTCAGGCTCGGTGAACATACCCCTTTGGCGATACTGACAAAATTTCGAACGAGCCCCGAAATGGCGTCAGGGCATAATTATTGATCTTATTCTTTCGTATGTGCATAAAATATTGTATGGAAATCTCCTAGACCGAATTTGTGATCCGATTCAGTGATTCAACCCATACTCTGTTTTTTCTCCGGCTCGGTAAATATACCCCTCTGGCAATACTGTCAAAATTACGAACGCGCCTCGGGGTGGCGTCAGGGCATAATTAATGATCCGATTCTTTCGTATGTGTATAAAATATTGTATGGAAGTCTCAAAGATCCAATTTCTGATCTGATTCAGTGGTTCGATCCATACTCAGTTTTTTCTCCGGCTCGGTAAATATACCCCTTTGGCAATACTGTCAAAATTACGAACGCGCCGCGGGGTGGCGTCAGGGCATAATTAATTATCCGATTCTTTCGTATGTGTAAAATATTGTATGGAAGTATCAAAGAACGAATTTCTGATCTGATTTAGTGGTTCGATCCATACTCAGTTTTTTCTCCGGCTCGGTGAACATACCCCTTTGCCAATACTAGCAAAATTTCTAACGGGCCCCGGGGTGGCATTTGGGCATAAATATTGATCCGATTCTTTCGTATGTGTATAATATATTGTATGGAAGTCTCCAAGACCGAATTTCTGATCTGATTCAGTGGTTCGAACCATACTCAGTTTTTTCTCCGGTTCGGTGAACATACCCCTTTGGCAATACTGGCAAAATTTAAAACGGGCCCCCGGGTGTCGTCAGGGCATAATTATTGATCCGATTTTTTCGTTTGTGTATAAAATTTTGTATGTAACTCTCCAATACCGAATTTCTGATACGATTCAGTGCTTCGAACCATACTCCGTTTTTTCTCCGGCTCGGTGAACATAGCACTTTGACAACACTGGCAAAATTTCGAACGGGCCCCGGGGTGGCGTCAGGGCAAAATTAATGATCTGATTCTTTCGTATTTGTATAAAGTATTGTATGGAAGTCTGTAAGACCGAATTTCTGTTCAGATTCAATGGTTCGACACATACTCAGTTTTTTCTCCGGCTCGTTGAACATACCCTTTTAGCAACACTGGCAAAATTTCGAACGGGCCCCGGGGTGGCGTAAGGGCATAATCATTGATATGATTATTTCCTATGTGTATAAAATATTGTATGTAACTCTCCAAGACCGAAATTCTGATCCGATTCAGTGGTTCGACCCATACTCAGTTTTTACTCCTGCTCGGTGAACATACCCCTTTGGCAATACTGGCAAAATTTCGAACGCGCCGTGGGGCGGCGTCAGGGCATACTTATGGATCCGATTGTATCGTATGTTTATAAAATATTGTATGGAAGTCTCCAAGACCGCATTTCTGATCTGATTCGATGGTTCGATCCATACTCAGTTTTATCTCCGGCTCGGTAAACATACCCCTTTGGCAATACTGGCAAAATTTAGAACGGTTCCCGGAATGGCGTCAGCGCATAATTATTGATCCTATTCTTTCGTATGTGAATAAAATATTGTATGGAAGTCTCTAGGACCGAATTTCTGATCAGATTCATTAGTTCGACCCATACTCAGTATTTTCTCAGGCTCGGTGAACATACCCCTTTGGCGATACTGGCAAAATTTCGAACGGGCCCTGAAATGGCGTCAGGGCATAATTATTGATCTTATTCTTTCGTATGTGCATAAAATATTGTATGGAAATCTCCAAGACCGAATTTGTGATCCGATTCAGTGCTTAAACCCATACTCAGTTTTATCTACGGCTCGGTAAATATACCCCTTTGGCAATACTGTCAAAATTACGAACGCGCCTCGGGATGGCGTCAGGGCATAATTAATGATCCGATTCTTTCGTATGTGTATAAAATATTGTATGGAAGTCTCCAAGACCGAATTTATGATCTGATTCAGTGGTTCGATCCATACTCAGTTTTTTCTCCGGCTCGGTAAATATACCCCTTTGGCAATACTGTGAAAATTACGAACGCGCCTCGGGGTGGCGTTAGGGCATAATTAATGATCCGATTCTTTCGTATGTGTATAAAATATTGTATGTAACTCTCGAAGACCGAAATTCTGATCCGATTCAGTGGTTCGACCCATACTCAGTTTTTACTTCAGCTCGGTGAACATACCCCTTTGCCAATACTTCCAAAATTTCGATCGGGCCTCGGAGTGGCGACTGGGCATAATTATTGATCCGATTCTTTTGTATGTGTATAAAATATTGTATGGAAGTCTCCAAAATCGAATTTCTAATCTGATTCAACGGTTCGGCCCATACTCTGTTTTTTCTCTGGCTTGGTGAACATACCCATTTGGCAATACTGGCAAAACTTCGAACGGGCCCCGGGGTGGCGTCAAGGCCTAATTATTAATCCGATTCTTTAGTATGTGTATAAAATATTGTATGGAAGTTTCCAAGACCGGAATTCTGATCCGATTCAACGGTTCGACCCATTCTCCGTTTTTTCTCCAGCTCAGTGAACATACCCCTTTGGCAATACCGGAAAAATTTCGAACGAGTCCCGAGGTGGCGTCAGAGAAAAATTAATGAACCGATTCTTTTGTATGTGTATAAATTATTGTATGGAAGTCTGCAAGACCGAATTTCTATTCAGATTCAGTGGTTCGACCCATACTCAGTTTTTTCTCCGGTCGATGAACATACCCCTTTGGCAACACTGGAAAACTTTCGAACGGGCCCCGGGGTGGCGTCGGGGCATAATCATTGATATGATTCTTTCGTATGTGTATAAAATATTGTATGGAAGCCTCCAAGACCGAATTTCTGATCTGATTTGGTGGTTCGACCCATACTCAGTTTTTTCTCCGGCTCGGTAAACATACCCCTTTTGCAATACTAGCAAAATTTCAAACGGTCACCGGGGTGGCGTCAGGGCATAATTATTGATCCGATTATTTCGTATGTGTATAAAATATTGTATGAAAGTCTCCAATACCGAATTTCTGATCAGATTCAGTGGTTCGACCCATACTCAGTTTTTTCTCCGGCTCGGTAAACATACCCATTTGGAAATATTGGCAAAATTTCGAGCGAGCCCCGGGGTGGCGTTAGGGCATAATTATTGACCCGATTCGTTCGTATGTGTATGAAATATTGTATGGAAGTCTCCAAGACTGAATTTCTGATCTGATTAAGTGGTTCAATCCATACTCAGTTTTTTCTCCTGCTCAGTGTACATACCCCTTTGGAAATACTGGAAAAATTGAATGGCCCCGGGGTGGCGTCATGGCGTAATTCTTGAACCGATTCTTTCGTATGTGTATAAAATATTATATGGAAGTCTCCAAGACCAAATTTCTGATCCGATTCAGTGCTTCGACCCATACTCAGCTTTTTTTCCGGCTCGGTGAACATACCCCTTTGGCAATACTGGCAAAATTACGAACGCGCCGCGGGTTAGCGTCAGGGCATAATTAATGATCCGATTCTTTCGTATGTGTATAAAATATTGTATGGAAGTCTCAAAGACCGAATTTCTGATCTGATTCAGTGGTTCGAACCATACTCAGTTTTTTCTCTGGTTCGGTGAACATACCCCTTTGGCAATACTGACAAAATTTAAAACGGGCCCCGGGGTGGCGTCAGGGCATAATTATTGATCCGATTTTTTCATATGTGTATAAAATTTTGTATGTAATTCTCCAAGACCGAATTTCTGATCCTATTCAGTGCTTCGACCCATACTCCGTTTTTTCTCCGGCTCGGTGAACATAGCACTTTGACAACACTGGCAAAATTTCGAACGGCCCCCGGGGAGGCGTCAGGGCAAAATTAATGATCTGATTCTTTCGTATGTGTATAAAGTATTGAATGAAAGTCTGCAAGACCGAATTTCTGTTTAGATTCAATGGTTCGAACCATACTCAGTTTTTTCTCAGGCTCGGTGAACATACCCCTTTGGCAACACTGGCAAATTTTCAAACGGGCCCCTGGGTGGCGTAAGGGCATAATCATGGATATGATTCTTTCGTGTGTGTATAAAATATTGTATGTAACTCTCCAATACCGAAATTCTGATCCGATTTAGTGATTCGACCCATACTCAGTTTTTCATCCAGCTCGGTGAACATACCCCTTTGCCAATACTTGCAAAATTTCGATCGGGCCTCGGAGTGGCGACAGGGCATAATTATTAATCCGATTCTTTTGTATGTGTATAAAATATTGTATGGAAGTCTCCAAAACCGAATTTCTAATCTGATTCAACGGTTCGACCCATACTCTGTTTTTTCTCCGGCTCGGTGAACATACCCATTTGGCAATTCTGGAAAAACTTCGAACGGGCCCCGGGGTGGCGTCAAGGCCTAATTATTGATCCGATTCTTTTGTATGTGTATAAAATATTGTATGGAAGTTTCCAAGACCGAAATTCTGATCCGATTCAATGGTTCGACCCATTCTCCGTTTTTTCTCCAGCTCAGTGAACATACCCCTTTGGCCATACAGGCAAAATTTGGAACGAGCCCCGGGTTGGCGTCAAGGCATAATTAATGATCCGATTCTTTTGTATGTGTATAAAGTATTGAATGGAAGTCTGCAAGACCGAGTTTTTATTCAGATTCAGTGGTTCGACCTATACTCAGTTTTTTCTCCGGCTGTTGAACATACCCCTTTGGCAACACTGGAAAACTTTCGAACGGGCCCCGGGGTGGCGTCAGGGCCTAATCATTGATATGATTCTTTCGTATGTGTATAAAATACTATATGGAAGCCTCCAAGACCGAATTTCTGATCTGATTTGGTGGTTCGACCCATACTCAGTTTTTTCTCAGGCTCGGTGAACTTACCCGTTTTGCAATACTAGCAAAATTTCAAACGGTCCCCGAGGGGGCGTCAGGGCATAATTATTGATCCGATTATTTCGTATGTGTATAAAATATTGTATGAAAGTCTCCAATACCGAATTTCTGATCAGATTCAGTGGTTCTACCCATACTCAGTTTTTTCTCCGGCTCGGTAAACATACCCCTTTGGCAATACTGGCAAAATTTCGAACGAGCCCCGGGGTAGCGTTAGGGCATAATTATTGACCCGATTCGTTCGTATGTGTATAAAATATTGTATGGAAGTCTCCAAGACTGAATTTCTGATCTGATTCGGTGGATCGATCCATACTCAGTTTTTTCTTCGGCTCAGTGAACATACCCTTTGGAAATACTGGAAAAATTTTGAACGGCCCCGGGATGGCGTCAGGGCATAATTAATGATCCGATTCTTTCGTATGTGTATAAAATATTGTATGAATGTCACCAAGACCGAATTTCTGATATGATTCAGTGGTTCGACCCACACTCAGCTTTTTCTCCGGCTCGGTGAACATACCCCTTTGGCAATACTGGCAAAATTTCGAACGCGCCGTGGGGTGGCGTCAGGGCGTACTTATGGATCCGATTGTATCGTATGTTTATAAAATATTGTATGGAAGTCTCCAAGACCGAATTTCTGATCTGATTCAGTGGTTCGACCCGTACTCAGTTTTATCTTCGGCTCGGTAAACATACCCCTTTGGCAATACTGGCAAAATTTCGAACGGTTCCCAGAATGGCGTCAGCGCATAATTATTGATCCTATTCTTTCGTATGTGTATAAAATATTGTATGGAAGTCTCAAAGACCGAATTTCTGATCAGATTCATTGGTTCGACCCATACTCAGTATTTTCTCAGGCTCGGTGAACATACCCCTTTGGCAATACTGTCAAAATTTCGAACGGACCCCGAAATGGCGTCAGTGCATAATTATTGATCCTATTATTTCGTATGTGTATAAAATATTGTATGGAAATCTCCAAGACCGAATTTGTGATCCGATGCAGTGCTTCGACCCATACCCAGTTTTTACTTCAGCTCGGTGAACATACCCCTTTGCCAATACTTGCAAAATTTCGATCGGGTCTCGGAGTGGCCAAAGGGCATAATTTTTGATCCGATTCTTTTGTATGTGTATAAAATATTGTATGGAAGTCTCCAAAACCGAATTTCTAATATGATTCAACGGTTCGACCCATACTCTGTTTTTTCTCCGGCTCGGTGAACATACCCATTTGGCAATACTGGCAAAACTTCGAACGGGCTCCGGGGTGGCCTCAAGGCCTAATTGTTGATCCGATTCTTTTGTATGTGTATAAAATATTGTATGGAAGTTTTCAAGACCGAAATTTTGATCTGGTTCAACGGTTCGACACATTCCCCGTTTTTTCTCTCGCTCAGTGAACATACCCCTTTGGCAATACTGGCAAAATTTCGAACGGGCCCCGGGGTGGCGTCAGGGCAAAATTAATGATCCGATTCTTTTGTATGTGTATAAAGTATTGTATGTAAGTCCGCAAAACCGAATTTCTATTCAGATTCAGTGGTTCGACCCATACTCAGTTTTTTCTACGGCTCGGTGAACATACCCCTATGTCAACACTGGTAAAATTTCGAACGGGTCCCGGGTGGCGTCAGGGCATAATCATTGATATGATTATTTCGTATGTGTATAAAATATTGTATGGAAGCCTCCAAGACCGAATTTCTGATCTGATTTGGTGGTTCGACCCATACTCTGTTTTTTCTCCGGCTCGGTGAACATACCCCTTTGGCAATACTGGCAAAATTTCGAACGGTCCCCGGGGTGGCGTCAGGGCATAATTATTCATCCGATTATTTCGTATGTGTATAAAATATTGTATGAAAGTCTCCAATACCGAATTTCTGATTTGATTCAGTGGTTCGAACCATACTCAGTTTTTTCTCCGGTTCTGTGAACATACCCCTTTGGCAATATTGACAAAATTTAAAACGGGCCCCGGGTTGTCGTTAGGGCATTTTTATTGATCCGATTTTTTCGTTTGTGTATAAAATTTTGTACGCAACTCCCTAAGACCGAATTTCTGATCCGATTTAGTGCTTCGACCCTTACTCAGTGTTTTCTCCAGCTCGGTGAACATAGCCCTTTGGCAACACTGGCAAAATTTCGAACGGGCCCCGGGATGGCGTCAGGGCAAAATTAATGATCTGATTATTTCGTATGTGTATAAAGTATTGTATGGAAGTTTGCAAGAGCGAATTTCTGTTCAGATTCAATGGTTCGACACATACTCAGTTTTTTCTCCGGCTCGGTGAATATACCCATTTGGCAACAATGGCAAAATTTCGAACGGCCCCGGGGTGGCGTAAGTGCATAATCATTGATATGATTATTTCGTATTTGTATAAAATATTGTATGTAACTCTCCAAGACCGAAATTCTGATCCGATTCAGTGGTTCGACTCATACTCAGTTTTTCCTCCAGCTCGGTGAACCTACCTCTTTGACAATACTTGCAAAATTTTGAACGGGCCTCGGAGTGGCGACAGGGCATAATTATTGATCCGATTCTTTTGTATGTGTATAAAATATTGTATGGAAGTCTCCAAAACCGAATTTCTAATATGATTCAACGGTTCGACCCATACTCTGTTTTTTCTCCGGCTCAGTGAACATACCCATTTGGCAATACTGGCAAAACTTCGAACGGGCCCCGGGGTGGCCTCAAGGCTTAATTATTGATCCGATTCTTTTGTATGTGTATAAAATATTGTATGGAAATTTCCAACTCCGTTTTTTCTCCAGCTCAGTGAACATACCCCTTTGGCAATACTGGCAAAATTTCGAACGGGCCCCGGGATGTATAAAGTATTGTTTGGAAGTCTGCAAGTCCGAATTTCTATTCAGATACAGTGGTTCGACCCATACTCAGTTTTTTCTCCGGCTCGGTGAACATACCCTTTGGCAACAATGGCAAAATTTCGAACGGGCCCCGGGTTGGCGTTAGGGCATAAACATTGATTTGATTATTCCGTATGTGTATAAAATATTGTATAGAAGCCTACAAGACCGAATTTCTGATCTGATTTGGTGGTTCGACCCATACTCATTTTTTTCTCCGGCTCGGTGAACATACCCCTTTGGCACTACTGGCAAAATTTCGAACGGTCCCCGGGGTGGCGTCAGGGCATAATTATTGATCCGATTATTTCGTATGTGTATAAAATATTGTATGAAAGTCTCCAATACCGAATTTCTGATCTGATTCAGTGGTTCTACCCATTCTCAGTTTTTTCTCCAGCTCGGTAAACATACCCCTTTGGCACTACTGGCAAAATTTAAAACGTGCCTGGGGTGGCGTCAGGACATAATTCTTGATCTGATTCTTTCGTATGTGTATAAAATTTTGTATGGAAGTCTCCAAGACCGAATTTCTGATCAGATTATGTGGTTTGACTCATACTCAGTTTTTTATCCGGCTCGGTGAACATACCCCTTTGGCAATACGGGCAAAATTTCGAACGGGCCTTATGTGGTGTCAGGGCATAATTATTGATCTGATTCTTTAGTATGAGTTAAAAATATTGTATTGAAGTCTCTAAGACCGAATTTCTAATCAGATTCTGTGATTCTCCGGCTCGATGAACATACCCATTTGGCAATAGTGGCAAAATTTCGAACGTGCCGCGTGGTGGCATCAGGGCATAATTATTGATCCGATTCTTTCGTATGTGTATAAAATATTGTATGTAACTCTCCATGACCGAATTTCTGATCAGATTCAGTGCTTCGACCCATATTCCGGTTTTTTCTCCGGCTCGGTGAACATACCGCTTTGGCAATACTAGCAATATTTCGAACTGTCCCCGGGGTAGCCTAAGAGCATAATTATTGATCCGATTCTTTCGTATGTGCATAAAATATTGTATGGAAGTCTCCAAGACCGAATTTCTGATCCGATTCATTGGTTCGACCCATACTCAGTTTTTTCTCCGACTCGGTGAACATACCCCTTAGGCAACACATGCAAAATTTCGAACGGGCCCGGGGTGGCGTCAGGGCATAATCAACGATATGATTCTTTCGTATGTGTATAAAATATTGAATGTAACTCTCCAAGACGTAAATTCTGATCCGATTCAGTGGTTCGACCGATACTCAGTTTTTCCTCCGGTTCGGTGAACATACCCCTTTGCCAATACTTGCAAAATTTCGAACGAGCCTCGGAGTGGCGTTAGGGCATAATTATTGATCCGATTTTTTCGTATGGGTATAAAATATTATATGGAAGTCTCCACGACTGAATTTCTGTTCAGATTCAGTGGTTCGACCCATACTCAGTTTTTTCTCCGCTTTGGTGAACGTACCCCTTTGGCAATACTGGCAAATTTTCGAACCGGCCCCTGGGTGGCGTCAGGGCATAATTATTGATCCGATTCTTTCGTATGTGTATAAAATATTGTATGGAAGTCTACAAGACCGAAATTCTGTTCAGGTTCAGTGGTTCGACTCATACTCAGTTTTTTCTCCTACTCGGTGAACATAACCCTTTGGCAATACTGGCAAAATTTCTAACGGGCCGCGGGGTTGCATCAAGACATAATTATTGATCCGATTCTTTCGTATGTGTATAAAATATTGTATGGAAGTCTCCGAGACCGAATTTCTGATCCGATTCAGTTCTTCGACCCATACTCAGTTTCTTCTCCGGCTCGGTGAACCTAACCCTTAGGCAACACTGGCAAAATTTCGAACAGGCCCCGGGGTGGCGTCAGGGTATAATCAACGATATGATTCTTTCGTATGTGTATAAAATATTGTATGTAACTCTCCAAGACCCAAATTCTGATCCGATTCAGTGGTTCGACCCATACTCAGTTTTTTCTCTGGTTCGGTGAACATACCCCTTTGCCAATACTTGCAAAATTTCGAACGGGCCTCGGAGTGGCGTTAGGGCATAATTATTGATCCGATCTTTCGTTTGTGTATAAAATATTCGATGGAAGCCTCCAAGACCGAATTTCTGTTCAGATTCAGTAGTTCGACCCATACTTAGTTTTTTCTCCGGCTCGGTGAACATACCCCTTTGGCAATACTGGCAAATTTTCGAACGGGCCCCTAGGTGGCGTCAGGGCATAATTATTGATCCGATTCTTTCGTATGTATATAAAATATTGTATGGAAGTCAATAAGATCGAAATTCTGTTCAGATTCAGTGCATCGACCCACACTCTGTTTTTTCTCTGGCTCGGTGAACATTCCTTTTTATCAATACATGCAAAGTTTCGAACGGGCACCGGGGTCGCCTAAGGGCATAATTATTGATCCGATTCTTTCGTATGTGTATAAAATATTGTATGTAACTCTCCAAGACCGAATTTATGATCAGATTCAGTGCTTCGACCCATACTCAGTTTTTTCTCCGGCTCGGTGAACATACCCCTTAGGCAACACAGGCAAAATTTCGAACGGGCCCCTGAGTGGCGTTAGGGCATAATTATTGTTCCGATTCTTTCGTATGTGTATAAATTATTGTATGGAAGTCTCCAAGACCGAAATTCTTATCCGATTCAACGGTTCGACCCACATTCTGTTTTTTCTAAGGCTCGGTGAACATACCCTTTTGGCAATACTGGCAATACTTTGAATGAGCCCCGGGGTGGCCGCCAGGACAAAATTCTTGATCTGATTCTTTCGTATGTGTATAAAATATTGAATGGAAGTCTCCAAGACCGAATTTCTGTTCAGATTCAGTGGTTCGACCCATACTCAGTTTTTTCTCCTGCTCGGTAACATAACCCTTTGGCAATACAGGCAAAATTTCTAAAGAGCCCCGGGGTTTCGTCAAGGCATAATTATTGATCCGATTCTTTCGTATGTGTATAAAATATTGTATGTAACTCTCCAAGACCGAATTTCTGATCCGATTCAGTGCTTCGACCCTTACTCAGTTTTTTCTCCGGCTCGGTGAACATACCTCTTTGGCAATACTGGCAATATTTCGAACGAGCCCCAGGGGTGGCGTCAGGACATAATTATTGATCCGATTCTTTCGTACGTGTATAAAATATTGCATAGAAGTCTCCAATACCAAATTTCTGATCAGATTCGGTGGTTCGACCCATACTCAGTTTTTTCTCCGGCTCGGTGAACATATCTCTTTGGCAATACTGGCAAAATTCGAACGGGCCTCGGGGTGACGTTAGGGCATAATTATTGATCCTATTCTTACGTATGTGTATAAAATATTGTATGGAAGTCTCCAAGACCGAATTTCTGATCCGATTCAGTGGTTCGACCCATACTCAGTTTTTTCTCCGGCTCGGTGAACATACCCCTTTGGCAATACTGGCAAAATTTCGAACGGGCCCCTCGGTGGCGTCATGGCATAATTATTGGTCCGATTCTTTTGAATATTGTATGGAAGTCTACAAGACCGAATTTCTGATCAGATTCAGTGGTTCGACCCATACTCAGTTTTTTCTCCGGCTCGGTCAACTTACCCCTTTGGCTATACTGGCAAAATTTCGAACGGGCCCCTAGGTGGCTTCTGGGCATAATTATTGATCTGATTCTTTCGTATGTGTATAAAATATTTTATGGAAGTCTCCAAGACCGAATTTCTGATCTGATTCAGTGGTTCGACCCATACTCCGTTTTTTCTCCGGCTCGGTGAGCATACCCCTTAGGCAACACTGGCAAAATTTCGAACGCGCCGCGGGGTGCCGTCAGGGGCATAATCGTCGATATGATTCTTTCGTATGTGAATAAAATATTGTATGTAACTCTCTAAGACCTAAATTCTGATCCGATTTATTGGTTCGATCCATGCTCAGTTTTTCCTTCGGCTAGGTGAACATACCCATTTGCTAATACTTGCAAAATTTCGAACGGGCCTCGGAGTTGCGTTAAGGGTATAATTATTGATCCGATTCATTCGTATGTGTATAAAATATTGTATGGAAGTCTTCAAAACCGAATTTCTTATCAGATTCAGTGGTTCGACCCATACTCAGTTTTTTCTCCTGTTCGGTGAACATACCCCTTTGGCAATACTGGCAAATTTTCGAACGGGCCCCAGGGTGGCGTCAGGGCATAATTATTGATCCGATTCTTTCGTATGTGTATAAAATATTGTATGGAAGTCTACAAGACCGAAATTCTGTTCAAATTCAGTGGTTCGACCCATACTCAGTTTTTTCTCCTGTTCGGTGAACATAACCCTTTAACAATACTGGCTAAATTTCAAACGAGCCCCGAGGTTGCGTCTAGGCATAATTATTGATCCGATTCTTTCATATGTGTATAAAATATTGTATGTAACTCTCCAAAACCGAATTTCTGATCTGATTCAGTGCATCGACCCACACTCTGTTTTTTCTCTGGCTTGATGAACATACATTTATGGCAACACTGGCAAAATTACGAATGGGCCCCGGGGTGGCATCAGGGCATAATTATTTATCCGAGTCTTTCGTATGTGTATAAAATATTGAATGGAAGTATCCAAGGCCGAATTTCTGATCAGATTCAGTGGTTCGACCCATAATCATTTTTTTCTTCGGCTCGGTGAACATACCCCTTTGGCAATACAGGAAAAATTCGAACGGGCCTCGGGGTGACGTAAGTGCATAATTATTGATCCTGTTATTTCGTATGTGTACAAAATATTGTATGGAAGTCTCCAAGATCGAATTTCTGATCCGATTCAGTGGTTCGACACATTCTCAGATTTTTCTCTTGCTCGGTGAACATACCCCTTTGGCAATACAGGAAAAATTTCGAACGGGCCCTGTGGTGGCATTAGAGCATAATTATTGGTCCGATTCTTTTAAATATTGTATGGAGGTCTCCAAGACCGAAATTCTGTTCAGATTCAGTGGTTCGACCCATATTCAGTTTTTTCTCTGACTCGGTGAACATACCTCTTTGGAAATATTGGAAAAATTTCGAACAAGCCCCGGGGTGGCTTCAAGGCATAATTATTGATCCGATTCTTTCCTATGTGTATTAAATATTGTATGTAACTCTCCAAGACCGAATTTCTAATCATATTCAGTGCTTCGACCAAAACTCCGTTTTTTCTTCGGATCGGTGAACATACCGCTTTGGCAATACAGGCAATATTTCGAACGGGCCCCAGGGGTGGCCTCAGGGCATAATTATTGATTCGATATTTTCGTATGTGTATAAAATATTGTATGGAAGTCTTCAAGACCGAATTTCTGATCAGATTCAGTGGTTCAACCCATACTCAGTTTTTTCTCCGGCTCGGTGAAAATACCCCTTTGGCAATACTGGCAAAACTTTGAACAAGCCACGGGGTGGCGTAAGGGCATAATTATTGATCTGATTCATTCGTATGTGTATAAAATATTGAATGGAAGTTTCCAAGACCGAATTTCTGATCAAATTCAGTTGTTCGACCCATACTCAGTTTTTTCTCCTGCTCGGTTAACATAACCCTTTGGCAATACTGGAAAATTTTTGAACGGGCCCCAGGGTGGCGTCAGGGCATAATTATTGATCCGATTCTTTCGTATGTGTATAAAATATTGTATGGAAGTCTACAAGACCGAAATTCTGTTCAGATTCAGTGGTTCGACCCACACTCAGTTTTTTCTCCTGCTCGGTGAACATAACTCTTTGGCAATACTGGCAAAATTTCTAACGGGCCCCAAGGTTGCGTCTAGGCATAATTATTGATCCGATTCATTCGTATGTTTATAAATTATTGCATGTAACTCTCCTAAACCGAATTTCTTATCCGATTCAGTGCATCGACCCACACTCTGTTTTTTCTCAGGCTCGGTGAACATACCATTTTGGCAATACTGGTAAAATTTCGAACGGAACCCGGGGTGGCGTCAGGGCATAATTATTTATCCGAGTCTTTCGTATGTGTATAAAATATTGTATGGAATATCCAAGGCCGAATTTCTGATCCGATTCAGTGGTTCGACCTATACTCATTTTTTTATCCGGCTCGGTGAACATAACCCTTTGACAATACAGGCAAAATTCGAACGGGCCTCAAGGTGACGTAAGGGCATAATTATTTATCCTATTCTTTCGAATGTGTATAAAATATTGTATGGAAGTCTCTAAGACCGAATTTCTGATCCGATTCAGTTGGTCGACCCATACTAAGTTTTTTCTCCGGCTCGGTGAACATACCCCTTTGGCAATACTGGCAAATTTTCGAACGGGCCCCAGGGTGGCGTTTGGGCATAATTATTGGTCCGATTCTTTTGAATATTGTATGGAAGTCTCCAAGACCGAAATTCTGTTCAGATTCAGTGGTTCGACCCATACTCAGTTTTTTCTCTGGCTTGGTGAACATACCCCTTTGGAAATATTGGCAAAATTTCGAACGGGCCCCGGGGGGCATCAAGGTATAATTATTGATCCGATTCTTTCCTATGTGTATAAAATATTGTATGTAACTCTTCAAGACCGAATTTCTAATCTTATTCTGTGCTTCGACTCAAACTCCGTTTTTTCACCGGCTCGGTGAACATACCGCTTTGGCAATACTGGCAATATTTCGAACGGGCCCCAGGGGTGGCCTCAGGGCATAATTATTGATCCGATATTTTCTTATGTGTATAAAATATTGTATGGAAGTCTTCCAGACCGAATTTTTGATCAGATTCAGCGGTTCGACCCATACTCAGTTTTTTCTCCAGCTCGGTGAACATACCCCTTTGGCAATACTAGTAAAATTTCGAATTGGCCCTTGGGTGGCGTCAGGGCATAATTATTGGTCCGATTCTTTCGTATGTTTATAAAATATTGTAAGGAAGTCTCCAATACCGAATTTCTGATCAGATTCAATGGATTTACCCATACTCAGTTTTTTCTCCGGCTCGTTGAAAATACCCCTTAGACAATAGTGCCAAAATTTCGAACGACCCCCTGGGTGGCGTCAGGGCATATTTATAGATCCGATTCTTTCGTATGTGTATAAAATAGTGTATATAACTCTCCAAGACCGAATTTCTGATCCGATTCAGTGCTTCGGCCCTTACTCAGTTTTTCTTCGGCTCGGTGAACATACCTCTTTGGCAATACCAGCAATATTTCGAACGGTCCCCAGGGGTGGCGTTAGGACATAATTATTGATCTGAATCTTTCGTACGTGTATAAAATATTGCATAGAAGTCTCCAATACCGAAGTTCTGATCAAATTCGGTGGTTCGACCCACACTCAGTTTTTTCTCCGGCTCGGTGAACATACCCTTTTGGCAATACTGGCAAAACTTTGAACAAGCCACGGGGTGGCGTAAGTGCATAATTATTGATCCCATTCATTCGTATGTGTATAAAATATTGTATGAAAGTCTCCAAGACCGAATTTCTGATCAGATTCAGTGGTTCGACCCATACTCAGTTTTTTCTCCTGCTCGGTGAACATAACCCTTTGGCAATACTGGCAAATTTTCGAACGGGCCCCTGGGTGGCGTCAGGGCATAATTATTGATCCGATTCTTTCGTATGTGTATAAAATATTGATGGAAGTCAACAAGACCGAAATTATGTTCAGATTCAGTGGTTCGACCCACACTCAGTTTTTTCACCTGCTCGGTGAACATAACCCTTTGGCAATACTGGCAAAATTTCTAACGGGCCCCAAGGTTGCGTCTAGGCATAATTATTGATCCGATTCATTCGTATGTTTATAAAATATTGTATGTAACTCTCCTAAACCGAATTTCTTATCCGATTCAGTGCATCGACCCACACTCTGTTTTTTCTCTGGCTCGGTGAACATACCATTTTGGCAATACTGGTAAAATTTCGAACGGACCCCGGTGTGGCGTCAGGGCATAATTATTTATCCGAGTCTTTCGTATGTGTATAAAATATTGTATGGAAGTATCTAAGGCCGAATTTCTGATCCGATTCAGTGGTTCGACCTATACGCTCGGTGAACATAACCCTTTGACAATACAGGCAAAATTCGAACGGGCCTCAAGGTGACGTAAGGGCATAATTATTTATCCTATTCTTTCGAATGTGTATAAAATATTGTATGGAAGTCTCCAAGACCGAATTTCTGATCCGATTCAGTTGGTCGACCCATACTCAGTTTTTTCTCCGGCTCGGTGAACATACCCCTTTGGCAATACTGGCAAATTTTCGAACGGGCCCCATGGTGGCGTTAGGGCATAATTATTGGTCCGATTCTTTTGAATATTGTATGGAAGTCTCCAAGACCGAAATTCTGTTCAGATTCAGTGGTTCGACCCATACTCAGTTTTTTCTCTGGCTCGGTGAACATACCCCTTTGGAAATATTGGCAAAATTTCGAACGGGCCCCGGGGGGCTTCAAGGCATAATTATTGATCCGATTCTTTCCTATGTGTATAAAATATTGTATGTAACTCTTCAAGACCGAATTTCTAATCTTATTCTGTGCTTCGACTCAAACTCCGTTCTTTCACCGGATCGGTGAACATACCGCTTTGGCAATACTGGCAATATTTCGAACGGGCCCCAGGGGTGGCCTCAGGGCATAATTATTAATCCGATATTTTCGTATGTGTATAAAATATTGTATGGAAGTCTTCCAGACCGAATTTTTGATCAGATTCAGCGATTCGACCCATACTCAGTTTTTTCTCCAGCTCGGTGAACATACCCCTTTGGCAATATTAGCAAAATTTCGAATTGGCCCTTGGGTGGCGTCAGGGCATAATTATTGGTCCGATTCTTTCGTATGTTTATAAAATATTGTAAGGAAGTCTCCAATACCGAATTTCTGATCAGATTCAATGGATTTACCCATACTCAGTTTTTTCTCCGGCTCGTTGAAAATACCCTTTAGACAACAATGCCAAAATTTCGAACGACCCCCTGGGTGGCGTCAGGGCATATTTATAGATCCGATTCTTTCGTATGTGTTTAAAATATTGTATATAACTCTCTAAGACCGAATTTCTGATCCGATTCAGTGCTTCGGCCCTTACTCGTTTTTCTTCGGCTCGGTGAACATACCTCTTTGGCAATACTAGCAATATTTCGAACGGTCCCCAGGGGTGGCGTTAGGACATAATTATTGATCTGAATCTTTCGTACGTGTATAAAATATTGCATAGAAGTCTCCAATACCGAAGTTCTGATCAAATTCGGTGGTTCGACCCACACTCAGTTTTTTCTCCGGCTCGGTGAACATACCCTTTTGGCAATACTGGCAAAACTTTGAACAATCCACGGGGTGGTGTAAGTGCATAATTATTGATCCCATTCATTCGTATGTGTATAAAATATTGTATGGAAGTCTCCAAGACCGAATTTCTGATCAGATTCAGTGGTTCGACCCATACTCAGTTTTTTCTCCTGCTCGGTGAACATAACCCTTTGGCAATACTGGCAAATTTTCGAACGGGCCCCTGGGTGGCGTTAGGGCATAATTATTGATCCGATTCTTTCGTATGTGTATAAAATATTGATGGAAGTCTACAAGACCGAAATTATGTTCAGATTCAGTGGTTCGACCCACACTCAGTTTTTTCGCCTGCTCGGTGAACATAACCCTTTGGCAATACTGGCAAAATTTCTAACGGGCCCCGAGGTTGCGTCTAGGCATAATTATTGATCCGATTCATTCGTATGTTTATAAAATATTGTATGTAACTCTCCTAAACCGAATTTCTTATCCGATTCAGTGCATCGACCCACACTCTGTTTTTTCTCTGGCTCGGTGAACATACCATTTTGGCAATACTGGTAAAATTTCGAACGGACCCCGAGGTGGCGTCAGGGCATAATTATTTATCCGAGTCTTTCGTATGTGTATAAAATATTGTATGGAAGTATCTAAGGCCGAATTTCTGATCCGATTCAGTGGTTCGACCTATACGCTCGGTGAACATAACCCTTTGACAATACAGGCAAAATTCGAACGGGCCTCAAGGTGACGTAAGGGCATAATTATTTATCCTATTCTTTCGAATGTGTATAAAATATTGTATGGAAGTCTCCAAGACCGAATTTCTGATCCGATTCAGTTGGTCGACCCATACTCAGTTTTTTCTCCGGCTCGGTGAACATACTCCTTTGGCAATACTGGCAAATTTTCGAACGGGCCCCATGGTGGCGTTAGGGCATAATTATTGGTCCGATTCTTTTGAATATTGTATGGAAGTCTCCAAGACCGAAATTCTGTTCAGATTCAGTGGTTCGACCCATACTCTGTTTTTTCTCTGGCTCGGTGAACATACCCCTTTGGAAATATTGGCAAAATTTCGAACGGGCCCCAGGGGGCTTCAAGGCATAATTATTGATCCGATTCTTTCCTATGTGTATAAAATATTGTATGTAACTCTTCAAGACCGAATTTCTAATCTTATTCTGTGCTTCGACTCAAACTCCGTTTTTTCACCGGATCGGTGAACATACCGCTTTGGCAATACTGGCAATATTTCGAACGGGCCCCAGGGGTGGCCTCAGGGCATAATTATTAATCCGATATTTTCGTATGTGTATAAAATATTGTATGGAAGTCTTCCAGACCGAATTTTTGATCAGATTCAGCGATTCGACCCATACTCAGTTTTTTCTCCAGCTCGGTGAACATACCCCTTTGGCAATATTAGCAAAATTTCGAATTGACCCTTGGGTGGCGTCATGGCATAATTATTGGTCCGATTCTTTCGTATGTTTATAAAATATTGTAAGGAAGTCTCCAATACCGAATTTCTGATCAGATTCAATGGATTTACCCATACTCAGTTTTTTCTCCGGCTCGTTGAAAATACCCTTTAGACAACAATGCCAAAATTTCGAACGACCCCCTGGGTGGCGTCAGGGCATATTTATAGATCCGATTCTTTCGTATGTGTTTAAAATATTGTATATAACTCTCTAAGACCGAATTTCTGATCCGATTCAGTGCTTCGGCCCTTACTCAGTTTTTCTTCGGCTCGGTGAACATACCTTTTTGGCAATACTAGCAATATTTCGAACGGTCCCCAGGGGTGGCGTTAGGACATAATTATTGATCTGAATCTTTCGTACGTGTATAAAATATTTCATAGAAGTCTCCAATACCGAAGTTCTGATCAAATTCGGTGGTTCGACCCACACTCAGTTTTTTCTCCGGCTCGGTGAACGTACCCTTTTGGCAATACTGGCAAAACTTTGAACAATCCACGGGGTGGCGTAAGTGCATAATTATTGATCCCATTCATTCGTATGTGTATAAAATATTGTATGGAAGTCTCCAAGACCGAATTTCTGATCAGATTCAGTGGTTCGACCCATACTCAGTTTTTTCTCCTACTCGGTGAACATAACCCTTTGGCAATACTGGCAAATTTTCGAACGGGCCCCTGGGTGGCGTCAGGGCATAATTATTGATCCGATTCTTTCGTATGTGTATAAAATATTGATGGAAGTCTACAAGACCGAAATTATGTTCAGATTGTAAGGCCCCGAACCCGGTAGCCCTACTTTCGTGTTGGATTTACTCATAAACACAGTTCTAAATATCAGAGTTAATTAAAAACTTTACGCGGAATATAAAACTTTCATAAAACATTACATATCAATTCATAATCATGTCTTAAAACATTCCTCTTGTCTTTCAAAATTAAAACATAACTTATAAAACATATCAGGTCTTCAGATGCCAGGCTTTAGTCTTCTGCCATGTGTCCTCTACTCAAGCCAGCTGTCTCATCCTACTCACCTGCGTGCATACTAAAAGTCAGCTACGCTGTGTGAGTTCTAGTTAATCATACAATACCATACAATACCTTATTACATACATACGTACTTAACCTCATAACTTTCTTTCATACACACATAAGTACTCATACCTTCATTCTTACTTACATACTTTCTTTCTTACTTACATACTTTCTTTACATTCATAATCATACGTTTTAAAGAGCCTTTCACCCTATAACCTCACAGATATTATAAGGGTCTGGTCCCTAACATCACAGATATTATAAGGGTCTGGTCCCTAACATCACAGATATTATGAGGGTCTGGTCCCTATCCTCACAGATATTGTAAGGGTCTGGTCCCTAACATCACAGATATTGTAAGGGTCTGGTCCCTAACATCACAGATATTATAAGGGTCTGGTCCCTAACATCACAGATATTATAAGGGTCTGGTCCCTAACATCACAGATATTATAAGGGTTTGGTCCCTAACATCACAGATATTATAAGGGTCTGGTCCCAAACATCACAGATATTATAAGGGTCTGGTCCCTTGTTTTCGAATATTAGTAGGGTTCGATTCCCTCTTCGTTACCATACAACCATACATCATACCTCGAGTATTATTAGGGCTCGGTACCCTTTTCGTAACCATACAACCATACAACCGTCATTTCCTTCTTTTATTAACTTTATTACGTTCATACACATAAACATACATATCATACTTACCATATTTATAACGTTACAACCTGACAGTACGTGCAATATCCGAAGATCGTTCACGTACCATCAAGCAATCATTCTTACATATCACATATATCACATATGGCATACACTTATCACTTAGGATAAATGTATTAACAACACATCAAGTATGCACACAGCCCCGAAAACATAACAAGGAATGGGGTTAGAAACTCACCTGGATCCTGTTACGCTCGCCGTTGATCGTAATTCCTTTCTTTAACTGGGCTCGGCTAACTGTATAATATTTACACATATCAATTAACTACTACTACTCGTTTTGTATTTCTATCTATATATGACCCACAACGAACGGGGGTCCGGGGGCAGCGCCCCTGGCAGCGGGGTTCTAGGGGCGGCAGCCCCTAGCGGGGTCCAAGGGGCAGAGCCCCTGGCTGGGGTTAAGCTACCAGGTCAGCTTGGAAAAATTTTATTTTCGATAACTGCCTTAACACATTTTCCATTAGGTTTTTAATTTATTTTCTAAACGAACTTCACTTCAGGCGAAGTTAAACCTCGGGCGAACTTGGCTTCAGACGAAGTTAAACCTTAGGCGAACTTGGCTTCAGGCGAAGTTAAACCTTAGGCGAACTTGGCTTCAGGCGAAGTTAAACCTTAGGCGAACTTGGCTTCAGGCGAAGTTAAACCTTAGGCGAACTTGGCTTCAGGCGAAGTTAAACCTTAGGCGAACTTGGCTTCAGGCGAAGTTAAACCTTAGGCGAACTTACGCTTGAAGGCGAAGTTACGCTTGAAGGCGAAGTTCATCAGGCGAACTTAATCTTGCAGGCGAAGTTATCGCGCTGCAGATCTGTTTGCCCATAAATCCTTCGTTTCTTAGCCAAATAACTCGATTTTGGTACCCACGGAATCGTATGATCGGCGCCTACAAATCCCAACCATCAAATCGGCCTAAAATCGACGTTTTAGGGGTCCGATTTGGGCAGTTTGGGTTTCGGGTCCGGTTAACCCATCCAATCCTAACAATTTTCAGTAATATTAGCTTTGTTGGATTTGCTCTTACCTTACCAACTCAGATCTATCAACAAAATCTCGGGTCTCGGCTTCGAATCTTGATCGGTTAGAATGTGTGTGTATGTGTGTGTTTTGAGTGTGTGAAGAAATAGATGTAAATGAAAGATATTTTGGGTTTAGGGGATATTTATATCCCTGGAATCCCATTCTCATTTAACCCATCTCAATTAATCCAAATCCATAACCAACGTCCATTACCCGACACTAGCCCGACCCATACCAACTCCTATTCTTTTATTTATTTCCTGATAACCCGAGTAAACTTTCCCTCTATTATTAAGTAATATAATTAATATTATCTTGAAATTTCGGGATGTTACACAGATTCAGTGGTTCGACCCACACTCAGTTTTTTCTCCTGCTCGGTGAACATAACCCTTTGGCAATACTGGCAAAATTTCTAACGGGACCCGAGGTTGCGTCTAGGCATAATTATTGATCCGATTCATTCGTATGTTTATAAAATATTGTATGTAACTCTCCTAAACCGAATTTCTTATCCGATTCAGTGCATCGACCCACACTCTGTTTTTTCTCTGGCTCGGTGAACATACCATTTTGGCAATACTGGTAAAATTTCGAACGGACCCCGGGGTGGCGTCAGGGCATAATTATTTATCCGAGTCTTTCGTATGTGTATAAAATATTGTATGGAAGTATCCAAGGCCGAATTTCTGATCCGATTCAGTGGTTCGACCTATACTCATTTTTTTATCCGGCTCAGTGAACATAACCCTTTGACAATACAGGCAAAATTCGAACGGGCCTCAAGGTGACGTAAGGGCATAATTATTTATCCTATTCTTTCGAATGTGTATAAAATATTGTATGGAAGTCTCCAAGACCGAATTTCTGATCCGATTCAGTTGGTCGACCCATACTCAGTTTTTTCTCCGGCTCGGTGAACATACCCCTTTGGCAATGCAGGCAAATTTTCGAACGGGCCCCAGGGTGGCGTTAGGGCATAATTATTGGTCCGATTCTTTTGAATATTGTATGGAAGTCTCCAAGACCGAAATTCTGTTCAGATTCAGTGGTTCGACCCATACTCAGTTTTTTCTCTAGCTCGGTGAACATACCCCTTTGGAAATATTGGCAAAATTTCGAACGGGCCCCGGGGGGCTTCAAGGCATAATTATTGATCCGATTCTTTCCAATGTGTATAAAATATTGTATGTAACTCTTCAAGACCGAATTTCTAATCTTATTCTGTGCTTCGACTCAAACTCCGTTTTTTCACCGGATTGGTGAACATACCGCTTTGGCAAAACTGGCAATATTTCGAACGGGCCCCAGGGGTGGCCTCAGGGCATAATTATTGATCCTATATTTTCTTATGTGTATAAAATATTGTATGGAAGTCTTCCAGACCGAATTTTTGATCAGATTCAGCGGTTCGACCCATACTCAGTTTTTTCTCCAGCTCGGTGAACATACCCCTTTGGCAATACTAGCAAAATTTCGAATTGGACCTTGGGTGGCGTCAGGGCATAATTATTGGTCCGATTCTTTCGTATGTTTATAAAATATTGTAAGGAAGTCTCCAATACCGAATTTCTGATCAGATTCAATGGTTTTACCCATACTCAGGTTTTTCTCCGGCTCGTTGAAAATACCCCTTAGACAACAGTGCCAAAATTTCGAACGACCCCCTGGGTGGCGTCAGGGCATATTTATAGATCCGATTCTTTCGTATGTGTATAAAATATTGTATATAACTCTCCAAGACCGAATTTCTGATCCGATTCAGTGCTTCGGCCCTTACTCAGTTTTTCTTCGGCTCGGTGAACATACCTCTTTGGCAATACTAGCAATATTTCGAACGGTCCCAAGGGGTGGCGTTAGGACATAATTATTGATCTGAATCTTTCGTACGTTTATAAAATATGCATAGAAGTCTCCAATACCGAAGTTCTGATCAAATTCGGTGGTTCGACCCACACTCAGTTTTTTCTCCGGCTCGGTGAACATACCCTTTTGGCAATACTTGCAAAACTTTGAACAAGCCACGGGGTGGCGTAAGTGCATAATTATTGATCCCATTCATTCATATGTGTATAAAATATTGTATGGAAGTCTCCAAGACCGAATTTCTGATCAGATTCAGTGGTTCGACCCATACTCAGTTTTTTCTCCTGCTCGGTGAACAAAACCCTTTGGCAATACTGGCAAATTTTCGAACGGGACCCTGGGTGGCGTCAGGGCATAATTATTGATCCGATTCTTTCGTATGTGTATAAAATATTGATGGAAGTCTACAAGACCGAAATTATGTTCTGATTTAGTGGTTCGACCCGCACTCAGTTTTTTCTCCTACTCCGTGAACATAACCCTTTGGAAATACTGGCAAAATTTCTAACGGGCCCCGAGGTTGCGTCTAGGCATAATTATTGATCCGATTCTTTCGTATGTGTATAAAATATTGTATGTAACTCTCCAAAACCGAATTTCTGATCATATTCAGTGCATCGACCCACACTCTGTTTTTTCTCGGGCTCGGTGAACATACTGTTTTGGCAATACTAGCAAAATTTCGAACGGGCCCCGGGGTGGCATCAGGGTATAATTATTTATCCAGTTTTTTCTCCGGCTACGTGAACTTACCCTTTTGGCAATATTGGCAAAATTTCGAACGGGCTTCGAGGTGGAGTTAGGGCCGAATTTATGATCTGATTCTTTCGTATGTGTATAAAATATTGTATGGAAATCTCCAAGACCGAATTTCTGATCAGATTTAGCGGTTCGACCCATACTCAGTTTTTCTACGGCTCGGTGAACATTCCCCATTGGCAATACTGGCAAACTTTCGAACGGGCCCCGGGGTAGCGTCAGAGTAAAACTATTGATCCGATTTTTATGTATGTGTATAAAATATTGTATGTAACTCTCCAAGACCGAATTTTTGATACGATTCAGTGCTTCGAACCATACTCAGTTTTTTCTCCGGCTCGGTAATCATACCCCTTTGACAATACTGGTAAAATTTCGAACGCGCCGCGGGGTGGCGTCAGGGCATAATTATTGATCCGATTCTTTCGTATGTGTATAAAATATTGTATGAAAGTCTCCAAGACCGAATTTCAGATCCGATTCAGTGGTTCGACCCAAACTCAGTTTTTTCTCCGGCACGGTGAACATATCCCTTTGGCAATACTGGCAGAATATCGAATGGGTCCCGGGGTGGCGTCTGGGCATAATTATTGATCCGTTTCTTTCGTATGTGTATAAAATATTGTATGGAAGTCTCCAAGACCGAATTTTTGATCTGATTCAGCGGTTCGACCTATACTCAAATTTTTCTCCGGCTCGGTGAACATACCCCTTTACCAATACTGGCAAAATTGCGAACGGGCCCCGGGGTGATGTCAGGGCCTAATTATTAATCCGATTCTATCATATGTGCATAAAATATAGTATGGAAGTCTCCTAGACCTAATTTCTGATCCGATTCAGTGCTTCGACCCATACTCCGTTTTTTCTCCGGCTCGGTGAACATACCCCTTTGGCAATACTGACAATATTTCGAACAGGCCTCGTGGTGGCGTTAGGGCATAATTATTTATCTGATTCTTACGTATATGTATAAAATATTGTATGGAAGTCTCCAAGACCGAATTTCTGATCTGACTCATTGGTTCGACCCACACTCTATTTTTTCTCCGGCTCGGTAAACATACCCTTTTGGCAATACTTGCAAAATTTCGAACGGTCCCCGGGGTGGCGTCAGGGCCTAATTATTGATCCGATTCTATCGTTTGAGCATAAAATATTGTATGGAAGTCTCCAAGACCGAATTTCTGATACGATTCTATGCTTCGACCCATACTCCATTTTTTCTCTGACTCAGTGAACATACCCCTTTGGCAACACTGACAATATTTCGAACGCGCCTCGTGGTGGCGTTAGGGCATAATTATTGATCCGATTCTTTCGTATGTGTATAAAATATTGTATGGAAGTCTCCAAGACAGAATTTCTGATCTGACTCATTGGTTCGACCCATACTCTGTTTTTTCTCCGGCTCGGTGAACATAGCCCTTTGGAAATACTTGCAATATTTCGAACCGGCCCCGGGGTAGCGTCAGGCCATAATTATTGATCCGATTCTTTCGTATGTGTATAAAATATCGTATGGAAGTCTCCAAGATCGATTTTTTGATCAGATTCAGTGGTTCGACCCATACTCAGTTTTTCTACGGCTCGGTGAACATTCCCCATTGGCAATACTGGCAAAATTTCGAACGGGCCCCGGGTGGCGTCAGGGCATAACTATTGATCCAATTCTTTCGTATGTGTATAAAATATTGTATGGAAGTCTCCAAGACCAAATTTCTTATCCGATTCAGTGGTTCGACCCATACTCAGTTTTTTTCTCCGGCGCGATGAACATACCCCTTTGGCAATACTGGAAAAATATCGAACGGGCCCCGGGGTGGCGTCACGGCATAACTATAGATCCGATTTTTTCGTATTTGAATAAAATATTGTATGTTACTCTCCAAGACCGAATTTCTAATACAATTCAGTGGTTCGACCCATACTTAGTTTTTTCTCCGACTCGGTGAACATACCCTTTTGACAATACTGGCAAAATTTCGAACCGGCCTCGAGGTTTAGTTAGGGCCTAATTATTGATCTGATTCTTTCGTATGTGTGTAAAATATTGTATGGAAGTCTTCAAGACCGAATTTCTGATCAGATTCAGTGGTTCGACCCATACTCAGTTTTTCTACGGCTCGGTGAACATTCCCCATTGGCAATAGTGGCAAAATTTCGAACGGGCCCCGGGGGTGGCGTCAGGGCATAACTATTGATCCGATTTTTTCGTATGTGTATAAAATATTGTATGTAACTCTCCAACACCAAATTTCTGATACGATTCAGTGCTTCGAACCATACTCAGTTTTTTCTCTGGCTCGGTGAACATACCCCTTTGACAATACAAGCAAAATTTCGAACGCGCCGCGGGGTGGCGTCACTCGTCAGGGCATAATTATTGATCCGATTCTTTCGTATGTGTATAAAATATTGTATGGAAGTCTCTAAGACCGAATTTCTGATCCGATTCAGTGGTTCGACCCATACTCAGTTTTTTCTCCGGCACGGTGAACATAACCCTTTGGCAATACTGGCAGAATATCGAATGGGTCCCGGGGTGGCGTCAGGGCATAATTATTGATCCGTTTCTTTCGTATGTGTATAAAATATTGTATGAAAGTCTAAAATACCGAATTTCTGATCTGATTCAGTGGTTCGACCCATACTCAGTTTTTTCTCCGGCTCGGTGAACACACCCCTTTGCCAATAATTGCATAATTTGGAACGGGCCCCGGGGTGATGTCAGGGCCTAATTATTGATCCGATTCTGTCGTATGCGCATAAAATATTGTATGGAAATCTCCAAGACCGAAATTCTGATCCGATTCAGTGTTTCAACCCATACTCCGTTTTTTCTCCGGATCTGTAAACATACCCCTTTGGCAATACTGACAATACTTCGAACAGGCCTCGTGGTGGCGTTATAGCATAATTATTGATCCGATTCTTTCGTATGTGTATAAAATATTGTATGGAAATCTCCAAAACCGAATTTCTCATCTGACTCATTAGTTCGACCCACACTTTATTTTTTCTCCGGCTCGGTGAACGTATCCCTTTGACAATACTTGCAAAATTTCGAACGGGCCCCGGGGTGGCGTCAGGTCCTAATTATTGATCTGATTCTTTCGTATGTGTATAAAATATCGTATGGAAGTCTCCAAGACCGAATTTTTGATCCGATTCAGTGCTTCGACCCATACTCCGTTTTTTCTCCGGCACGGTGAACATACCCCTTTGGCAATACTGACAATATTTCGAACGCGCCTCGTGGTGGCGTCAGGGCATAAATATTGATCTGATTCTTTCGTATGTGTATAAAATATTGTATGTAAGTCTCCAAGACCTAATTTCAGAACAGAATCAGTGGTTCTTACCATACTCAGTTTTTTCTCCGGCTCGGTAAACATACCGCTTTGGCAATACTGGCAAATTTTCGAACAGGCCCCAGGGTGGCTTTAGGGCATAATTATTGATCTGATTCTTTCGTATATGTATAGAATATTGCATGGAAGTCTCCAAGACCGAATTTCTTATCCAATTCAGTAGTTCGACCCAAACTCATTTTTTTCTCCAGCGCGGTGAACATACCCCTTTGCCAATACTGGCAAAATTTGGAACGGGCCCCGGGGTGATGTCAGGGCCTAATTATTGATCCGATTCTATCGTATATGGATAAAATATTGTATGTAACTCTCCAAGACCGAATTTCTTATACGATTCAGTGCTTCGACCCATACTCCGTTTTTTCTCCGGCTCGGTGAACATACCCCTTTGGCAATACTTACAATATTTCGAACAGGCCTCGTGGTGGCGTTAGGGCATAATTATTGATCCGATTCTTTCGTATGTGTATAAAATATTGTATGGAAGTCTCCAAGACAGAATTTCTGATCTGACGCATTGGTTCGACCCACATTCTGTTTTTTCTCCGGCTCGGTGAACATACCCTTTGGCAATACTTGCAAAATTTCGAACGGGCCCCAGGGTGGCGTCAGGCCCTAATTATTGATCCGATTCTTTCGTATGTGTATAAAATATCGTATGGAAGTCTCCAAGACCGAATTTTTGATCCGATTCAGTGCTTCGACCCATACTCCGTTTTTTCTCCGGCACGGTGAACGTACCCCTTTGGCAATACTTACAATATTTCGAACGGGCCTCGTGGTGGCGTCAGGGCGTAAATATTAATCTGATTCTTTCGTATGTGTATAAAATATTGTATGGAAGTCTCCAAGACCAAATTTCTTATCCGATTCAATGGTTCGACCCATACTCAGTTTTTTCTCCGGCGCGATGAACATACCCCTTTGGCAATACTGGAAAAATATCGAACGGGCCACGGGGGTGGCGTCACGGCATAACTATTGATCCGATTTTTTCGTATTTGTATAAAATATTGTATGTTACTCTCCAAGACCGAATTTCTAATACAATTCAGTGGTTCGACCCATACTTAGTTTTTTCTCCGACTCGGTGAACATACCCTTTTGACAATACTGGCAAAATTTCGAACGGGCCTCGAGGTTGAGTTAGGGCCTAATTATTGATCTGATTCTTTCGTATGTGTATAAAATATTGTATGGAAGTCTCTAAAACCAAATTTCTGATCAGATTCAGTGGTTCGAACCAAACTCAGGTTTTCTACGGCTCGATGAACATTCCCCATTGGCAATACTGGCAAAATTTCGAACGGGCCCCGGGGTGGCGTCAGGGCATAACTATTGATCCGATTCTTTCGTATGTGTATAAAATATTGTATGTGTTGGTTCAGTCGGGACCGAGACGATCCGAGCCGGTTCGAGACGGAAGGTTTGATAACCAAAGACGGATAGAAACAAACACGAAACAAACGATTTCATTGATAAAAACGAAAGATTACATGCTTGTTAAACACTGAAATCACGATCTATGGCAGGGGGAGGTCGAGCATGGCCTCCCCCCTCATCCGGACAGCACCTGGGCGCCGGGCACACAAATCCTTAACAAACCACGCCTGAAAGCTGGGTATTTATACCCACTGCTATTCGATCAGGACTCATTCGATCGAATGAGTCCTATTCGATCGAATAGCACACTCATTCGATCGAATCAGAGACTGGTTCGATCGAATGAGTATCCATTTGAAAATGCTCTTTCGAATGGATGACTTTCGACGGCCACAAAACATGCACCAACATATTCCCCCTTGGACGTTGCTTGCGAATTGCTGTAAACACCTCTTGCAATCTTCAGTCAATCTCTGCTCTGGCTTGATAATCACGTGGTAGAATACCATCATTGCAGCAGATTCCCCCTTAGACTGAACTCTCAGTTAATGGTGCAAAGTGTTCTCCATTGCTGACATCTTCAGACAAAACAATCTGTTTAAAAACAACCAACTATAGAAATTCCCCCTCAGCGTTAGCGTGTATCCCAATATATAGACGTGTAAGCTCATATCGTCTTCCGCTGACTTAATAATGTATTGGGCAAATGACAGAGGCTTCCGATCCACAGCTACTCCCCCTAAACAGATTAGTTTGTATGCAGATTCATCATCGTAGACAAAGACACATCATTAACTTCGTGATTGCGAATCACCATTCTTCAACAGAATTCCCTCCACAAAGCGGAATTCTCACATGCGGAAAATAAATATTTAACATGATTGGCCCATAAATAGTCAGATGCTCCTGACTACCCCACAATAACTCAAACTCAGATTCTCTCCACAAAGCAGAATCTTCAGAATGCGGAAAATAAATATTTAACATGATTGGCCCATAAATAGTCAGATGCTCCTAACACGAATCCTAATCGATTTAGAAGCAAAATAAGACTCTTTTAAGTGTTTTAACACTTAAACAAACAAGCAAACACACAAAAATGGATCAAACGTTTAAAAAACGAAGAACACTTTGAATGTTCTTGATAAAATCCGAAATTTTAAGAGCAAACATTGATGATTTAGACATGTAAAACGAACACAGATGATTAGAATTGATTGAAAATCAATAAACCAACACTTTTAACACCAAATTTTGAGATCAAAAACCAAAATATTTGACTTTTTATGAGTTTTTGATAAGAACACTAAGAACACCAAGAACAAAAACACTTGTTTTCGAAAATTTTTCAAGCAAAATATATGTTTTTGACAAGAAAAACACGAATATCACCACGAATCTTTCGTGAATCAAGAACCTGAAGCTCTGATGCCACTTTGTTGGACCGGTTCGGGACTCGGTTTCCCAACGATTCACGGGGCAACATGTTAGAGTGCGGAATCCTCTAACACGGCGATTCGGTGGTGATCAACGGACATGAAGGTACGATTCCTAAAGGGGTTTGACGCCTAGGATTGGAGGAAACGACCAAGAACACGAAGAACGCTCGAGAGTGTTTCGGGGGGGGGGGGCTGCTGCTTCTCTGATTTACGTGAATGTGAGTTTTGTTCAAAAGCCTGTATGAAATTTCCTAAGTAACGTTTATATATCGAAAACTGGTTCGATCGAATGAGATACCTATTCGATCGAATGAGATCTGGTTCGATCGAATCAGTGACTGATTCGATCGAATCAGCTTCGTTTGACATTTTCAGTACGTTAACTTGGTTTCACGATCGTTGGTTTCTTGTTGAACCAACCTGATAGAACTGGGGACATACATGTGACATTTCATGTCCTAACAAACTCCCCCTTGGAGCCAGTTCTATTTGCTTGTAACCAATCGAGTTCTCTTGCTCGACCGTAACTCCCCCTTGGAGTTATCTCACTCTCTCTTTTCTCAAAACTAGTGGTGCATACGTTGCATCCACAAACTCCTTTCTTCATGGAGTTCTCTCTTTACCAAATGGTACAGTCAGTCAGACTTACCATAGGTTCCGCATATCCTGAGACGCTGTCAATTGGAATTTTGGATTAACATTTAAGCACAATTGTATTAGATTTGCAAAATTGACATTAAAGCATAATCTATCACAATATTCCAAATCATATTTCATTCAATTCAAAACAAATACAACCAGAAGATTAACTTTGAATTACAACAAGAAACAAGATAAATGATAGACATGACAATTAATCTTCAGTTTCTTGGGCATACTTCTTCTGTTGTTCTTTCCAATTTGATCCTGCATGTATGTCATAGGCAAAGCAAATCCTAATGACATTTCTGTACGTTAACGCTTGCTCTATGTCTTCGGGAGCGTAAAGAATCTCTGTCTTGTACATCGTATAGACATCCTCCCTTGACAAATTTGTGAGCCACATTGGATCAAAAATACGAATTGTGCTCCAATTTCCATTGTCATTGAGCACAATAACTGCCTCATGCAGTTTTCCATCATAGTACCAATGCCTGAATGATTTGTAGAAGTCCTGCTTCATCTTTCTAAGAGGAATCTTCTTCATTGTGAGTGGTGGCATGTACTTCAAAATAACTTTTGGCCTGTTGGTGATCGGATCGATCTCCTTTTTGCTTAGATATCTCTTCGGCCTTTGTGGTGTGATCATCTTCCATTTTGTGTTGTACTCTTTTCGCAACACATTCTGATAATACGTGGCAAATGGAGATGAGTTGGCGTATAGCAGATCAAGATAATTCAGACGGTTCAGATCATGAGTAGGAAGGGTCTTCAAATCAGTAATACGTTGAAAGTATTCAACCCCCCTTTCTCTCTTGACAGCTACGCAGTTAAGATCCTTCAGACATGCCCAAGCGATAATTTCTCCTGAAGTTCTGCGACCCTTCATTTTATATGACGTTGTATGAGGAATGGTCGGCTTCGCTTGTTGTCTGGATCTTATCTTCTCAAGAATAGCATTGAATGCTTTCTTGCATTCCTCGGTTTTCTCTAATAATTCGGCTTGATCCGCTTCAGAAGGCTGTTCCATATTGTTTGACCTTTCTTCAGCCTTTTTCTGTATTTCCTCCTCTGTCACATTTTGGAAGAAACTTGCAAAGTTATGAAGATCGTCATTTTGAGACATATAGTATTCAGGATACTCTTCCTTTGACAAGTCTTCCATTTCAACGTCATCAAATTGAGAGGGATCGATGTGTGAGGGATCAGTGGCCGTAGATGATGATGATTCAGGTGTAGCAGCAGAAGAAGACGTTTGTTCTGTTGGAGGCAAAGCCAGATACTTGCCTGTTTCTACGTTGGATAACTCAAACATTTGTTCCAATTCTTCTTCTGTGAAATTATGAGAAATTTCACCTTCTTCCAAGTCTCCACTTGCGAAGTTTAGCTGCTCATTTGGATTGTCCAGTAGAAACGTGAAAAATTCTGCTGCTGTTTTTTATTGCAGCGGTTGGACATTAAACGGATTATCATCTCCTGTTTGATTAAACAAACACAATGTAACAACAATTGTAAATAAACATATGTAATATCATAAACATGAAATACAACATCATTACATATGAAACTGAGTTTATACAAAAATCATCATTTAACAAGATTTAACATTTAAATCCTCACTACATCCACTCAACTCACTCTTTAGTACCTTCACCACCATCATCTGAAGAGTCAAGTTCGTCTGTGTCCACATCAACATTTGTTGGACCTTCCAAACGTAGAACATCTCCTTTCAGTTCTGTTACTTTCGCCTCAAGGCTTAGATTCGACTCTCGTAGTTCCTTGATAGAAGAGCCCTGTTCGGCGACAGTCGCATTCAGCTGAGTGTTTTCAATTCTGAGCATGTCGTTTTCGGCTTGAAGTTTGGCAATCTGCTCATCTTTCAGTCGATTTTGCTCTTCTTGCCGTCTATTCAGCTCTTCTTGCTCAGTCTTGAACATGAACATCTTCATCATTGCCTTGTGAAGATCAGCTAGTTCTGTTGCAACCTGAGGAGGTATAGACATTTCTGGTTGAGGTTGAGTAGTCGGTTGTGGTGCTGATTGTGGTGCTGGTTGCTGTGGTGGTGGCGGTGCTTGTTGAACGGAGGAGCAGCAGACGAAGTCCCAACTGATTGTAACGGTGGAGGACGTGGGAGATCAGAAAATAGACTACGATACTTCCTTGTAACCTTCTTCTTTTGCCTCTTCGCAGGCCTTTCTTCGCCCGCAATTATATCGGCCAGTTGCTCCTCGGCCCTAACCTCACCAGCAAAGTGCACATCTGATGCACTTGCTTCATCACCAGCATCCAGATCCTCAACGTTAAAGAATGAATCAGCCTCTTTTTCGGCATCTGTTCTGGTGTCTGCCGGTACCCGCCTCCTCCTCAGTGTCAGACTCGTCGCTGGTTTTCTGATAAGGTAAGTTCTCGACGTCTGAATCACTGGCGGCTTTCCTCCACTTCCTCTTCGGAGGAGCCTTGTAAGACTGATTTGCCACGTGCCCAAAACACCTTTTGTGTGGTGGCCTTGTGGGGAGGTCCTTGTATGATTTTAATCGGTTGAGGGTTTCGTTCTTCATGTGGTCCAGTTTCACCACATCATCCTCATTTTCTTTCAGTAAACCCGGAGCTTGACTATCGACGATCATTTGCACAAATCGCGGGTACTGTAGAAACTTCTCACCCGCCCCTTGTTTTATTGTAAGATTCTCCACCATATGGCTGAAGGTCATCTGCGAAAAGTTGTAGGGGCGGTTCATCACTAATGCAGCCATTGTAAACTGCATGCTTTCCCTCAATTTATCAAAACTTGTTCTTTGAGGCCCTAAGCAGTGCATCACCACGTGTGCCAGATATTTGAACTCTGGACACAGATTGGCTTTATGGAGTAGACCGGCATTTAGGTCACCGTCGTACTTCATTCTGGCAAAACAGCCTCTGGTTCCAGCAGGATGTAACACAGTAGGATCTGAATCAGAATCTACAAACCCACAGACTTCCCTAAGGATTTGGGCAGATATAACAATTTCGTGCCCTCTAACAGTGGAGCGAATTACCGACGGCACAACTGTTTTGTCGTGCGTGGCATTCCTCCAGAATTCCTGTTGAACTGACATGACGGGTTCGACTATCCTAGAGATAGGTCCGTGAATCCTGGACCGTTTCAGAAATTTGATCATAGTTGCAAAGTCTCTCCCATGGCTTGCCTTTTCGTCAAGAAAGGCTACAATGTTGTGCTTGATGGATGTTTTGAAAGGCACAAAAACTTCTGCAACTTCAGCCATTTTATCTGCAAACATAAACGTGTTAGAACGAACAGATATCGAAAAGATTGAATGCGTTTAACATTTTCAAACTTTCTGGACTGGTTCAATCGAATGAGTAAAGATTCGATCGAATGAGCTACTCATTCGATCGAGTGAGATCTAGTTCGATCACAGACAGTCGAATGAGATAGATTTCACCTTTGACCTCTGATTCGATCGAACTACTGACCGAATAAGTCTCATTCGATCGAACAAGAGACTCGTTCGACCGAAAAAACTGATTCGACTCATTCAAACGTCAGCCCAGATTTTGAAGAATCCCGATCGAAATTTTCGATCGTTTAAACGATACACAACACACAGATAGCATCGATTGTAGTTTGTGAACATTTATCAACATTAAACTACAAGTTTTAAACGGTTAAAAACAGTTTATTGTGTGTTTCTTTCTAATGTCCGATTCCGAGAACAAAACGACCAAAAACTTGATCAAAACACGGTTATAATCCAAAAATTCTTACATATTTGTGATGCACGTGAAAAACCGAGTAAGATGTATGGATCAAAACGAGGGATTCGAGAAAACGATTTTGAGAGCAATTTTCTGGAAACTTTTTTCGAACATTTCTGACCGATCGAATGAGTCTGAGTATTTATAGTGTTTCTGGACTCATTCGATCGAACGAGATGTCATTCGATCGAATAACATTCCTATTCGTGCGAATGGCAATTCAGTCGTACGAATGAGATTTCATTCGATTCACAGGACTTGTTCGATTGGACCAATCGATCGATTGTGAGTCTATTCGATCGAATAAGTCTCTTCGCAACACTCTCATTCTCGCAACAACTGACTCGATCGAATCGGCTCATTCGATCGATTTACTCGATCGAATAGTCACATATTCGATCGAATGAGGGAAAACTTTGAAAAAAATAAACTTTTAAACTTTTTATTCCCCGCCATCGATCGTGGTGTCTTTGAACCTGCAAGAAAACATAAACTTTTGACACTTGGTTAGTTTTCTTAGACATTTTCCGATAATGTGAGCTTAGTTCCTACAGAACATATAGACCATAAAACATTAGTAAACATTTAGCAACCATAAAATATCAGGCACAACCATCTTTGGGTTTTCTTGCCACTTCTTCTTTCTTTCATGCACAGCCGGTTGCGCAGATAAACATTTAGCAACCTGCATGAAGTTTTCTTTCATTCCTACACACTGGATAAACATTTAGTAGGAATAGACAGGGATCAGACTACCTGTCACGATGATTTCTCATCGATTTTCAAACAAACAGAACTAAATAAAATGAAAAATAAATAAAAATAAAAACTTTTTATTTTTTTTTTATTTTTTTTTTTTTGGTCTGGAACATGTTCGATCGAATAGGGCTCATTCGGTCGAATGAAGCACAGATTCGATCGGATGAAGAACTGGTTCGATCAGCTATTTGAATTTGACACTTCGAGCGGGAAAACCAGTTCGATCGAATACAATCTGATTCGATCGAATGAAGTCAATCGAATGGGCGGGAAAACTGGCGTTTGAATGTGACACTTTTGAGCGGGAAGACCTACTCGATCGAATCAGCCAAACGAATAGGCCTATTCGATCACGGGGCAACGTGTTAGAGTGCGGAATCCTCTAACACGGCGATTCGGTGGTGATCAACGGACACGAAGGTACGATTCCTAAAGGGGTTTGACGCCTAGGATTTAATACAGATATCCAAGTTATCAGCGCTGTCCAGGTCGATACTTACGTATCACAGAGGGAGATAATAACTTTAGATATACCAGCATAGAAGAGCGCTGTCCAGGTCGATACTTACGTATCACAGAGGGAGATCATTCCAAAGCCGGTGGAGTATAAGATATTTAATACTCCTCCTTAATCAACGCATAAAGCATATGATTTAGAAGGGACTTTCGATGAAAGCAGACCTGCAACACGAAGATCTAACATTCTTTAAGAATTTTGGTTTTGGGGGAACCAAGCGGAATCCTCCAATCCTAGGCTTCAGGTTCTTGATTCACGAAAGATTCGTGGTGATATTCGTGTTTTTCTTGTCAAAAACATATATTTTGCTTGAAAAATTTTCGAAAACAAGTGTTTTTGTTCTTGGTGTTCTTAGTGTTCTTATCAAAAACTCATAAAACATCAAATATTTTGGTTTTTGATCTCAAAATTTGGTGTTAAAAGTGTTGGTTTATTGATTTTCAATCAATTCTAATCATCTGTGTTCGTTTTACACGTCTAAATCATCAATGTTTGCTCTTAAAATTTCGGATTTTATCAAGAACATTCAAAGTGTTCTTCGTTTTTTAAACGTTTGATCCATTTTTGTGTGTTTGCTTGTTTGTTTAAGTGTTAAAACACTTAAAAGAGTCTTATTTTGCTTCTAAATCGATTAGGATTCGTGTTAGTGTTTTTAAAACCGAAAATCTGGTCAAATCTTCTAAGTTTGGAAATTCCGAAAATCCCGATCGAACAAGTCGTATTTTTGGAACTCATTCGATCGAATAAGCCTTCTATTCGATCGAACCAGTTTGAATTTTGACCGAATCAGTTTTTCGCGCCGTGATTTACGCCAAGTCCATTCGATCGAATCATTTCATCCATTCGATCGAACCTGCTTCCAGTCGATCGAACAAGTCTCATATTCGATCCACCCATTCGATCTCCTACTTATTCGACTGCCAGAACTCTTTCGATCGAACCGGACACTCATTCGATCGAACTTGTCACCTCATTCGATCGAACAAGATCGTATTCGATAGGATAAGCTTCAGAAGACCAGAACTGTGAATCAGTCAGACACTCGATTGAATCAGGACACATTCGATCGAATAAAGAACACATTCGATCGAATCAAGTCACATTTGATTAAAAGATCAAAGTTTGAAACAAAGAAGCAAACATGTCTGCCAGTTCAAGTGCAAACAAAAGGATCCAATCGATCCTTGAGAGTGATTCAGAATCTGGAAGCTTCAACAAGCCTCCAAAGTTGATGGCACTCAATGAGTTTACTACCTGGAAGACAAGATTCCAGATCCATATCACATGTGTGAATCCTGGACTATGGGAAGCGGTTCAGACAACGTGGGTGCATCCTACAAACGATGATGGTGAAAGCCTGAGCTACTTTAGGCTGTCAGAAGAACAAAAGATAGCCTTTGATGCTGAGAAGAAAGCCTTCCTTTTACTGTCTCAAGCTCTCTCCAGCGATCTCTTCCATCAATTTAACCAGTTCACAACAGCGTCAACTCTTTGGAACGCACTGGTAGAACGATGCGAAGGATCTGAGTCGCTTAGAGAAATTCACGCACGGGAGCTAAAGCGTGAATTTGATTTGTTTGGTCCAGAATCCGGCGAAGACATTGAATCGTTGCTGTCAAGATTCTATCATCTAATGTCAGAGCTAAAGTCCTATAATGTCAAAACAACTGGGACTGAAAAGGTTAGATGTCTCGCTCAAGGACTCCCAACAAGCTGGAACACCTTCCTGACTGTGATGAGAAGAAGTCATCAACTGGAGACGATTCTTCTTTCTGACTTTATAAAAGAAATCAGACAGGAAGATGCTGAATTAGGAGCATCCTCCAGGAAACCCAGAGCAACATCTGACAAGTCGCTGTACATGTCAAATTCACCAATGTCAGATTCAAATGACCATGCTCCAATGAAGACTGCGTTTGTCTCCTCAATGTCAAATCAATCTAAGGGGACCGAAACGAGATCTTCTGCACCACCAACATCAAATTCCGGAAATTCAAGTTCTAACTCCGGACCCAAGTCAACTGAAAAGGCAACGTTAAACACCGAAGGCTTGGGAAAGGTAACGGTGGAAGTTGCCAAAGAACATATGGCAACGTTAGGCACAATAATTGAATCATACAGCTTAATGGTGGCTGGTAAACTTGGCAACAGTCATCTGGACAGCGATGACTATGAACAGCTAGATGAAGACGATATGGAACGCATCGACATAATGTGGGCACTTGGCAGGGCGTTCCGTAGGGCTAGAAAGTGGGCTAAGAAAACAGGCCAAGCCCTTTCAATCAATAATAAATCCAAGTTTGGTTTTGATAAAACCAAAGTTAAATGCTACAACTGTGGCGAACTTGGTCACTTTGCCAAGGAGTGCTCTAAACCAAAGAGGGAAGGTCACCAATATCCCTTCCGAACTACTTCAACTTCATCTACTCCTGCTGCAGCCGCTGCAAATGTCAACAATGAGAGACAACTGGTCCCTCAGAATCAAACAGCAGCAAACAACGCCAACATCAACAATGAAACTGCTCTTGCTGTTCAAGGTGATGAAGGCGAGTCCTGGAACTTCAGCATTAACATGGCTGACATCACCGTTGTGGATGGAGACTCAGAATCTGGGTCTGATGATTCCTCAACTGATGAAGAATACATTGTCGAGGAGCCAGCTACTGAAGTAAATGAAGGAGAGCATGAAGCTGAAGTGTCATCAGTGGAGATTAAGGAGGATCAAGCAAAAGAGTCAAATGTTCCTCAATCATCTCCAAGTTCAACAATTCCTGCAGAAGCTGCTACTGTTGAAGAAGTCAACGAAGTACTGTCAAAAGCAACTTCTGCATCTTTTCTGGAAAGAGCGGGGAATCTTTACTTTGCGTTCATGGCAGAGACGTCAAATGATGCCAAGGTAAGTTCTAACCCGACTACTCCCAAACCAGAAAATACCAAATGTTTAAAATGTGAAATGTCTGAACAAGAAATTCATTCTCTGAAAGAGAGAATTGAAGATCTCGAGGCTTATAAACAAGCAGCCTCAAGATCCTTAATTGAACTGACTGACGCTCTTGCTCAATACAAGGCTTGGAAGCAGAAAGAGTCTGCTTATAAAGAAAAAGTTGATAGCCTTAAGCGTCAGAACAAGGAATTGGAGATATGTGTTCTAAATCAACAAGACTCTATAAACTTTCATATCAATAAAAATAATGTCTTGAAAAAGGAAATGGAGAACACAAAAGCTGATCTTGAATCATTGACTTTCAAGTTAAAGAGTTACTCCAATTCCTCTTATTTGCTAGAACACATTATCCCCAAGTTCCGGTGCAATAAGGAAAGAGGTGTGGGATATCACAATGTCCCACCCCCAGTGCTGAACCAATTTGTGAACACACCAGGAGCTATGCCAGAAGATGACTCAAATGTTAAAACACCCGAGGACGCAAAACAAATTTCAAAGTCCAAGGGTAAAGAAGTCATTGACCCGGCTCCTGAGACCAAGCCAAAACCAAATGTTGTTGCCACAGACTTAGGTTCCACAACTAAGTCAGGCCCATCCACATCTAAATCAAAGGCAACAACAAGTAATTCTCAGAAGAACAAGTTTAATCATAAATCTGAGAAAGTGCATGTGGAACATGGTACCCAGTTTGTCAAGGAGGGTAACTTTAATGAAAAACATAATTTTCCAAAACCCCCTCCCAGACAAACTTCACCCCAAAATGTCAAATCCAAGGGGTACTATGGTAACAAACAACAACAAAGTCGTTACTCTCCACCACGTCAAAGGGAGAGAAACTACTGTTTCTCATGTGGAGAGGTTGGCCATGTAGCAAGATTCTGCTACAAGTACACGGATCCTAAGCAATACATATCAACTCCGGATCCTAGATATGTCAAGTCAACTCCTATGAGGCGACCGACCGTTGACATTCAAAGTCAAACACGGTCTCACACACCGCGGTCGGTTTCTCCTAGGAAACCTCAGTCAACCTCACCACACAGATCACCGAAAAACAACAACATCAAAATGTTAAAACAAAAGTTGTTGATCCCTCAAACCCAAGTGTTTCCACTTCAACAAGTGAAAGTCAGTCTTCAACCAGCTATGTCAAACAGGCTAAGAAGAAGACTGACAGTTGGAAACAAATGGAAAACAACACTGTTGATAACAATGTCAAACCAGAAAACAGTGTTAATGAGGGTAAATGGATTGAACTGTTAATTCGTGACGAAAATGGAAAACCCAAGACCATAAAGGCTTGGGTTTCCAATGATGTTTAAACCTTTTGCTTTTTGTGTGCAGGTTGCTCTTTATGATCCAAGATTCAACATGTGGATCATCGACTCAGGAGCTTCCAGGCACATGACTGGAAACATGAATCTCCTATCCAGTGTCAGACAGATAAAAGGAGGTGCAGTTTCCTTTGCAGGAACTCAAGGTGGTTACATCACGGCCCAAGGAATTATTTCAAATGGGCGAATTTCGTTTGATAAGGTTAATTTCATCAAGGAGTTGGAGAACAACCTGTTGTCGATAAGTCAAATCTGCGACAAGGGTTTCAAAGTTATGTTTGATGACCGAGACTGCCACATCTTGGCTAAGGAATTCACCATTCCTGAAGACAAAGTTTTAATGTCAGCCGCACGCTAGAGTGATCTCTACATTCTGGATATGGCTAAGGCAGAGTCATCGTCTCCAACGGCGACATGTTTTGTGTCCAAGGCATCCGAACGTGATACTGTCATATGGCATAAACGGATGGGTCACATTAATGTCAGGAACATGAATAAGCTTGTGCACAACAGGCTAGTTGAGGGAGTTAATCTGAGAAGTTTCAGTCTCCCTGACTCGTGTGTGAAGTGCAAAGCGGGAAAGCAAGTAAAAAGGTCCCACAAGTCTAAGAGTTTCCACTCGATTGATATACCATTGGAACTCCTTCATATGGATCTTTTTGGCCCAATAAGCGTCAAGAGTATCTCTGGGCACTCATACTGCGTAGTGGTTACTGATGAATATTCGAGATTCTCTTGGGTGTTTTTCTTGAAAGCAAAGTCCGAGACATTTGGGTGTATAAATCTGCTGGTTACAACTCTTGAGTCACAGTACAATCTGAAGGTTCGGAGAATGCGTTCAGATAACGGGACAGAGTTTAAGAATGCGAATGTTGAAAACTTTTGCAAAGAAAGAGGCATTGTCCAGGAGTTTAGTGCCCCGTACGTTCCACAAATGAACGGGGTTGCTGAAAGGAAAAATCGAACGTTAATCGAGACAGCTAGAACAATGTTAGCAGACTCAGTGTTGCCTGTCACGTTTTGGAGTGAGGCAATTGCCAACGCCTGTTTCACATTGAATCGGGTAGGCATTGTCAAGCGCCACGGCAAGACAAGCTTCGAGCTTCTTCAACGACGGAGGCCTAACTTAGAGCACCTGGAACCATTTGGAGCTCTTTGCACGTTACTTAAAAGGCAAGTCGATAATAAGTTCGAGGAGAAGATCATCAACGGCTATTTTCTGGGTTACAGCGTACCTCTCAAAAGGGTCTTCAACAGATCAACAAAATTAGTTGAAGAATGGTACCATGTCGACGTTCAATGCTACACAGAACCAGCCAAGGGGTCAGGAGAAGACTGGTTGTTTGATTTTGACAAATTGTTCAAGTCATTCAATCTGTATGAGGTTGCTATTCAGATGATGTATGAGGCGCAAAATGCACCTCCTGATGAATCACAGCAATCTTCACCTCATCCTGGTCCATCATCGTCTTCCTCCACAGAGTCTAGCGAGCAAGTTCAAGAGTCATCCGAATCTGACTCTGAAGATGAATCACCAACAGATGATGTACAATCGGCACCGACACAGGTTACTCCACAACCTTCATCGTCAAATCAAGAAGCGCCAAATGCAGAACAGCCTCTAACGTCTACTTCAGAGGCACCAACCGCTCCAGTTCCTGAGCCGAACTTAACTAACTTGGAACAAAATGTTGTCGTTCCTGACAATCCGGTGGTTAGGACTGAACGTGATCATCCACAAGACAACATTATAGGGGACATTCAACAGGGTGTCAAAACACGTCGACAGCTGAATTTTGGCCTCTACACTGAAATGATGGAGTCAGGATCAGTTGCGCTAAATGCCCATGAATGCTTCTTAGCACAAGAAGAACCCAGCAGCATCACCGATGCGTTGAAAGACGCTAACTGGGTCTCAGCCATGCAAGAAGAACTATTGCAGTTCAAGAGACTTGGTGTGTGGAAGCTGGTGGATCTCCCCAGAGGACAGAAGAAAATTGGCACTAAGTGGGTACTCAAATGTAAACGCGACGATCGTGGAGTGATTGTTCGCAACAAAGCCCGCCTGGTGGTCCAAGGGTTTAGGCAAATCGAAGGCCTAGACTACAATGAGGTGTATGCTCCGGTTGCGCGTTTGGAGGCAATCCGGATGTTCTTGGCGTATGCGTCTTTCAAGAGATTCAAAGTATATCAGATGGACGTCAAGAGTGCCTTTTTGTACGGTCACATCGAAGAGACCGTATATGTGGCACAACCTCCAGGTTTTGAAGACCCAAATCACAAGGACAAAGCCTACCTGCTCAACAAGGCTTTGTACGGTCTTCACCAAGCCCCGAGAGCTTGGTACAAGGAACTATCCAAACACCTTTTGAACAACGGGTTCAAAAGAGGAACGATCGACTGCACGTTATTTACAAAGGAGAAAGAAGGAGATCTCATTATGGTACAAGTGTACGTGGACGACATCATCTTCGGGTCCACGAATAAAACACTATGCAAGGAGTTTGAACAAGTGATGCAAGAAAAATTTGAAATGAGCTCCATGGGTGAGATGAAGTTCTTCTTAGGACTTCAGGTTGATCAAATAGACTCCGGTGTCTTCATTCACCAGACAAAATACGTCAATGACATCTTGAAACGGTTCGAGATGTTGAGTTCCTCTTCACAGGGAACTCCGTTAGCGGTTAATCACGGGATTAATCCTGACGAGAAGGGTGAATTGATCAATCCAACTCACTATAGAGGGATCATCGGATCTCTAATGTACCTGACTGCTTCTCGGCCTGACATAATGTTTGCTACGTGTCTCTGTGCACGTTACCAGTCAAAGCCGAAGGTCTCCCATCTTATTGCAGTCAAAAGAATTTTGCGTTATCTGAAGGGTACTCCAGATTGGGGTCTTTGGTATCCTCATGATGATAACTTTGATCTACATGCGTATAGTGATTCGGACTATGGTGGTTGTAAACTCGATTACAAATCAACAACAGCAGGATGTCAGTTCTTTGGAAGTCGTTTAGTAACGTGGCAATGCAAAAAGCAGACGTCAGTTTCCACTTCAACAGCTGAGGCGGAATATATAGCGGCTGCCAGTTGCTGTTCTCAAGTTATTTGGATTCAGCAACAGATGCGTGACTACGGTATTGAATGGTCTACTACTCCCATATATCTTGATAATTCTGCTGCAATTTCAATTACCAAAAATCGTGTCCAATTTAGCAAAACGAAGCACATCGAAATTCGATATCACTTCCTTCGTGACTGTTACGAAAAGAAGTTAATCGATGTGGTAAAAATCCCCACTCAGGAACAACGCGCTGATCTCTTCACTAAAGCATTTGACAAACCACGGTTTTTATATTTGCTAGAGATCAACGGCGTTAAACGTCAATCAGATGATGTTCCTGAAGATATCATTTAAATTGTTTTTCATTTTTTCTTTTCTTAAAAAATTTGAAAAATCCAAAAAGATTTTGTTTTTATAATTTTTAGGGGGAGAAAGGTTTCAAGAAAAACCAAAAACAATATAAAATACAAAAACCCAAAAACATGCACCAACAGTATGGAAGTCTCCAAGACCGAATTTCTTATCCGATTCAGTGGTTCGACCCATACTCAGTTTTTTCTCTGGCGCGGTGAACATACCCCTTTGGCAATACTGGAAAAATATGGAACGGGCCCCGGGGTGGCGTCAGGGCATAACTATTGATCTGATTTTCTCGTATGTGTGTAAAATATTGTATGTAACTCTCCAAGACCGAATTTCTGATACGATTCAGTGGTTCGACCCATACTTAGTTTTTTCTCTGACTCGGTGAACATACCCTTTTGAAAATACTGGCAAAATTTCGAACCGGCCTCGAGGTTTAGTTAGGGCCTAATTATTGATCTGATTCTTTCGTATGTGTGTAAAATATTGTATGGAAGTCTCCAAGACCGAATTTCTGATCAGATTCAGTGGTTCGAACCATACTCAGTTTTTTATTCGGCTCGGTGAACATACCCCTTTGACAATACTGGTAAAATTTCGAACGCGCCGCGGGGTGGCGTCAGGACATAATTATTGATCCGATTCTTTCGTATGTGTATAAAATATAGTATGGAAGTCTCCAAAACCGAATTTCTGATCCGAGTCAGTGGTTCGACACATACTCAGTTTTTTCTCCGGCACGGTGAACATAACCCTTTGGCAATACAGGCAGAATATCGAATGGGTCCCGGGGTGGCGTCAGGGCATAATTATTGATCCGTTTCTTTCGTATGTGTATAAAATATTGTATGACAGTCTCAAATACCGAATTTCTGATCTGATTCAGTGCTTCGACCCGTACTCCATTTTTTCTCCGGCTCGGTGAACATACCCCTTTGGCAATACTGACAATATTTCGAACAGGCCTCGTGGTGGCGTTAGGGCATAATTATTGAACCGATTCTTACATATGTGTATAAAATATTGTATGTAACTCTCCAAGACCGAATTTCTGATACGATTCAGTGGTTCGACCCATACTTAGTTTTTAATCCGACTCGGTGAACATAGCCTTTTGACAATACTGGCAAAATTTCGAACCAGCCTCGAGGTTTAGTTAGGGCATAATTATTGATCTGATTCTTTCATATGTGTGTAAAATATTGTATGGAAGTCTCCAAGATCAAATTTCAGATCAGATTCAGTGGTTCTTACCATACTCAGTTTTTTCTCTGGCTAGGTGAACATACCCCTTTGGCCATACTGGCAAATTTTCGAACAGGTCCCGGGGTGGCGTCAGGGCATAATTATTGATCTGATTCTTTCGTATATGTATAGAATATTGCATGGAAGTCTCCAAGACCGAATTTCATATCCGATTCAGTGGTTTGACCCATACTCAGTTTTTTCTCCGACGCGGTTAACATACCCCTTTGGCAATACTAGAAAAATATCGAACGGGCCCCGGGGGGGCGTCAGGGCATAACTATTGATCCGATTCTTTCGTATGTGTATAAAATATAGTATGGAAGTCTCCAAAACCGAATTTCTGATCCAAGTCAGTGGTTCGACCCATACTCAGTTTTTTCTCCGGCACGGTGAACATAACCCTTTGGCAATACTAGCAGAATATCGAATGGGTCCCGGGGTGGCGTCAGGGCATAATTATTGATCCGTTTCTTTCGTATGTGTATAAAATATTGTATGGAAATCTCCAAGACCGAATTTCTGATCAGATTCAGCGGTTCGACCCATACTCAGTTTTTCTACGGCTCGGTGAACGTTCCCCATTGTCAATACTGGCAAAATTTCGAACGGGCCCCGGGTGGCGTCAGGGCACAACTATTGATCCGATTTTTACGTATGTGTATAAAATATTGTATGTAACTCTCCAATACCGAATTTCTGATACGATTCAGTGCTTCGAAACATACTCATTTTTTTCTTCGGCTGGGTGAACATACCCCTTTGACAATACTGGCAAAATTTCGAACGCGCAGCGGGGTGGCGTCAGGGCATAATTATTGATCCGATTCTTTCGTATGTGTATAAAATATCGTATGGAAGTCTCCAAGGCCGAATTTCCGATCTGACTCATTGGTTCGACACACACTCTATTTTTTCTCCGGCTCGGTGAGCATACCCCTTTGGGCAAAATATCGAATGGGTCCCGGGGTAGCGTCAGGGCATAATTAAGATCAGTTTCTTTCGTTTGTGTATAAAATATTGTATGAAAGTCTTAAATACCGAATTTCTGATCTGATTCAGTGGTTCTTACCATACTCAGTTTTTTCTCTGGCACGGTGAACATACCCCTTTGGCAATACTGACAATATTTCGAACGGGCCTCGTGGTGGCGTCAGGGCGTAAATATTGATCTTATTCTTTCGTATGTGTATAAAATATTGTATGTAAGTCTCCAAGACCAAATTTCAGATCAGATTCAGTGGTTCTTACAATACTCAGTTTTTTCTCTGGCTCGGTGAACATACCCCTTTGGCAATACTGGCAAATTTTCGAACAGGCCCCGGGGTGGCGTCAGGGCATAATTATTGATCTGAATCTTTCGTATATGTATAGAATATTGCATGGAAGTCTCCAAGACCGAATTTCTTATCCGATTCAGTGATTTGACCCATACTCAGTTTTTTCTCCGGCGCGGTAAACATACCCCTTTGGCAATACTGGAAAAATATCGAACGGGCCCCGGGGAGGCGTCAGGGCATAATTATTGATCCGATTTTTTCGTATGTGTATAAAATATTGTATGTAACTCTCCAAGAGAGAATTTCTGATATGATTCAGTGGTTCGACCCATACTTAGTTTTTTCTCCGGCTAGGTGAACATACCCTTTTGGCAATATTGGCAAAATTTCGAACGGGCTTCGAGGTGGAGTTAGGGCCTAATTTATGATCTGATTCTTTCGTATGTGTATAAAATATTGTATGGAAGTCTCCAAGACCGAATTTCTGATCCGATTCAGTGGTTCGACCCAAACTCAGTTTTTTCTCCGGCACGGTGAACATATCCCATTGGCAATACTGGCAGAATATCGAATGGGTCCCGGGGTGGCATCAGGGCATAATTATTGATCCGTTTCTTTCGTATGTGTATAAAATATTGTATGGAAGTCTCCAAGACCGAATTTTTGATATGATTCAGTGGTTCGACCCATACTCAAATTTTTCTCCGGCTCGGTGAACATACCCCTTTGCCAATACTGGCAAAATTGCGAACGGGCCCCGGGGTGATGTCAGGGCCTAATTATTAATCCGATTCTATCGTATGTGCATAAAATATAGTATGGAAGTCTCCTAGACCTAATTTTTGATCCGATTCAGTGCTTCGACCCATACTCCGTTTTTTCTCCGGCTCGGTGAACAAACCCCTTTGGCAATACTGACAATATTTCGAACAGGCCTCGTGGTGGCGTTAGGGCATAATTATTTATCCGATTCTTACGTATATGTATAAAATATTGTATGGAAGTCTCCAAGACCGAATTTCTGATCTGACTCATTGGTTCGACCCACACTCTATTTTTTCTCCGGCTCGGTAAACATACCCCTTTGGCAATACTTGCAAAATTTCGAACGGTCCCCGGGGTGGCGTCAGGGCCTAATTATTGATCCGATTCTATCGTATGAGCATAAAATATTGTATGGAAGTCTTCAAGACCGAATTTCTGATACGATTCTGTGCTTCGACCCATACTCCATTTTTTCTCTGACTCAGTGAACATACCCCTTTGGCAACACTGACAATATTTCGATCGCGCCTCGTGGTGGCGTTAGGGCATAATTATTGATCCGATTCTTTCGTATGTGTATAAAATATTGTATGGAAGTCTCCAAGACAGAATTTCTGATCTGACTCATTGGTTCGACCCATACTCTGTTTTTTCTCCGGCTCGGTGAACATAGCCCTTTGGAAATACTTGCAATATTTCGAACCGGCCCCGGGGTAGCGTCAGGCCCTAATTATTGATCCGATTCTTTCGTATGTTTATAAAATATCGTATGGAAGTCTCCAAGATCGATTTTTTTATCAGATTCAGTGGTTCGACCCATACTCAGTTTTTCTACGGCTCGGTGAACATTCCCCATTGGCAATACTGGCAAAATTTCGAACGGGCCACGGGGTGGCGTCAGGGCATAACTATTGATCCAATTCTTTCGTATGTGTATAAAATATTGTATGGAAGTCTCCAAGACCAAATTTCTTATCCGATTCAGTGGTTCGACCCATACTCTGTTTTTTTCTCCGGCGCGATGAACATACCCCTTTGGCAATACTGGAAAAATATCGAACGGGCCCCGGGGTGGCGTCACGGCATAACTATTGATCCGATTTTTTCGTATTTGTATAAAATATTGTATGTTACTCTCCAAGACCGAATTTCTAATACAATTCAGTGGTTCGACCCATACTTGGTTTTTTCTCCGACTCGGTGAACATACCCTTTTGACAATACTGGCAAAATTTCGAACCGGCCTCGAGGTTTAGTTAGGGCCTAATTATTGATCTGATTCTTTCGTATGTGTGTAAAATATTGTATGGAAGTCTTCAAGACCGAATTTCTGATCAGATTCAGTGGTTCGACCCATACTCAGTTTTTCTACGGCTCGGTGAACATTCCCCATTGGCAATAGTGGCAAAATTTCGAACGGGCCCCGGGGTGGCGTTAGGGCTTAACTATTGATCCGATTTTTTCGTATGTGTATAAAATATTGTATGTAACTCTCCAACACCAAATTTCTGATACGATTCAGTGCTTCGAACCATACTCAGTTTTTTCTCTGGCTCGGTGAACATACCCCTTTGACAATACAGGCAAAATTTCGAACGCGCCGCGGGGTGGCGTCACTCGTCAGGGCATAATTATTGATCCGATTCTTTCGTATGTGTATAAAATATTGTATGGAAGTCTCTAAGAACGAATTTCTGATCCGATTCAGTGGTTAGACCCATACTCAGTTTTTTCTCCGGCACGGTGAACATAACCCTTTGGCAATACTGGCAGAATATCGAATGGGTCCCGGGGTGGCGTCAGGGCATAATTATTGATCCGTTTCTTTCGTATGTGTATAAAATATTGTATGAAAGTCTAAAATACCGAATTTCTGATCTAATTCAGTGGTTCGACCCATACTCAGTTTTTTCTCCGGCTCGGTGAACACACCACTTGGCCAATAATTGCATAATTTGGAACGGGCCCCGGGGTGATGTCAGGGCCTAATTATTGATCCGATTCTGTCGTATGCGCATAAAATATTGTTTGGAAGTCTCCAAGACCGAAATTCTGATCCGATTCAGTGCTTCAACCCATACTCCGTTTTTTCTCCGGATCTGTAAACATACCCCTTTGGCAATACTGACAATATTTCGAACAGGCCTCGTGGTGGCGTTATAGCATAATTATTGATCCGATTCTTTCGTATGTGTATAAAATATTGTATGGAAATCTCCAAAACCGAATTTCTCATCTGACTCATTAGTTCGACCCACACTTTATTTTTTCTCCGGCTCGGTGAACGTATCCCTTTGACAATACTTGCAAAATTTCGAACGGGCCCCGGGGTGGCGTCAGGTCCTAATTATTGATCTGATTCTTTCGTATGTGTATAAAATATCGTATGGAAGTCTCCAAGACCGAATTTTTGATCCGATTCAGTGCTTCGACCCATACTCCGTTTTTTCTCCGGCACGGTGAACATACCCCTTTGGCAATACTGACAATATTTCGAACGCGCCTCGTGGTGGCGTCAGGGCATAAATATTGATCTGATTCTTTCGTATGTGTATAAAATATTGTATGTAAGTCTCCAAGACCTAATTTCAGATCAGAACCAGTGGTTCTTACCATACTCAGTTTTTTCTCCGGCTCGGTAAACATACCGCTTTGGCAATACTGGCAAATTTTCGAACAGGCCCCAGGGTGGCTTTAGGGCATAATTATTGATCTAATTCTTTCGTATATGTATAGAATATTGCATGGAAGTCTCCAAGACCGAATTTCTTATCCAATTCAGTAGTTCGACCCAAACTCATTTTTTTCTCCAGCGCGGTGAACATACCCCTTTGCCAATACTGGCAAAATTTGGAACGGGCCCCGGGGTGATGTCAGGGTCTAATTATTGATCCGATTCTATCGTATATGGATAAAATATTGTATGTAACTCTCCAAGACCGAATTTCTTATACGATTCAGTGCTTCGACCCATACTCCGTTTTTTCTCCGGCTCGGTGAACATACCCCTTTGGCAATACTTACAATATTTCGAACAGGCCTCGTGGTGGCGTTAGGGCATAATTATTGATCCGATTCTTTCGTATGTGTATAAAATATTGTATGGAGGTCTCCAAGACAGAATTTCTGATCTGACGCATTGGTTCGACCCACATTCTGTTTTTTCTCCGGCTCGGTGAACATACCCTTTGGCAATACTTGCAAAATTTCGAACGGGCCCCAGGGTGGCGTCAGGCCCTAATTATTGATCCGATTCTTTCGTATGTGTATAAAATATCGTATGGAAGTCTCCAAGACCGAATTTTTGATCCGATTCAGTGCTTCGACCCATACTCCGTTTTTTCTCCGGCACGGTGAACGTACCCCTTTGGCAATACTTACAATATTTCGAACGGGCCTCGTGGTGGCGTCAGGGCGTAAATATTAATCTGATTCTTTCGTATGTGTATAAAATATTGTATGTAAGTCTCCAAGACCGAATTTCAGATCAGATTCAGTGGTTCTTACCATACTCAGTTTTTTCTCCGGCTCGGTGAACATACCCGTTTGGCAATACTGGTAAATTTTATAACAGGCCCCGGGGTGGCGTCAGGGCATAATTATTGATCTGATTCTTTCGTATATGTATAGAATATTGCACGGAAATCTCCAAAACCAAATTTCTTATCCGATTCAGTGGTTTGACCCATACTCAGTTTTTTCTCCGGCGCATTGAACATACCCTTTTGGCAATACTGGAAAAATATCGAACGGGCCCCGGGGTGGCGTCAGGACATAACTATTGATCCGATTTTTTCGTATGTGTATAAAATAATGTATGTAACTCTCCAAGACCGAATTTCTGATACGATTCAGTGCTTCGAACCATACTCAGTTTTTTCTCCGGCTCGGTGTTCATACCCCTTTGACAATACTAGTAAAATTTCGAACGCGCCGCGAGGTGGCGTCAGGGAATAATTATTTATCCGATTCTTTCGTATGTGTATAAAATATTGTATGGAAGTCTCCAAGACCTAATTTCTGATCCGATTCAGTGGTTCGACCCATACTCAGTTTTTTCTCCGGATCGGTGAACATACCCCTTTGTCAATACTGGCAAAATTGCGAACGGGCCCCGGGGTGATGTCAGGGCCTAATTATTGAGCCGATTTTATCGTATGTGCATAAAATATTGTATGGAAGTCTCCAGGACTGAATTTCTGATCCGATTCAGTGCTTCGACCCATACTCCCTTTTTTCTCCGGCTCGGTGAACATACCCCTTTGGCAATACTGACAATATTTCGAAAAGGCCTCGTGGTGGCGTTAGGGCATAATTATTTATCCGATTCTTACGTATGTGTATAAAATAGTGTATGGAAGTCTCCAAGACCGAATTTCTGATCTGAGTCATTGGTTCGACCCACACTCTATTTTTTCTCCGGCTCGGTGAACATACCCCTTTGGGAATACTTGCAAAATTTCGAACGGGCCCCGGGGTGGCGTCAGGCCCTAATTATTGATCGGATCCTTTCGTATGTGTAGAAAATATCGTATGGAAGTCTCGAAGACCGAATTTCTGATCCGATTCAGTGCTTCGACCCATACTTCGTTTTTTCTCCGGCACGGTGAACATACCCCTTTGGCAATACTGACAATATTTCGAACGGGCCTCGTGGTGGCGTCAGGGAGTAAATATTGATCTGATTCTTTCGTATGTGTCTAAAATATTGTATGTAAGTCTCCAAGACCGATTTTCAGATCAGATTCAGTGATTCTTACCATACTCAGTTTTTTCTCCGGCTCGGAGAACATACCCCTTTGGCAATACAGGCAAATTTTCGAATAGACCCCGGGGTGGCGTCAGGGCATAATTATTGATCTGATTCTTTTGCATATGTATAAAATATTGTATGGAAGTCTCCAAGACCGAATTTCTGATCAGATTCAGCGGTTCGATCCATACTCAGTTTTTCTACGGCTCGGTGAACATTCCCCATTGGCAATACTGGCAAATATTCTAACGGGCCCCGGGGTGGCGTTAGGGCATAACAATTGATCCGATTTTTTCGTATGTGTATAAAATATTGTATGTAACTCTCCAAGACCGAATTTCTGATACGATTTAGTGCTACGAACCATACTCAGTTTTTTCTTCAGCTCGGTGAACATACCCCTTTGACAATACTGGTAAAATTTCGAACGCGCCGCGGGCTGGCGTAAGGGCATAATTATTGATCCGATTCTTTCGTATGTGTATAAAATATTGTATGGAAGTCTCCAATACCGAATTTCTGATCCGATTCAGTGGTTCGACCCATACTCAGTTTTTTCTCCGGCACGGTGAACATAACCCTTTGGCAATACTGGCAGAATATCGAAGGATCCCGGGGTGGCGTCAGGGCATAATGATTGATCCGTTTCTTTCGTATGTGTATAAAATATTGTATGAAAGTCTCAAATACCGAATTTCTGATCTGATTCAGTGGTTCGACCCATACTCAGTTTTTTCTCCGGCTCGGTGAACATACCCCTTTGCCAATAATTGCAAACTTTGGAACGGGCCCCGGGGTGATGTCAGGGCCTAATTACTGATCCGATTCTTTCATATGTGTATAAAATATTGTATGGATGTCTCCAAGACCGAATTTCTGATCTGACTCATTGGTTCGACCCACACACTGTTTTTTTCCGGCTCGGTGAACATACCCCTTTGGCAATACTGACAATAATTAGAACGGGCCTCGTGGTGGCGTTAGGGCATAATTATTGATCCGATTCTTTCGTATGTGTATAAAATATTGTATGGAAATCTCCAAAACCGAATTTCTCATCTGACTCATTGGTTCGACCCACACTTTATTTTTTCTCCGGCTCGGTGAACATACCCCTTTGGCAATACTTGCAAAATTTCGAACGGGCCCCGAGGTGGCGTCAGGTCCTAATTATTGATCTGATTCTTTCGTATGTGTATAAAATATCGTATGGAAGTCTCCAAGACCGAATTTTTGATCCGATTCAGTGCTTCAACCCATACTCCGTTTTTTCTCCGGCACGGTGAACATACCCCTTTGGCAATACTGACAATATTTCGAACGCGCCTCGTGGTGGCGTCAGGGCTTAAATATTGATCTGATTCTTTCGTGTGTTTATAAAATATTGTATGTAAGTCTCCAAGACCTAATTTCAGATCAGAATCAGTGGTTCTTACCATACTGGCAAATTTTCGAACAGGCCCCAGGGTGGCTTTAGGGCATAATTATTGATCTGATTCTTTCGTATATGTATAGAATATTGCATGGAAGTCTCCAAGACCGAATATCTTATCCGATTCAGTGGTTCGACCCATACTCATTTTTTTCTCCAGCGCGGTGAACATACCCCTTTGGCAATACTGGAAAAATATCGAACGGGCCCCGGGGTGGCGTCAGGGCATAAATATTGATCCGATTTTTTCGTATGTGTATAAAATATTGTATGTAACTCTCAAAGACCAAATTTCTTATACGATTCAGTGCTTCGACCCATACTCAGTTTTTTGTCCGGCTCGGTGATCATACCCCTTTGACAATACTGGTAAAATTTCGAACGCGCCGGGGGTGGTGTCAGGGCATAATTATTGATCTGATTCTTTCATATGTGTATAAAATATTGTATGGATGTCTCCAAGACCAATATTCTGATCCGATTCAGTGCTTCGAACCATACTACGTTTTTTCTCTGGCTCGGTGAACATACCCCTTTGGCAATACTAACAATATTTCAAACAGGCCTTGTGGTGGCGTTAGGGCATAGTTATTGATCCGATTCTTACGTATGTGTATAAAATATTGTATGTAACTCTCCAAGACTGAATTTCTGATACGATTCAATGGTTCGACCCATACTTAGTTTTTTCTCCGACTCGGTGAACATACCCTTTTGAAAATACTGGCAAAATTTCGAACCGGCCTCTAGGTTTAGATAGGGCCTAATTATTAATCTGATTCTTTCGTATGTGTGTAAAATATTGTATGGAAGTATCCAAGACCGAATTTCTGATCAGATTCAGTGGTTCGACCCATACTCAGTTTTTCTACGGCTCGGTGAACATTCCCCATTGCCAATACTGGCAAAATTTCGAACGGGCCCCGGGGTGGAGTCCAGGCATAACTATTGATCCGATTTTTTCGTATGTGTATAAAATATTGTACGTAACTCTCCAAGACCGAATTTCTGATACGATTCAGTGCTTCGAACCGTACTCAGTTCTTTCTTCGGATCGGTGAACATACCCCTTAAACAATACAGGAAAAGTTTCGAACGCGCCTCGGGGTGGCGTCAGGGCATAATTATTGATCTGATTCTTTCGTATGTGTATAAAATATTGTATGGAAGTCTCCAAGACCGAATTTCTGATCCGATTCGGTAGTTCGACCAATACTCAGTTTTTTTCCGGCACGGTGAACATAACCCTTTGGCAATACTGGAAAAATATCGAATGGGTCCCGGGGTGGCGTCAGGGCATAATTATTGATATGTTTCTTTCGTATGTGTATAAATTATTGTATGAAAGTCTCAAATACCGAATTTCTGATCTGATTCAGTGGTTTGACCCATACTCAGTTTTTTCTCCGGCTCGGTGAACGTACCCCTTTGTCAATACTGGCAAAATTTCGAACGTGCCCTGGGTGATGTCAGGGCCTATTTTTTGATCCGATTCTATCGTATGTGCATAAAATATTGTATGGAAGTCTCCAAGACCGAATTTCTGATCCGATTCATTGCTTCGACCCATACTCCGTTTTTTCTCCGGCTCGATGAACATACCCCTTTGGCAATACTGACAATATTACGAACAGGCCTCGTGGTGGCGTTAGGGCATAATTATTGATCCGATTCTTTCGTATGTGTATAAAATATTGTATGGTAGTCTCCAAGACCGAATTTCTGATCTGACTCATTGGTTCGACCCACACACTGTTTTTTCTCCGGCTCGGTGAACATACCCCTTTGGCAATACTGACAATATTTCGAACGGGACTCGTGGTGGCGTTAGGGCATAATTATTGATCTGATTCTTTCGTTTGTGTATAAAATATTGTATGGAAGTCTCCAACACCGAATTTCTGATCTGACTCATTGGTTCGACCCATACTCTGTTTTTTCTACGGCTCGGTGAACATACCCCTTTTGCAATACTTGCAAAATTTCGAACGGGCCCCGGTGTTGCGTCAGGCCCTAATTATTGATCCGATTCTTTCGTATGTGTATAAAATATCGTATGGAAGTCTCCAAGATCGATTTTTTGATCCGATTCAGTGCTTCGACCCATACTCCGTTTTTCTCCGGCACGGTGAACATACCCTTCGACAATACTGGCAAAATTTCGAACGGACCTCGAGGTTTAGTTAAGGCCTAATTATTGATCTGATTCTTTCTTATGTGTGTAAAATATTGTATGGAAGTCTCCAAGACCGAATTTCTGATCAGATTCAGCGGTTCAACCCATACTCAGTTTTTCTACCGCTCGGTGAACATTCCCCATTGGCAATACTGGCAAATATTCGAACGGGCCCCGGGGTGGCGTCAGGGCATAACTATTGATCCGATTTTTTCGTATGTGTATAAAATATTGTATGTAACTCTCCAAGACCGAATTTCGGATACGATTCAGTGCTTCGAACAATACTCAGTTTTTTCTCCAGCTCGGTGAACATACCCATTTGACAGTAATGGCAAAATTTCGAACGCGTCGCGGGGTGGCGTCAGGGCATAATTATAGATCCGATTCTTTCGTATGTGTATAATATATTGTATGGAAGTCTCCAAGACTGAATTTCTGATCCGATTCAGTGGTTCGACCCATACTCAGTTTTTTTCTCCGGCACGGTGAACATAACCCTTTGGCAATACTGGAAAAATATCGAACGGGTCCCGGGGTGGCGTAAGGACATAATTATTGATCCGATTCTATCGTATGTTCATAAAATATTGTATGGAAGTCTCCAAGACCGAATTTCTGATCCGATTCAGTGCTTCGACCCATACTCCGTTTTTTCTCCGGCTCGGTGAACATACCCTTTTGGCAATACTGACAATATTTCGAACAGGCCTCGTGGTGGCGTCAAGGCGTAAATATTGATCTGATTCTTTCGTATGTGAATAAAATATTGTATGTAAGTCTCCAAGACCGAATTTCAGATCAGATTCAGTGGTTCTTACCATACTCAGTTTTTTCTCTGGCTCGGTGAACATACCCCTTCGGCCATACTGGCAAATTTTCGAACAGGCCCCGGGGGTGGCGTCAGGGCATAATTATTGATCTGATTCTTTCGTATATGTATAGAATATTGCATGGAAGTCTCCAAGACCGAATTTCTTATCCGATTCAGTGGTTGGACCCATACTCAGTTTTTTCTCCGGCGCGGTGAACATACCCCTTTGGCAATACTGGAAAAATATCGAACGGGCCCCGGGGGGCATCAGGGAATAACTATTGATCCGATTTTTTCGTATGTGTATAAAATATTGTATGTAACTCTCCGAGACCGAATTTCTTATACGATTCAGTGCTTCAAAGCATACTCAGTTTTTTCTCCTGCACGTTGAACATACCATTTTGGCAATACTGGTAAAATTTCGAACGCGCCGTGGGGTGGCGTCAGGGCATAATTATTGATCTGATTCTTTCATATGTGTATAAAATATTGTATGGAAGTCTTCAAGACCGAATTTCTGATCCGATTCAGTGATTCGACCCATACTCAGTTTTTTCTCTGGCACAGTGAACATAACCTTTTGACAATACTGAAAAAATATCGAACGAGTCCCGGGTTGCGTCAGGGCATAATTATTGGTCCGTTTCCTTCGTATGTGTATAAAATATTGTATGGAAGTCTCAAATACCGAATTTCTGATCTGATTCAGTGGTTCGACCTATACTCAGTTTTTTCTCCGGCTCGGTGAACATACCCTTTTGGCAATACTGACAATATTTCGAACGCGCCTCGTGGTGGCGTTAGGGCATAATTATTGATCCGATTCTTTCGTATGTGTATAAAATATTGTATGGAAGTCTCCAAGACAGAATTTCTGATCTGACTCATTGGTTCGACCCATACTCTGTTTTTTCTCCGGCTCGGTGAACATACCCCTTTGGAAATACTTGCAAAATTTCGAACGGGCCCCGGGGTAGCGACAGGCCCTAATTATTGATCTGATTCTTTCGTATGTGTATAAAATATCGTATGGAAGTCTCCAAGATCGATTTTTTGATCCGATTCAGTGCTTCGACCCATACTCCGTTTTTTCTCCGGCACGGCGAACATACCCTTTTGACAATCCTGGCAAAATTTCGAACAGGCCTCGAGGTTGAGTTAGGGCCTAATTATTGATCTGATTCTTTCGTATGTGTATAAAATATTGTATGGAAGTCTCCGATACCAAATTTCTGATCAGATTCAGTGGTTCGACCCATACTTAGTTTTTCTACGGCTCGGTGAACATTCCCCATTGGCAATACTGGCAAAATTTCGAACGGGCCCCGGGGTGGCGTCAGGGCATAACTATCGATCCGATTATTTCGTATGTGTATAAAATATTGTATGGAAGTCTCCAAGACCGAATTTCTTATCCGATTCAGTGGTTCGACCCATACTCAGTTTTTTCTCCGACGTGGTGAACATACCCCTTTGGCAATACTGGAAAAATATCGAACGGGCCCCGGGGTGGCGTCAGGGCATAACTATTGATCCGATTTTTTCGTATTTGTATAAAATATTGTATGTTACTCTCCAAGACCGAATTTATAATACGATTCAGTGGTTCGACCCATACTTAGTTTTTTCTCCGACTCGGTGAACATACCCTTTTGACAATACTGGCAAAATTTCGAACCGGCCTCGAGGTTTTGTTAGGGCCTAATTATTGATCTTATTATTTCGTATGTGTGTAAAATATTGTATGGAAGTCTCCAAGACCGAATTTCTGATCAGATTCAGTGGTTCGACCCATACTCAGTTTTTCAACGGCTCGGTGAACATTCCCCATTGGCAATACTGGAAAAATTTCGAACGGGCCCCGGGGTGGCGTCAGGGCATTACTATTGATCCGATTTTTTCGTATGTGTATAAAATATTGTATGTAACTCTCCAAGACCAAATTTCTGATACGATTCAGTGCTTCGAACCATACTCAGTATTTTCTCTGGCTCGGTGAACATACCCTTTTGACAATACTGGCAAAATTTCGAACGCGCCGCGGGGGTGGCGTCAGGGCATAATTATTGATCCGATTCTTTCGTATGTGTATAAAATATTGTATGGAAGTCTCCAAGACCGAATTTATGATCCGATTCAGTGGTTCGACCCATACTAAGTTTTTTCTCCGGCACGGTGAACATAACCCTTTGGCAATACTGGCAGAATATCGAATGGGTCCCGGGGTGGCGTTAGGGCATAATTATTGATCCGTTTCTTTCGTATGTGTATAAAATATTGTATGAAAGTCTCAAATATCGAATTTCTGATCTGATTCAGTGGTTCGACCCATACTCAGTTTTTTCTCCGGCTCGGTGAACATACCCCTTTGCCAATACAGGCAAAATTTGGAACCGGCCCCGGTGTGATGTCAGGGCCTAATTATTGATCCGATTCAATCGAATGTGCATAAAATATTGTATGGAAGTCTCCAATACCGAATTTCTGATCTGATTCAGTGCTTCGACCCATACTCCGTTTTTTCTCCGGCTCGATGAACATACCCCTTTGGCAATACTGACAATATTACGAACAGGCCTCGTGGTGGCGTTAGGGCATAATTATTGATCCGATTCTTTCGTATGTGTATAAACTATTGTATGGAAGTCTCCAAGACCGAATTTCTGATCTGACTCATTGGTTCGACCCACACACTGTTTTTTCTCCGGCTCGGTGAACATACCCCTTTGGCAATACTGACAATATTTCAAACGGGCCTCGTGGTTGCGTTAGGGCATAATTATTGATCCGATTCTTTCGTATGTGTATAAAATATTGTATGGAAGTCTCCAAGACCGAATTTCTGATCTGACTCATTGGTTCGACCCATACTCTGTTTTTTCTCCGGCTCGGTGAACATACCCCTTTTGCAATACTTGCAAAATTTCAAACGGGCCTCGGTGTTGCGTCAGGCCCTAATTATTGATCCGATTCTTTCGTATGTGTATAAAATATCGTATGGAAGTCTCCAAGATCAATTTTTTGATCCGATTCAGTGCTTCGACCCATACTCCGTTTTTCTCCGGCACGGTGAACATACCCTTTGACAATACTGGCAAAATTTCGAACGGGCCTCGAGGTTTAGTTAAGGCCTAATTATTGATCTGATTCTTTCTTATGTGTGTAAAATATTGTATGGAAGTCTCCAAGACCGAATTTCTGATCAGATTCAGCGGTTCAACCCATACTCAGTTTTTCTACCGCTCGGTGAACATTCCCCATTGGCAATACTGGCAAATATTCGAACGGGCCCCGGGGTGGCGTCAGGGCATAACTATTGATCCGATTTTTTCGTATGTGTATAAAATATTGTATGTAACTCTCCAAGACCGAATTTCGGATACGATTCAGTGCTTCGAACAATACTCAGTTTTTTCTCCAGGTCGGTGAACATACCCCTTTGACAGTAATGGCAAAATTTCGAACGCGTCGCGGGGTGGCGTCAGGGCATAATTATTGATCCGATTCTTTCGTATGTGTATAATATATTGTATGGAAGTCTCCAAGACCGAATTTCTGATCCGATTCAGTGGTTCGACCCATACTCAGTTTTTTCTCCGGCACGGTGAACATAACCCTTAAGCAATACTGGAAAAATATCGAACGGGTCCCGGGGTGGCGTCAGGGCATAATTATTGATCCGATTCTATCGTATGTGCATAAAATATTGTATGGAAGTCTCCAAGACCGAATTTCTGATCCGATTCAGTGCTTCGACCCATACTTCATTTTTTCTCCGGCTCGGTGAACATACCCCTTTGGCTATACTGACAATATTTCGAACAGGCCTCGTGGTGGCGTCAGGGCATAAATATTGATCTGATTCTATCGTATGTGTATAAAATATTGTATGTAAGTCTCCAAGACCGAATTTCAAATCAGATTCAGTGGTTCTTACCATACTCAGTTTTTTCTCCGGCTCGGTGAACATACCCCTTCGGCAATACAGGCAAATTTTCGAACAGGCCCCGGGGTGGCGTCAGGGCATAATTAATGATCTGATTCTTTCGTATATGTATTGAATATTGCATGGAAGTCTCCAAGACGGAATTTCTTATCCGATTCAGTGGTTCGACCCATACTCAGTTTTTTCTCCTGCGCGATGAACATACCCCTTTGGCAAACTGGAAAAATATCGAACGGGCCACGGGGTGGCATCAGGGCATAACTATTTTTCCGGTTTTTTCGTATGTCTATTAAATATTGTATGTAACTCTCCGAGACCGAATTTCTTATACGATTCAGTGCTTCAAACCATACTCAGTTTTTTCTCCAGCTCGGTGATCATACCCCTTTGACAATACTGATAAAATTTCGAACGGGCCCCAGGGTGGCGTCAGGCCCTAATTATTTATCCGATTCTTTCGCATGTGTATAACATATCGTATGGAAGTCTCCAAGACCGAATTTTTGATCCGATTCAGTGCTTCGACCAATACTCCGTTTTTTCTCCGGCACGGTGAACATACCCCTTTGGCAATACTTACAATATATCGAACAGGCCTCGTGGTGGCGTCAGGTCGTAAATATTGATTTGATTCTTTCGTATGTGTATAAAATATTGTATGGAAGTCTCCAAGACCGAATTTCTGATCTGACTCATAGGTTCGACCCACACTCTGTTTTTTCTCCGGCTCGGTGAACATACCCCTTTGGCAATACTTTCAAAATTTCGAACAGGCACCGGGGTGGCGTCAGGCCCTAATTATTGATCCGATTCTTTCGTATATGTATAAAATATCGTATGGAAGTCTCCAAGACCGAATTTTTTATCCGATTCAGTTCTTCGACCCATACTCCATTTTTTCTCCGGCACGGTGAACATACCCATTTGGTAATACTGACAATATTTCGAACGGGCCTCGTGGTGGCGTCAGGGCGTAAATATTGATCTAATTCTTTCGTATGTGTATAAAATATTGTATGTAAGTCTCCAAGACCGAATTTCAGATCAGATTCAGTGGTTTTTACCATACTCAGTGTTTTCTCCAGCTCGGTGAACATACCCCTTTTGCAATACTGGCAAATTTTCGAACAGGCCCCGGGGTGGCGTCAGGGCATAATTATTGATCTGATTATTTCGTATATGTATAAAATATTGTATGGAAGTCTCCTAGACCGAATTTCTGACCAGATTCAGCGGTTCGACCCATACTCAGTTTTTTCTTCGTCTCGGTGAACACCTTTGACAATACTGGTAAAATTTCGAACGCGCCGCGGGGTGGCGTCAGGGCATAATTATTGATCCGATTCTTTCGTATGTGTATAAAATATTGTATGGAAGTCTCCAAGACCGAATTTCTGATCCGATTCAGTGGTTCGACCCATACTCAGTTTTTTCTCCGGCACGGTGAACATAACCCTTTGGCAATACTGGCAGAATATCGTATGTGTATAAAATATTGTATGAAAGTCTCAAATAACGAATTTCTGATCTGATTCAGTGGTTCGAAGATACTCCGTTTTTTCTCCGGATCGGTGAATATACCCCTTTGGCAATACTGACAATATTTCGAACAGGCCTCGTGGTGGCGTTATGGCATAATTATTGATCAGATTCTTTCATATGTGTATAAAATATTGTATGGAAGTCTGCAAGACCGAATTTCTGATCTGACTCATTGGTTCGACCCACACTCTGTTTTTTCTCCGGCTCGGTGAACATACCCCTTTGGCAATACTTGCAAAATTTCGAACGGGCCCCGTGGTGGCGTCAGGTCTTAATTATTGATCTGATTCTTTCGCATGTGTATAAAATATCGTATGGAAGTCTACAAGACCGAATTTTTGATCTGATTCAGTGCTTCGACTCATACTCCGTTTTTTCTCCGGCACGGTGAACATACCCCTTTGGCAATACAGACAATATTTCGAACGCGCCTCGTGGTGGCGTCAGGGCATAAATATTGATCTGATTCTTTCGTATGTGTATAAAATATTGTATGTAAGTCTCCAAGACCTAATTTCAGATCAGATTCAGTGGTTCTTACCATACTCTGTTTTTTCTCTGGCTCGGTAAACATACCCCTTTGGCAATACAGGCAAATTTTCGAACAGACCGCGGTGTGGCGTCAAGGCATAATTGTTTATCTGATTCTTTCGTATATGTATAGAATATTGCATGGAAGTCTCCATGAGCGAATTTCTTATCCGATTCAGTTGTTCGACCCATACTCATTTTTTTCTCCAGCGCGGTGAACATATCATTTTGGCAATACTGGAAAAATATCTAACGGGCCCCGGGGTGGCGTCAGGGCATAAATATTGATCCGATTTTTTCGTATGTGTATAAAATATTGTATGTAGCTCTCCAAAACCGAATTTCTTATGCGATTCAGTGCTTCGAACCATACTCAGTTTTTTCTCCGGCTCGGTGATCATACCCCTTTGACAATACTGGTAAAATTTCGAACGGGCCGCGGGGGTGGCGTCAGAGCATAATTATTGATCTGATTCTTTCATATGTGTATAAAATATTGTATGGAATCTCCAAGACTGAATTTCTGATCCGATTCAGTGCTTCGACCCATACTCCGTTTTTTCTACGGCTCGGTGAACATACCCCTTTGGCAATACTAACAATATTTCGAACAGGCCTTGTAGTGGCGTTAGGGCATAATTATTGATCCGATTCTTACGTATGTGTATAAAATATCGTATGTAACTCTCCAAGACCGAATTTCTGATACGATTCAGTGGTTCGACCCATACTTAGTTTTTTCACCGACTCTGTGAACATACCCTTTTGACAATACTTGAAAAATTTCGAACCGGCCTCGAGGTTTAGTTAGGGCCAAATTATTAATCTGATTCTTTCGTATGTGTGTAAAATATTGCATGGAAGTCTCCAAGACCGAATTTCTGATCAGATTCAGTGGTTCGACCCATACTCAGTTTTTCTACGGCTCGGTGAACATTCCCCATTGGCAATACTGGCAAAATTTCGAACGGGCCCGGGGGTGGCGTCAGGGCATAACTATTGATCCGATTTTTTCGTATGTGTATAAAATATTGTATGTAACACTCCAAGACCGAATTTCTGATACGATTCAGTGTTTCGAACCATACTCAGTTTTTTATGCGGCTCGGTGAACATACCTATTTGACAATACAGGCAAAATTTCGAATGCGTCGCGGGGTGGCGTCAGGGCATAATTATTGATCCGATTCTTTATTATGTGTATAAAATATTGTATGGAAGTCTCCAAGACTGAATTTCTGATCCGATTCGGTGGTTCGACCCATACTCAGTTTTTTCTCCGGCACGGTGAACATAACCCTTTGGCAATACTGGAAAAATATTGAACGGGTCCCGGGGGTGGCGTCAGGGCGTAATTATTGATCCGATTCTATGGTATGTGCATAAAATATTGTATGGAAGTCTCTCCAAGACCGAATTTCTGATCCGACTCATTGGTTCGACCCATACTCTGTTTTTTCTCCGGCTCGGTGAACATACCCCTTTGGCAATACTTGCAAAATATCGAACGGGTCCCGGGGTGGCGTCAGGGCATAATTATTGATCCGATTCTATCGTATGTGCATAAAATATTGTATGGAAGTCTCCAAGAGTGAATTTCTGATCCGATTCAGTGCTTCGACCCATACTCCGTTTTTTCTCCGGCTCGGTGAACATACCCCTTTGGCAATACTGACAATATTTCGAACAGGCCTCGTGGTGCGTTAGGGCATAATCATTGATCCGATTCTTTCGTATGTGTATAAAATATTGTCTGGAAATCTCCGACACCGAATTTCTGATCTGACTCATTGGTTCGACCCACACTCTGTTTTTTCTCCGGGTCGGTGAACATTCCCTTTGGCAATACTTGCAAAATTTCGAACGGGCCCCAGGGTGGCGTCAGGCCCTAATTATTGATCCTATTCTTTCGTATATGTATAAAATATCGTAAGGAAGTCTCCAGACCGAATTTTTGATCTGATTCAGTGCTTCGACCAATACTCCGTTTTTTCTCCGGCACGGTGAACATACCCCTTAATACTTACAATATTTCGAACGGGCCTCGTGGTCGCGTCAGGGCGTAAATATTGATCTGATTCTTTCGTAAATGTATAAAATATTGTATGTAAGTCTCCAAGACCGAATTTCAGATCAGATTCAGTGGTTCTTACCATACTCAGTTTTTTCTCCGGCTAGGTGAACATACCCGTTTGGCAATACTGGTAAATTTTCGAACAGGTCCCGGGGTGGCGTCAGGGCATAATTATTGATCTGATTCTTTAGTATATGAAAAGAATATTGCATGGAAGTCTCCAAGACCGAATTTCTTATCCGATCTAGTGGTTTGACCCATACTCAGTTTTTTCTCCGGCGCGGTGAACATACCCCTTTGGCAATACTGGAAAAATATCGAACGGGCCCCGGGGTGGCGTCAGGGCATAACTATTGATCCGATTCTTTCGTATGTGTATAAAATATTGTATGGAAGTCTCCAAGACCGAATTTCTGATCCGATTCAGTGGTTCGACCCATACTCAGTTTTTTCTCCGGCACGGTGAACATAACCCTTTGGCAATACTGACAAAATATCGAACGGGTCCCGTGGTGGCGTCAGGGCATAATTATTGGTCCGTTTCTTTTGTATGTGTATAAAATATTGTATGGAAGTCTCAAATACCGAATTTCTTATCAGATTCAGTGGTTCGACCCATACTTCGTTTTTTCTCCGGCTCGGTGAACATACCCCTTTGGCAATACTGGCAAAATATCGAATAGGTCCCGGGGTGGCGTCAGGGCATAATTATTGATCCGTTTCTTTCGTATGTGTATAAAATATTGTATGAAAGTCTCAAATACCGAATTTCTGATCTGATTCAGTGGTTCGACCCATACTTAGTTTTTTCTCCGGCTCGGTGAACATACCCCTTTGCCAATACTGGCAAAATTTCAAACGGGCACCGAGGTGATGTCAGGGCCTAATTATTGATCCGATTCTATCGTATGTGCATAAAATATTGTATGGAAGTCTCAAATACCGAATTTCTGATCTGATTCAGTGGTTCGACCCATACTCAGTTTTTTCTCCGGCTCGGTGAACATACCCCTTTGGCAATACTGACAATATTTCGAACGGGCCTCGTGGTGGCGTCAGGGCATAATTATTGATCCTTTTCTTTCGTATGTGTATAAAATATTGTATGAAAGTCTCCAAGACTGAATTTCTGATCTGACTCATTGGTTCGACCCACACTCTGTTTTTTCTCCGGGTCGGTGAACATACCCCTTTGGAAATACTTGTAAAATTTCGAACGGGCCCCGGGGTGGCGTCAGGGCCTAATTATTGATCCGATTCTATCGTATGTGCATAAAATATTGTATGGAAGTCTCCAAGACCGAATTTTTGATCCGATTCAGTGCTTCGACCCATACTCCGTTTTTTCTCCGGCACGGTGAACATACCCCTTTGGCAATACAGACAATATTTCGAACAGGCCTCGTGGTGGCGTCAGGGCATAATTATTGATCCGATTCTTTCGTATGTGTAAAAAATATTGTATGTAAATCTCCAAGACCGAATTTCAGATCGGATTAAGTGGCTCTTACCATACTCTGTTTTTTCTCCGGCTCGGTGAACAAACCCCTTTGGCAATACTTGCAAAATTTTGAACGGGCCCCAGGGTGTCGTCAGGCCCTAATTATTGATCCGATTCTTTCGTATATGTATAGAATATCATATGGAAGTCTCCAAGACCGAATTTCTTATCCGATTCAGTGCTTCGACCCATATTCCGTTTTTTCTCCAGCACGGTGAACATACCCATTTGGCAATACTGACAATATTTCGAACAGGCCTCGTGGTGGCGTCAGGGCGTAAATATTGATCTGATTCTTTCGTATGTGTATAAAACATTGTATGTAAGTCTCCAAGACCGAATTTCTGATCCGATTCAGTGGTTCTTACCATACTCAGTTTTTTCTCCGGCTCGGTGAACATACCCCTTTGGCAATACTGGCAATTTTTCGAACATGCCCCGGGGTGGCGTTAGGGCATACTTATTGATCTGATTCTTTCGTATATGTATAGAATATTGCATGGAAGTCTCCAAGACCGAATTTCTTATCCGATTCAGTGGTTCGACCCATACTCAGTTTTTTCTCCGGCCCAGTGAACATACCCCTTTGGCAATACTGGAAAAATATCGAACGAGCCCCTTGGTGGCGTCAGGGCATAATTATTGACCCGATTTTTTCGTATGTGTATAAAATATTGTATGTAACTCTCCAAGACCGAGTTTCTGATCTGATTCAGTGGTTCGACCCATACTTAGTTTTTTCTCCGGCTCGGTGAACATACCCTATTGGCAATCTTGGCAAAATTTCGAATGGGCTTCGAGGTGGAGTTAGGGCCTAATTTATGATCTGATTCTTTCGTATGTGTATAAAATATTGTATGGAAATCTCCAAGACCGAATTTCTGATCAGATTCAGCGGTTCGACCCATACTCAGTTTTTCTACGGCTCGGTGAACATTACCATTGGCAATACTGGCAAAATTTCGAACGGGCCCCGGGGTGGCGTCTGGGCATAACTATTGATCCGATTTTTTCGTATGTGTATAAAATAATGTATGTAACTCTCCAAGACCGAATTTCTGATACGATTCAGTGCTTCGAACCATACTCAGTTTTTTCTCCGGCTCGGTGATCATACCCCTTTGACAATACTGGAAAAATTTCGAACGTGCCGCGGGGTGGTGTCAGGGCATAATTATTGATCCGATTCTTTCGTATGTTTAAAAAATATTGTATGGAAGTCTCCAAAACCGAATTTCTGATTCGATTCAGTGGTTCGACCCATACTCAGTTTTTTCTCCGGCACGGTGAACATAACCCTTTGGCAATACTGACAAAATATCGAACGGGTCCCGGGGGTGGCGTCAGGGCATAATTATTGGTCCGTTTCTTTCGTATGTGTATAAAATATTGTATGGAAGTCTCAAATACCAAATTTCTGATTCGATTCAGTGGTTCGACCCATACTTAGATTTTTCTCCGGCTCGGTGAACATACCCCTTTGGCAATACTGGCAGAATATCGAATGGGTCCCGGGGTGGCGTCAGGGCATAATTATTTATCCGTTTCTTTCGTATATGTATAAAATGTTGTATGAAAGTCTCAAATACCGAATTTCTGATCTGATTCAGTGGTTCGACCCATACTCAGTTTTTTCTCTGGCTCGGTGAACATACCCCTTTGCCAATACTGGCAAAATTTTGAACGGGCACCGAGGTGATGTCAGGGCCTAATTATTGATCCGATTCTATAGTATGTGCATAAAATATTGTATGGAAGTCGCCAAGACCAAATTTCTGATCCGATTCAGTGCTTCGACCCATACTCCGATTTTTCTCCGGCTCGGTGAACATACCCCTTTGGCAATACTGACAATATTTCGAACGGGCCTCGTGGTGGCTTTAGGGCATAATTATTGATCCGATTCTTTCGTATGTGTATAAAATATTGTATGGAAGTCTCCAAGACCGAATTTCTGATCTGACTCATTGGTTCGACCCACACTCTGTTTTTTCTCCGGCTCAGTGAACACCCTTTGACAATACTGGCAAAATTTCGAACGCGCCGCAGGGTGGCGTCAGGGCATAAATATTGATCCGATTCTTTCGTATGTGTATAAAATATTGTGTGGAAGTCTCCAATACCGAATTTTTGATCCGATTCAGTGGTTCGACCCATACTCAGTTTTTTCTCCGGCACGGTGAACATAACCCTTTGACAATACTAGCAAAATATCGAACGGGTCCCGGGGTGGCGTCAGGGCATAATTATTGGTCCGTTTCTTTCGTATGTGCATAAAATATTGTATGGAAGTCTCAAATACCGAATTTCTGATCTGATTCAGTGGTTCGACCCATACTCAGTTTTTTCTCCGGCTCGGTGAACATACCCCTTTGACAATACTAGCAAAATTTCGAACGCGCCGCGGGGTGGTGTCAGGCATAATTATTGATCCGATTCTTTCGTATGTGTATAAAAGATTGTACGGAAGTCTGCAAGACCGAATTTCTGATCCGATTCAGTGCTTCGACCCATACTCAGTTTTTTCTCCGGCACGTTGAACATAACCCTTTGGCAATACTGGCAAAATATCGAACGGGTCCCGGGGTGGCGTCAGGGCATAATTATTGGTCCGTTTCTTTCGTATGTGTATAAAATATTGTATGCAAGTCTCAAATACTGAATTTCTGATCTGATTTAGTGGTTCGATTCATAATCAGTTTTTTCTCCGGCTCGGTGAACATACCCCTTTGCCAATACTGGCAAAATTTCGAACGAGCCCCGAGGTGGCGTCAGGGCCTAATTATTGATCCGATTCTATCGTATGTGCTTAAAATATTGTATGGAAGTCTCCAAAACCGAATTTCTGATCTGATTCAGTGCTTCGACCCATACTACGTTTTTTCACCGGCTCGGTGAACATACCCTTTTGGCAATACTGACAATATTTCGAACGGGCCTCGTGGTGGCGTTAGGGCATAATTATTGATCCGATTCTTCTTTATGTGTATAAAATATTGTATGGAAGTCTCCAAAACCGAATTTCTGATCTGACTGATTGGTTCGACCCATACTCTGTTTTTTCTCTGGCTCAGTGAACATACCCATTTGGCAATACTTGCAAAATTTCGAACGGGCCCCGGGGTGGCGTCAGGCCCTAATTATTGATCCGATTCTTTCGTATGTGTATAAAATATTGTATGGAAGTCTCTAAGACCGAACTTTTGATCCGATTCAGTGCCTCGACCCATACTCCGTTTTTCCGGCACGGTGAACAAACCCCTTTGGCAATACTGACAATATTTTGAACGGGCCTCGTGGTGGCGTCAGGGCATAAATATTGATCTAATTCTTTCGTATGTGTATAAAATATTGTATGTAATTCTCTAAGACCGAATTTCTGATACGATTCAGTGGTTCGACCCTTACTCAGTTTTTTCTCGGCTCGGTGAACATACCCGTTTGGCAATACTGGCAAAACTTCGAACGGGCCCCGGTGTGGCGTCAGGGCAAAAAATTATTGATCTGATTCTTTCGTATGTGTATAAAATATTGTATCGAAGTCTCCAAGACCGAATTTCTGATCCGATTCAGTGGTTCGACCCATACTCAGTTTTTTCTCCGGCGCGGTGAACATACCTCTTTGGCAATACTGGCAAAATATCGAACGGGTCCCGGGGTGGCGTTAGGGCATAATTATTGATCCGATTATTTCGTATGTGTATAAAATATTGCATAAAAGTCTCCAAGACCGAATTTCTGATCTGATTCATTGGTTCGACCCATACTTAGTTTTTTCTCCGGCTTGGTGAACAGACCCTTTTGGCAATACTGGCAAAATTTCGAACGGGCCTCGAGGTGAAGTTAAGGCCTAACTATTGATCTGATTCTTTCTTATGTGTATAAAATAATGTATGGAAGTCTCCAAGACCGAATTTCTGATCAGATTCAGTGGTTCGACCCATACTCAGTTTTTTCTCCGGCACGTTGAACATAACCCTTTTGCAATACTGGCAAAATATCGAACGGGTCCAGGGGTGGCGTCAGGGCATAATTATTGGTCCATTTTTTTCGTATGTGTATAAAATATTGTATGGAAGTCTCAAATACCGAATTTCTGATCTGATTCCGTGGTTCGACCCATACTCAGTTTTTTCTCCGGCTCGGTGAACATACCCCTTTGCCAATACTGGCAAAATTTCGAACGGGCCCCGGGATGGCGTCAGGGCCTAATTGTTTATCCGATTCTACGTATGTGCATAAAATATTGTATGGAAGTCTCCAAAATCGAATTTCTTATCTGATTCAGTGCTTCGACCCATACTCCGGTTTTTCTCCGGCTCGGTGAACATACCCCATTGGCAATACTGACAATATTTCGAACGGGCCTCGTGGTGGCGTTAGGGCATAATTATTGATCCGATTCTTCTGTATGTGTATAAAATATTGTATGGAAGTCTCCACGACTGAATTTCTGATCTGACTGATTGTTTCGACCCATACTCTGTTTTTTCTCCGGCTCGATGAACATACCCCTTTGGCAATACTTGCAAAATTTCGAGCGGGCCCCGGGGTGTCGTCAGGCCCTAATTATTGATTCGATTCTTTCGTATGTGTATAAAATATTGTATGGAAGTCTCTAAGACCGAATTTTTGATCCGATTCAGTGCCTCGACCCATACTCCGTTTTTTTCCGGCACGGTGAACAAACCTCTTTGGCAATACTGACAGTATTTCGAACGGGCCTCGTGGTGGTGTCAGGGCATAAATATTGATCAAATTCTTTCGTATGTGTATAAAATATTGTAAGTAATTCTCTAAGACCGAATTTCTGATACGATTCAGTGGTTCGACCCTTACTCAGTTTTTTCTCGGCTCTGTGAACATACCCCTTTGGAAACACTGGCAAAACTTCGAACGGGCCCTGGTGTGGCGTCAGGGCAAAATTATTAATCTAATTCTTTCGTATGTGTATGAAATATTGTATGGAAGTCTCCAAGACCGAATTTATGATCTGATTCAGTGGTTCGACCCATACTCAGTTTTTTCTCCGGCGCGGGGAACATACTTCTTTGGCAATACTGGCAAAATATCGAACGAGTCCCGGGGTGGCGTTAGGGCATAATTATTGATCCGATTATTTCGTATGTGTATAAAATATTGCATAAAAGTCTCCAAGACCGAATTTCTGATCTGATTCAGTGGTTCGACCCATACTTAGTTTTTTCTCCGGCTCGATGAACATACCCTTTTGGCAATACTGGCAAAATTTCGAACGGGCCTCGAGGTGGAGTTAAGGCCTAATTATTGATCTGATTCTTTCGTATGTGTATAAAATATTATATGGAAGTCTCCAAGACCGAATTTCTGATCAGATTCAGTGGTTCGAACCATACTCAGTTTTTCAATGGCTCGGTGAACATTCCCCATTGGCAATACTGGCAAAATTTCGATCGGGCCCCGGGGTGGCGTCAGGGCATAACTATTGATCCGATTTTTTCATATGTGTATAAAATAATGTATGTAACTTTCCAAAACCGAATTTCTGATACGATTCAGTGCTTCGAACCATACTCAGTTTTTTCTCCGACTCGGTGAACATACCCCTTTGACAATACTGGTAAAATTTCGAACGCGTCGCGGGGTGGTGTCAGGGCATAATTATTGATCCGATTCTTTCGTATGCGTATAAAGTATTGTATGTAACACTTAATTTTTTATCCGATTCAGTGCATCGACCCATACTCCGTTTTTTCTCCGGCTCGGTGAACATACCCCTTTGGCAATATTGGCAAATTTTCAAACAGGTCCCGGGGTGGCGTCAAGGCATAATTATTGATCTGATTCTTTCGTGCGTGTATAAAATATTGTATGGAAGTCTCCAAGACCGAATATCTGATCCGATTCAGTGGTTCGACCTATACTCAGTTTTTTCTCCGGCTCGGTGAACATACCACTTTGGCAATACTGGCAAAATTTCGAACGGGCCCCCGGGTGGCGTCAGGGCGTAATTGTTGATCCGATTCTTTCGTATGTTTATAAAATATTGAATGAAAGTCTCCAAGACCAAATTTCTGATCCGATTCAGTGGTTCGACCCATACTCAGTTTTTTCTCCGGCTCGGTGAACATACACCTTTGGCAATACTGGCAAAATTTTGACCGCGCCGCAGGGTGGCGTTAGGGCATAATTATTGATCCGATTCTTTCGTATGCGTGTAAAATATTGTATGGAAGTCTCCAATACCGAATTTCTAATCCGATTCATTGCTTCGATCCATCCTCAGCTTTTTCTCCGGCTCGGTGAACATACCCCTTTGGCAATACTCGCAAAATATCGAACGGGTCCCGGGGTGGCGTCAGGGCATAATTATTGATCCGATTTTTTCGTATGTGTATAAAATATTGTATGTAACTCTCCAAGACCGAATTTCTTATATGATTCAGTGGTTCGACCCATACTTAGTTTTTTCTCCTGCTCGGTTAACATACCCTTTTGACAATACAGGCAAAATTTCGAACGGGCCTCGAGGTTGAGTTAGGGCCTAATTATTGATCTGATTCTTTCGTATGTGTATAAAACATTGTATGGAAGTCTCCAAGACCAAATTTCTGATAAGATTCAGTGGTTCGACCCATACTCAGTTTTTCTACGACTCGGTGAACATTCCCCATTGGCAATACTGGCAAAATTTCGAACGGGCCCCGGGGTGCCGTTAGGGCATAACTATTGATCCGATTTTTTCGTATGTGTATAAAATATTGTATGTAACTCTCCAAGACCGAATTTCAGATACGATTCAGTGCTTCGAACCATACTCAGTTTTTTCTCCGGCTCGGTGAACATACCCCTTTGACAATACAGGTAAAATTTCGAACGCGCCGCGGGGTGGCGTCAGGGCATAATTATTGATCCGATTCTTTCGTATGTGTATAAAATATTGTATGGAATTCTTCAAGACCGATATTCTGATCTGATTCAGTGGTTCGACCCATACTCAGTTTTTTCTCCGGCTCCGTGAGCATACTCCTTTGCCAATACTGGCAAAATTTCGAACGGGCCCCGGAGTGGCGTCAGGGTATATGTATTGATCCGATTCTTTCGTATTTGTATAACATATTGTATGGAAATCTTCAAGACCGAATTTCTGATATGATTCAGTGGTTCAACCCATACTCAGTTTTCTCTCCGGCTCGGTGAACATACCCCTTTGTCAATACTGGCAAAACTTCGAACGGGCCCCGGGGTGGCAACAGGGCATAATTATTGATCCGATTACATCGTATGTGTATAAAATATTGAATGAAAGTCTTCAAGACCGAATTTCTGATCCGATTCAGTGGTACGACTTATACTCAGTTTTTTCTCCGGCTCGGTGAACATACCCCTTTGACAATACTAGCAAAATTTCGAACGGGCCCCGGGGAGGCGTCAGGGCATAATTATTGATCTGATTCTTTCGTATGTGTATAAAATATTGTATGGAAGTCCCCAAGACCGAATATCTGATCCGATTCAGTGGTTCAACCCATACTTAGTTTTTCCTCCGGCTCGGTGAACATACCCCTTTGCCAATACTGGCAAAATTTCGAACGAGCCTTGGGGTGGCGTCAGGGCTTACTTATTGATCCGATTCTTTCGTATATGTATAGAATATTGTATGGAAGTCTCCAAGACCGAATATCTGATCCGATTCAGTGGTTCAACCCATACTTAGTTTTTTCTCTGGCTCGGTGAACATACCCTTTTTCTAATACTGGCAAAATTTCGAACGGGCCTTGGGGTGGCGTCAGGGCATACTTATTGATCTGATTATTTCGTATATGTATAAAATATTGTATGGAAGTCTCCAAGACCGAATTTCTGATCTGATTCAGTGGTTCGACCTATACTCAGTTTTTCTTCGGCTTGGTGAACATACCCTTTGCCAATACTGGCAAAATTTCGAACGGGCCCCTGAGTGGCGTCAAGGCATAATTATTGATCTGATTCTTTCGTATGTGTATAAAATATTGTATGGAAGTCTCCAAGAACGAATTTCTGATCCGATTCAATGGTTCGACCCATACTCAGTTTTTTCTCCGACTTGGTGAATATACCCCTTTGCCAATACTGGCAAAATTTCGAACGGGCCCCGGTGTGGCGTCAAGGCATAATTATTGATCCGATTGTATCGTATGTTTATAAAATATTGTATGGAAGTCTACAAGACCGCATTTCTGATCCGATTCATTGGTTCGACCCATAGTTAGTTTTTTCTCCGGCTCGGTGAACATAACTCTTTGGCAATACTGGCAAATATTTCAAACGGGCCCCGGGGTGGCGTCAGGGCATAATTATTGATCTGATCTTTCGTATGTGTATAAAATATTGTATGGAAGTCTCCAAGACCGAATATCTGATCCGATTCAGTGTTTCGACCCATACTCAGTTTTTTCTCCGGCTCGGTGAACATACCCTTTTGGCAATAATGAAAAAATTTCGAACGGGCCCCGGGGTGGCGTTAAGGCATTATTATTGATCCGATTCTTTGTTATGTGTATAAATTATTGTATGGAAGTCTCTAAGACCGAATTTCTGATTCGATTCAGTGGTTCGACCCATACTCGGTTTTTTCTCCGGCTCGGTGAACATACCCCTTTGGCAATACTGAAAAATCTTCGAACGGGCCCCGGGATGGCGTCATGGCATACTTATTGATCCGATTGTATCGTATGTTTATAAAAGATTGTATGGAAGTCTTCAAGACCGTATTTCTGATCCGATTCAATGGTTCGACCCATACTTAGTTTTTTCTCCGGCTCGGTGAACATATCTTTTTGGCAATACTGGCAAAAATTTCAAACGGGCCCTAGGGTGGCGTCAGGGCATAATTATTGATCCGATTCTTTCGTATGTGTATAAAGTATTGTATGGAAGTATTTAAGACCGAATTTCTGATCCGATTCAGTGCTTCGACCTATACTCAGTTTTTTCTCCGGCTCGGTGAACATACCCCTTTGGCAATATTGACAAAATTTCGAACGAGCCCAAGGTGGCGTTAGGGCATAATTATTGATCCGATTCTTTCGTATATTTATAGAATATTGTATGGAAGTCTTTAAGACCGAATTTTTGATCTGATTCAGTGGTTCGACGCATACTCAGTTTTTTCTCCGGCTTGGTTAACATACCCTTTTGGCAATACTGGCAAAATTTCTAACAGGCCCCGAGGTGGCGTCAGGTCATAATTATTGATCCGATTCTTTCGTATGTGTATAAGATATTGTATGGAAGTCTCTAAGGCCGAATTTCTGATCTGATTCAGTGGTTCGACCGATACTCAGTTTTTTCTCTGGCTCGGTGAACATACCTCTTTGGCAATACTGGCAAAATTTCGAACGGGTCCCGGGGTGGCGGCAAAGCATAATTATTGATCCGATTTTTTCGTATGTGTTTAAAATATTGTATGAAAGTCTCAAGATCGAATTTCTAATCCGGTCCGATTCTTTCATATGTGGTTCGACTAGGTTCCCGTCTCAGTGATGGACTAACGACCGATCTATCTCTTGCTAAAAACTTTATAATTTGTAGTCCATTGATTATGATCCTTATTTAACAAACCAAAATTACATAATATCATATTTCATTTTAAAAAATGACACTAAAGCACTAGTGTTATTTTTACAATTGACATTTTCAACTAGACAAGTCATTTGTGTGGACTTTTTTTTTTTTGTTAAAAAAACAAACTTTCTAAAGTCAATATATGCTTTTGTGAAACTTTTAAAACTCATAGGACCATCGGCACCATATATATGCACTTAGATGCCAAATTTTGAGGATCACATTATGTCATATCATATATGTTATTCGCATCGTCTTTCATAGAACACCAAAACATCCGTGCTCATTAGCGGCATTCTGTCACATACGAAAGTCACCCTAGTCGAATGTGGGAATTAATCAACAAAAAGAGAAACAATGAATTATAGAACAAACGAACTATTTGTATCTACTAAATTAATAAGACAATTACGATAGGCGGGAATGAATATGAAATGAAAATGAATTGTTAATCTTGAACTCTCCCACTGATTACACCCTTAATCGTTTAATGCACTCGCTAATTAACGACTTTACATTATTTAGAACTGAAAAAACACGGATCTACTCCCCACTAATGGGTACTAGATCCGATGAGTCAACAGGGTAGGATACGGTTAACTGCCAATACGATATGAACACAATTTCCCAAAGTCCAATGACGTGAACCTGCAAAACAAACACCGTGAGCTCGTTACGGGAAGGACAAGAGGGGGGGTCTTCCCGTAACCACCCTCTGGCGTGAGAATAAGTACCGTTCTGATCAGAGTAAAGTACTTAAGTAAATTGAGAGAGTACCGTGGGAGTGAATGAATACCTCATGATGATTGTGAGGGTATTTATAGCCGAAGGGTGTGGGGAAGTGATTGGGCCAGTTGTCCCTTTAGAAGATGCTCTCATAACCTTCTGGGCACGTGCCTTCATATGATAGGTTCAGGCTATACGTTGCATGTGCATGTATAACAACCTGGACACGTGTTTCTTTATCATTGGTTAACGGAGCAATATTGGTCATGTGCACGGTTATAACAACATTGCCAGGTGTCACTGGCTGATTGGCGAAGGATCACGTAATGCCCAAGAAAGCATCTTGGCAAATCTTTTTGAAGGTAATTGGTTATTGACAGCTGTCACGGGGCATTACCTCGTGGTCATTTACGCGGAAGGATATTCCTTTTTGCGGATGACTCTTGAGGATGCCAGGATGCTTCCGCACGTGCCACGAGGGTGTTTCTTCCTCAGATGATCTATGCGGATGGTTCTTATGTCCCGCGGGTGACTTGTGACATGTTTTTGGTTGACCCGCGGGTGTTACTTAAGGGTATTAGGGTCTTTTTAATACCCTACCTCTATAAGAACGGAATTAAGAAAATGACACTTAGCCCCGTAATTATGAGAACTGAGCAAATTTGTTCCATACTGTATTAGTTGATTTATGTTGACCTTTTGTGATGCATATTTAACACCTAACATTGTTTTTGTTTTCACGAAAACTTATTTTACATGTAAAACCAAATGTAACTGTCAGAAAACTATAATCTTATTATCGAATCGAACAAACAACAAAAAACAAGATACCGATCTTTAATTCAACACAAACAAAAGATACAATCCACAATCGTTCTAGGGAAAGACTAATAAACAAATTTAGCAATCACCATTGTGATGCTTGAATACACTTGCTAAAGAATTCAAAAGAAACGATCAAACCCTATATCATAAACAAAGAAGAAAACCAGATCTATCAGCAGAGTATCTCGAATAATATAACCCATACGCTTAACACAACTTTTATGTTATTCAAAACATACGCATGGGCCTTGACCTTCATATGCTTTCATCCAGCCCATCAGACTTTAGCCCATCTATCCATAAGCAAGTCCAAATCCAATTCCATGTGTAATCTTAACCATTAGCTCCAAGCCCAATAACATGTGACAAACAATAAAAATAACAATTACGAGTAATAACAAATATGTGTTTGATATTTGAATTGACACTATATGTTTTTAACAGTAACCAAGTCCAAACACTTGATCAATGATCATCCTATGCTTTATCGCAGTTTTGACTATGCAAATTAATATTTTACTTTTACCTATTAAAATAGTGGCTATGTTATTCAACATGTTTATTTTCATAGAATGAGAATAATCCTTGTAGACCTCATATAAAAGCCCTTACGTACATTCGTTTAGTATCTTCAAGGTATGCCTATCAGGGTCTTCAAATTCATCCCTTATTGATGCGAACTAGACAACATGTCCTCAAATAACATTTGAGGTTTACGTTCTTTGTTTTTCATTGGCGATAACCTTGTCTCTTGGTTACTAAAATGGCAATATTATGTCTCCCATTCTGGTCTTGAAGTTGAATACAAAAGGGTTGTCAATGTACTTTCCGATGAGGCGTTGCTTTGTAAGTATCTTCTTTAACCAACTGTCATAACTATTGCTTTGAGACAAATCAAATTGTAATTTACTTTGCCTTTAGCCACTATAACATTACAAAAACCAAACATACATGTGGAAATAGACCTATACCTTAGTAGGGAACATGTTACTATTAGTTCATTAGTTGTTATTTGCACACTAGCTTACGTGAGGTGTTCAAGATTCAACATCCGTTCTTAACAATGAATTCGGACAATCCGAAAACACCATTTTGATAATTTGATATGAACATGATGTAAATATGATAAGATTAACACACAAAATGCAAGTAGTCTCAAACACGAGTAAAATCTGTAATAATAGTAATACAATAATGAGGTATCCTTTATTATCATAGAACACTAGATCGATCCCCATGCGTCCTCAAACCAAAGGGACTAAATTTTCCATCATTATCAAATTATTCTCATTAGTTTTAGGATATATAACATTAAAAGTTGTCATATCACCAAAGACAAAGAACCCGAGTTGAACTCATAATCCTTTTCACTTCTCGTTCAACGTCTAGTTTAAGTCAAAAAGGCTCTTCCATGATTGGCTAATGGTCCATGCCGCCCAAGAAGTTGCCATAGAGCTTATTCAGTTAGCGACAAATGAGTTCTAAGTAGTTGATTCAAAAACACGGGTATAACTTGGATTACAAGTGAAGTTACGTAGCCATAAATAGTGAATAGTCAAGCAGGATCACAACAAACACCCATAGGTTTGGATTTGAGTTCCATGAGTTAGGCTCTGGTTTTATAAATTTTATTACCGAAGATTTTCCCCAAATTTTAATAATTTCCAATTCGTTTCTTTTCCGTGTGAAAAATCATAAATCCCTTATATACCTTTAGTTTATATATTTTTTTAATTTGATTATATATTTGATATATTAGAATTTTATAAACTTGACAATATCTATTAAATTTAGAGACTCTACAAAGGTGTTTGAGTTTGTGGCGTCTTATAATATGGGGAAAGGGGAAGCAAAACAAAATTGTTTATTTTTGAAATGTTACTTTGGCCCAATTTTTGGAATAAGGGAGGCCCTAATTGTTTAGCCTATATACACCCCTTTTGTAATTGTATAATTCTCATCAACTCCAAAGTAATAATATTATCTCGTTAGTAGCGTCGTGGACGTAAGTTAGTTTATACCAAACCACGTAAAACTCTAGTGTTTCTTTACTTTTAATTTGTTGCGTTGTTTGTGTTTCACGTGTTTTCTATTCTATTTCACAGTTCTTGTCAGCCTTGTTGCCGCCACCAGCCCTCTGCCAACAATGACCAAACAAACAACGACAACGACAACAACAGATTGTCTGCTACAAATTCGTTTCTTCTTCTCTTGAACAACCATGATACTCATCTTAACATTTGGAAATAGATTATACTTTGTTAAAGACCGCGTTGCTATGAACCGGTTGTGTAAATTTTCTTCACACCAACAAGATGTTATTAAGTTCAAGGTTCAAAATCCGCTCTTAACAATGAATTCGAACAATTTGAACACACCATTCAATAATTTGTTACGAGCTAGCAAGATGAAAATATAATAACATTAACACACAAAATGTAAAAGATCGAACGTTAACAAGATTCAAATAGTCTCAACTCTCAAGCATGCGTACAACCTTTATTTAAAGTAATACAATAACGAGGTATATATAATATGTATAGGTATACTCGATCTATTATTATGAAACATAGATTGATCCCCATATGTACTCAAACTATTAGGGGTCAATATTTTCAACATCGTCAAATTATTCTCTAAGATACTTTTAGTTCTAGCATTGTAGCAAATATATGATCATGCTCATATCACCATAGATAGAAAGAACCCAAGTTCAACATGTAACCCTTTTTAACTCTTCAATCAAGTGACCGAAGTCAAGAAGGCTCTTCCCGGTTGACGATTGGCTAACGGTCCATGCCGCCCAAGAAGCTGCCATAGAGCTTAACTAATTAGCAACGAAAAGCTTACGAAACTGTGACACATTACTAGAAAAAAGGGCCTTTATGACCAAAATTTAGGACCAGAAAACCTTGCAAAATTATTTACTGATTTGTGACCAAAATTACATGACCCGGTCTCAAAACAGGCGATCGCAAACCTGTTGCGTCTTAACAGTATATTGCGACTGATTTTTGGCTGAAAATGCTGTCATAAGTGTTGAAAAATTGGGACTAGTTGGCAATTAATCGCTAGTCGGCCAGTGATTGATAATTTTTTTGGTAATCGTCAAGAATATGGTAGTCAAACCTAATGGGTCCTAGCCGGACCTAGTCAGCCCTTAATTCCGGCCGGTTTTTACAAAAGTTTCGGGCCAATTTCCGACAATTGCGTACATTATATATGAAAAAGTTACATATATAAAAAATTTGTGCATATATAAAAACTACATATACAAATGTGTGTATATTATTATATATATAAAAGTGAAAATTATATATAAAAAATTAATTTGATTAATTATGATCAGTCTTTATTAATCTTTAGTCCTCACCCCCAACTCTCGACTAGCGAGTCCTACAACATTGACTACCACATATACTTTTTTTTTCTATTGACAATTTAACCAGACTTAACTCAATATGCATACCTTGGCATTGACACCATCCGGCACAATCCGATTCTCCTTCTTCCACCGGACATAATCTTCGCGGGTAAACTTGGTGAATCCCCTACAATTAACATTCCCAAAACGATTACATGATGCTTTTAAAAGATTCCTAAAATAATCAACAACATTGTTTCAAGATATTGAACATATATAATATATTCATAGTTTCGTACCATTTCCTGCTGACAATAATCTTTTGACGACCCGGAAACTTGAACTTGGCGCGGCGGAGAGCCTCTTGTGCATGGTGGCTATGGTTATCCTTGCATCGAACCGAAAGAAGTACCTTAAGAGAATTAAAACAAGAACAAGACAATATTGGTGAATAATATTTTGTGTTATTTATTAAATAGTTGAAAATGAAAAACTAGATCTTTTAATACAGAGAAATTACAACCAAAATGAAATGACAGTGATAACTTTCATAACTATCTTTATTTATTCAAACTAGATGTGAAGTTAACAAACAAATTTAAAAATTAATAATAAATCAAATAATAACAAATATTTTTCCTTTTTAGAACGACTATAGTGCACACTAGAGGTGCACAAATCAGGTATTAGAAAAACCTAGGTTCGGGTATTGAACCGGGTTCGGGTATGATCGGGTATATTGGAAAATCGGGTATTAGCAATATCTGGGTCGGGTTCGGGTATTGCCCTCTAAAAACCATACCCTATGTATCGGGTTCGGGTCGGCTATAGAACTAACTGGATATTCTAAAACCGGGTATCTGAACACCCTATTTCTGGGTATTGAAAAAACCATATTTTCGGATTTTTTCGGGTATAGTTTGAAATTTTTAGGGGTTGCACTTTTTAGGGGTATTTTTCAGGTATTTTTCATTTATTTTTCAGGTAATTTCGGATATGGATCGGGTATTTGAAAAATTCGGTTTCGGGTTTTAGAAAAACCCGGTTCCGGGTATGGAACCGGTTCGGGTTTTCGGGTATTACCTGATACAAATCGGGTCCAGTTCGGGTACGGGTTTTAGTACTAAAATTTATACCCTATCCGTACCCTACGGGTAGGGTCGGGTACGGGTTCGGGTATTAAAAACCCGGGTATAAAAAACCGGTTCTGGGTTTTTTTTTCGGGTTCGGATTTTTTGTGCACCTCTAATGCACACCCTCTAAACATATATTCAGGCCCAGCCCGAAGGAGGGGCGACGGACCCAAATCCACTCTTCATATAGGCCCATAATTGTTAAATGAAAATATTAATATTTTATATATGATTTTGTTTTAAAACAAAAGCATACAAAATAACTCATTGGTTGAATGATAATTTTCGATTATTAAAGATCATCAAATTAAATATCATGGTTTCAATTCTCATAATTTTCGATTCTCATAAGTGGTGTTTTTATAATAGAAAAGAAAACTTTAATTTTTGTTTTATATGAATCATTTTAGTAACTTTTTTAATATTTCTTTTTGCCCGTTTTGGGCTTTTGATAAAGCAACCATAATGGTAAAATTGTCAAATTATCTCTATCACATAATAAAGAACGCAATTCTGGCGGAATTTTAAGAGATTCTCGGAGACGACCCTGCATATACTCCATCCTAGAACTCTACACTAATGTCGCCATAAAAAAATAAAAGTATATACAACGTACAGATAATAAACTTAGCTAACAACACACCTGACCAATCGCGACACGAGCACACGTCCCTAGCGGCTTCCCAAATGCACCACGCATACCCGTTTGTAGCCGATCAGCTCCAGCACACGACAACATCTTGTTGATCCTCAACACATGGAACGGATGGACTCGCACCCTCAAGTGAAAAGTGTCTTTGCCAGCATGTTTAGTCATATACTTGTTACAAGCAATTCGTGCAGCTTCTAGTGCCTCACTTGAAACATTTTCTTTCTCCCAACTAACCAAATGAACACAAAACGGGAGTTCATCCGCACCCTTTTTCTTTGTTCCTATATCATATATCCTGATCTTTGGATCAGGAACACCACGACAGAATCGCGATTTTGGGTATGGTTTGTTTTTGATTTGGCGGTAACATCTAGCTGGTCCTGTGTTAGTCAGGTTATCACAAATCATACATTAGTTGATAATAATAATAATAATAGTATGAAAATGATAATAATAATAATAATAATAATAATAATAATAATAGTATGAAAATGATAATAATAATAATAATAATATCACAAATTATATATTACTTGATAATAATAATAAACAACTAGGCAATAAAACCCGTGACGCTAACTCGATAGGTGTATTGATTAGGTTTGTAACGGTAACAACAATAACCCGAAAAAGTCAACACACACAGAGTAATATAGTCACTAGTATAGCTTAATTATGATTAAAAACATATTTAAAACGAAGTGTAGTCCGTTGGTAAAACTCACACGGTGCAGATGCAACTTAACACGAATTTGGTACGATACTGAAAGTACCAACAAATAAATTCTTCAACACTCAAATACAACAAATCAACATGTTTTTAAAAAGTTTAACAAACAAAACCTACATATTCCAAAGGGATGGACACGAATTCCATCGGTATCAGGTGTTTTTTATCGTATATATAATAATAGCTAAATCTATATGATCAATGGAGTGAGAACTTACTTCTTCCCATGGTGATGGAGATGATCAATGAGTTTGATCAGTTTTTGTGTAGGTGAAAACCCTAAATATATGGAGAATATTAATATTATATCAACGGTCAAGATTTACTCGTACAAAACGAATTTTCTGGAAAGCTATGGTGTGAAGATGCTATTGGTTTTGATTCGGAGATGATTAGGTTTGGTAGAACGTGCAATAGTGTTTTGAAACGTGTACGTAACTCAAACATTGTCATGTGAATATAAACCCATGCAAATTACAATTCTCTCCTTAAAAAATATTAAAAAGATTAATGTTGTTAAATGTCAATTAGGAAAATTATGGGTGAGCAGAAAATCAAATTAATTGAATCGAAATCGAATAATTGAAAAAAAATCGAACCAATGTATTAACCGACAGTTAATTTTTTAGCTTTTTGAAAAACCGATTTTTAGGTTTAGGTTCACTTATCCATTTTAAAAAAACCAAACCGAACTGATAAATCGAATCAATGTTTTCTACGTGTTTTTTTAAGATGTTATAATCAGAAACAAAACATCAAAAGCATCTACCATTAACGCTGATGAATATTATGAAGATTGGGTCTAAACATTGAAGATAAATAAGATAATGAATGAAAATGCAGGCCAAATTTTTAGTGTTTTTTTTTATTAAAAAACTTTGTTGAATTTTAAATTCTACTAATCAAACAACTTTGTATTTGTTTTGTTTCACGTAACACGTGCCTATTTTGTATTTAGAATTCAATATATATGAGATACTCTATTATTATTGTTATTATTATTATTATTTGTAATGTCTACTCACGATAAAAAAAAAACCAAAATTAATCGAAACCGAAAACCGATTTATTGGTATTCTAAAATAACCATTAGCTTTGGTTCCGGTTTAGTTTTCACCCAATAACCAAACCGTGCTCACCCTTAAAGGAAAATTGCAAGAGGATGTGTCATGTGTGACTAGTGACTATACAAAAAAGTAAGAATAAAGGTAACTTAAATAAAGAAGAATAAGTTCTAAAAGCACTATTGTTGATAAATAACTTTAGATATAAAGTTGTACAAATGGTCATAAAAATTCAAGTTTTACTTTAGTGTAGCAGAATAAAGAAATGTGATGTGTACTATCTTTTTTTCAATGCAAGCCAATTTACTTTTACATTTATGGAAAAAGTTTCTTGTATGTTAATTGATGCCGTAAATTTAGGCATTTCGTTTGTAAAATGTTTATAAAAAATTAAAATTTCAAGCACACAGTAATTAAAGGAGCTGAAATTAATTCTATAAGTATTGTACCATGCTTGATTAGTATACTTTAAGGAGTTACAACCTAAATAAAGTTACTTTAAAACCTCCAATTGATTGTAAAAGTCAACAAGTCACGCAGGAGATTCTTCCCATATCGACTCGATCGTCTATTCTATCCAGTTGGTACCGCGTCTACTCCTTTATTCTTCAACACCGCCTCATCTTCGTAGGTATAACACATAGTCTATTGAGGGACTATTTTAATTTAAAAAGTTACTTTTAGATGTATATATATGTGTGTGTATATATATATTAAAAAAATAAGAATGTCATCTCATATCATGTGTCAAGTAGGCCATTGTGCAAGGTCCATAATCTCAAAGGGCCCAAAAGGCTATATATATAAGATAAAAAAACATAAAACGTCAATTGGTGCCTTGGTTAGAAAAAAAATTGGATCCGATTTAAAAAAAACATAAAAATTAGTATCCGGTTTAAAAATAATTATATATTGTTCATAATTAAAAATAATTTTATAGTATAAGCAGGTCATATGTCTCACCAAACCCAAATAGATTTTAAACCGAATTATAACATCTTATTTTTTTATGAAACTTTTTCATTATCAAATCGTAGGCATATTATTAATTAACTTTTTTACAATAAATAAAATTAAATTTGAATACAAGATATATACATATTAAAAATGAATAATGTAAAACAATACCGTAATACGGAGAATAAGACTTGTAATATCATAAATGGATATAGCTACCCTCGTCCATCAAAACCGACATATTAAGTACGCTGTAGAAACACTAACCGGACCCCGGGCAGATTACTGGTAACCTGGGGGTTAGATAGATGTTTCCCACGAGGGGTTAGACCCTAAGAAGATGGTTCTTCTGATAACCTGCAAAACAGACACCGTGAGCTTGTCACTGAGAAGGGGGGGGTTCCTCCTTGTGACCACCCTCCGGCGTGAGAATCATACTAGATTGCTCTTTAAATATAAATGTATATTAAGAGATTGCTAGAGCAGATATCAGGTGTAATATGATGATATCAGATAAGATGAGATGGTCATACCATTTGTGGTATTTATAGCCGAAGGTAGGTTTCCAAGGAGGTGTGGCCGGCTGCAACAGTGTTCCTGTTCCACCAACAGTGGCCTACGCACGTGCCCTGCTGGTAGTTGGTGGGTAGGCAGCGGCTGATAGTGACCAGGCCTGCTGTGTACTATTCCATTTCCACCAACTGCCGGCTACGCACGTGGTATGGCAGTAGTTGGTGAGTAGGCAGCGGCTAATAGTGACACAGTACAGGAGCATGCTGCTCGCCATACTGTGGTCAATAAGCTGTCGTATCTTTAGTCAGATCTTTTTCCCATACCTCGTCAGGTACAGTACAGTAGATCTTCCTGTATCGTACGGACTGGCTTATTTGGGCGGGAGTATTCCCCCTCCCGCCCTTGTGCGGGATAGTTCCCGGCTTCGCTCATTCCTTCAGGTGACACTGAGTGATTGAGAGCTAAGTGCCTTGTGCGTGTAGCCATGCTACGCGGGTGGCCTTCCCTGATGGCTTGTATCCGAGGCTGCGGGGACAGGCGGAGTCCTTCACCATCGGGAGGCATTTCCTGCGGGACCAGCTTGCGTACTGCGCGTAAGGACGTCACGTCTCTGAGCATGGTTGGTCCTGCGGATCCAGTTGGTTTCTGCGCAGACGTCCCTCTTCAAGGTGAGTCTTGCGGGTCCAACTGGGCTCTGCTGGGACCTACCTCTTCAAGTCCCCCCAGTCTAATGTTCTTCTCATGAGTGTTTAATAAAGTGAGGTGAACTTTTGGACTTAGGCAGTGGGTTTTGAAAAGGGTTTTTTAAGGGTTTCCATGGTGATTCTTCCCGCGGAAGTCCTTGTCACTTGCAGAAATGCCCGAGTTTCCTGCTTGGTCTTTGGGTATGATGCGGGTAGGCTGTAACCTCCTCGCAAGTCAGGAGCGTTGAGTCCCACTTGTGTGGATTCTCCATGAGGTTTTGGTAGTTTTGAACATAGTGATCAATTATGTTAAGACCACCAATTCCATCCTGGAGCTTCAAACAACGTAGTTCTCGACGTTCCCGCTATGCGGGGATGTTATTTCCGTTTCCGCAAGCATTGCCCAGAAGATCCTTCTTGGTTTCAATTCCCAGCGGAGCGCTAGGTATGTGAAGGGTTTTGCCTTAACACTGTACCTGCGCTCGTCTTACGGTTACTTTACTTCCAAGGTATTCCTGGCGTCAATTCCCTGCGGGTGCTAGGTATGTGAAGGGTTTTGCCTTAACACTGTACCCGCACCCGTCTTATAGTTACTTGGTTGCCGAGGTACTTGGCTTCAATTCCCTGCGGGTGCTAGGTATGTGAAGGGTTTTGCCTTAACACTGTACCCGCATCCGTCTTACGGTTACTTGTTCGCCAAGGTTTTCTTGGCTTCAATTCCCTGCGGGTGCTAGGTATGTGAAGGGTTTTGGATTAACACTGTACCCGCATCCGTCTTACGGTTACTTGTTCGCCAAGGTTTTCTTGGCTTCAATTCCCTGCGGGTGCTAGGTATGTGAAGGGTTTTGCCTTAACACTGTACCCGCAGCCGTCTTACGGTTACTTGTTTGCCAAGGTTTGCTTGGCTTCAATTCCCTGCGGGTGCTAGGTATGTGAAGGGTTTTGCCTTAACACTGTACCCGCAGCCGTCTTACGGTTACTTGTTTGCCAAGGTAAGGGGTATTTTCCTTCAGGCTCAAGAAAACCCGTAAGTACAATTTTCTTTTGCTTTTATCTTCATAGCTTAATATCGTTAACACTTATCTTCTTTACGCAGGCGTGGATGTTGACGCATTCCAGGGTGGAGCGCAGAGTGGGACCTCCACGCCAATGACGGTAGGCCCGGTCAGCCTACCTGAGGCGACGACCCAGGCGGCTGCGCCTGCGTCCGCTGGTTCAGTTGCTCACTCCTTTGAGCCGACTGTTCCAGCCGAGATGACGTCACCGCCGGCCGTGAGTGCGATTTTCACAGCATCTTTCACTGAGCCGGCGGTTACGATTGCTGCGGATTCCGCGGCAGCGACCGCGGCGGCTGCTACGATGCCCCCGCCATCGGCAACGACGGCCGATACATCAGGTACGCATGGGGGTTCTCGCATCTCTCCGCCACCTTCCCATCTGCCTGACCTCTTGGATGGATTTCCGTTGGGTTCAGGTGATGGGTTCGGCGGCTATCGGCCTGTAATTGACCCTACAGGTGCGTAGGGTTCTTTTGGCCCATTTTTTTACATATATTTTTTATCATCTTTTCCTAACTGCTTTTTGTTTTTTGCAGTGTCGGATTCCAATGAAGTGTATGTTCCACGCTGGAACATTCGCCGAGGAACAACCCTTCGCACCCCTGTGGAGTGCGTGGAATGGGCTCGTCACGCTGCTCCTAGTGGTGCGTTGGGGGAAGCCATGGCTAGCTACCAGGAGGGTAGGCTAACCAATGAGCTTCGGGTTCTCCTTGCTCGGATGCAGCCGCGCGTCGAGCTGCTTTGTCGTGAAAACGACAAGTTAAAAGCAGCTCGCCTTAAAGAAGTTGCTCAGGCGCGGGCCATCCGGGAGGAGAACCAAAGGCTTTCCGCCATGGCTGCGGAAAAGGAGAAGGCCTTCAAGGCCCTTGAGGTTGAAGTTCAGGCACGACTCGAGGCCCGTTCCAAGGCTGCCCAAGTTGTTAATGAACAGCTTCGGCTGGCTAAGGAAACTGCGAGGAACGCAACCGAGAGGGCCACCAAGGCTGAAGCTGTTGCTGAGCCTCTGCGCGTGGAGAATGAAGAACTTAAAGCCAAATTAGAGGCTCTCCAGCAGGCTCATGATGCCTTGGCGATGGAGGATGCTAAGAAGCTTCAAGAAATCTTGGACCAGAGGGGGGTGCTTGACCATACCGAGCGTAAGCTAAAGGGCGTCGAAGAGGCTGCGGCTAAAGAAATGTTGCTTGCCAACCTTAATAAAAGTGAAGTCGAACGCGCCTGTACCCAAGCTCAAGCCGCCCTCCAAGAAGCTCTGGTTGCCAAGGAATGGCTTCTTCGAGAAGCGTTGTCTCAGGTAAGTCTAACTTCATGTCTTCACGCTTTTCCTTAGAAATAGAAAAGGTTTTTGACACTTGTATTTTTCTTTGTAGGTTGTGCATCGGGTCTTCTCAGAGACATCTTACGACGATGCTATGAGCGCAGCCCTCAACGCTTCTCACGAGGATGGGGAAAAGGCCGGCTTCCTGCTTGGTCTAGGGTTCGTTGAGAAAGGCATCCCGCCTTCCAACTTCCCTTTATTCGATGTAGATACTGAAGCCATATATGACCAAGCAGTAAATCAATACACTTGTATCCTCAAAGCTTTCCTTGAACTGCCACGCTCTACTGATGGGGCTAGTCCAAGTGGAAGTGGCCCTGAAGCCTGATCCTGAAGATCCCTTCCCGCTGCTAGGATAGATTAGCTTGTACAGATTTATTTTCTTGTAGGCGGGTAGTTACCCGGCCATTCTTGTAATGAATCTTTGTGAAATATAAATCTTTTTGCGGGTAAGACCGCTACTTTCGTTGGGTTCCTTGCTTTGTAAACGTTGTATGACTTGCATACTTTAGTTTAAATTAGCAATTTTCCAAGTGTTTTAGAATAAGTTTAACCTTTGAACGTGGTAGATAGGTGTGAAGTTTTGCTTCCTCTTCCGTGATTGTGCGGGTAGAACCGTCACTTGCACGTAGTAGGACGGCTAAACTTTACCATCTGACCTGCGTGTAGGTTTTCCTTATCTTTTGAGGATAAGTTAACCTTTGAACGTGGTAGATAGGTGTGAAGTTTTGCTTCCTCTTCCGTGATTGTGCGGGTAGAACCGTCACTTGCACGTAGTAGGATGGCTAAACTTTACCATCTGACCTGCGTGTAGGTTTTCCTTATCTTTTGAGGATAAGTTAACCTTTGAACGTGGTAGATAGGTGTGAAGTTTTGCTTCCTCTTCCGTGATTGTGCGGGTAGAACCGTCACTTGCACGTAGTAGGATGGCTAAACTTTACCATCTGACCTGCGTGTAGGTTTTCCTCATCCTTTTATTAGAAATTGTCTCGAACCGTTCGACGCGCGGTTGTCAATAGGTTAGTGTTCAGTTCCCTTTTTCATGATTCATGCGGATAGACCGGCACTTTCATTTAATGGGGACTGAACTTTTCCCCTTCGACTGACCTGCGTGAAGGTTTGTCGTTTTTTGGGTTTATGCGGGTTTTGCCGCCTTCCCCACGCAACGACTTTCCACGTATTTATGCGGTGAAAACCGGCATATTCGTGTTGAATAAATTAACCGTTCGACGCGCGGTTGTCAATAGGTTAGTGTTCAGTTCCCTTTTTCATGATTCATGCGGATAGACCGGCACTTTCATTTAATGGGGACTGAACTTTTCCCCTTCGACTGACCTGCGTGAAGGTTTGTCGTTTTTTGGGTTTATGCGGGTTTTGCCGCCTTCCCCACGCAACGACTTTCCACGTATTTATGCGGTGAAAACCGGCATATTCGTGTTGATTCATAAAAATGTAAAATCATCAGCGTCAATGTTTTAAGGAGAATCGTTTCCATTAGAAGTGGCTCTTGGCCTTTTCTTTACAAATTTGGAATTGATTTACATGCAAACTGTGTAAATGAGCTCCCTTCCATGTTGTTGGGATGGGAGTGCCATCGAGCCGATACGCACCTGGTTCGGGATCTCGTTCTTTACGCAGCATGTAGTCTCCACATTGAAGCTTGAATTTTATTCGTGTTTTCCCCAGCTGGGGTTCTACACGCATCAGCCTGCTCAGCGTTCATTGCGCCACGAGGTGCGCGAGCGTCCCATCTCTGACGAATGCTTCGACCATGTCCTTCACGTCTATGCATTCTTCGGTGTTGTGGCCTTTTGTCCTGTGAAAGTCACAGTATTTGCTCCGATCAGCATTGTGGCGATGTTGGATTATTTGAGGCTTTGGCCATGGGAGCTCCTCGGTGGCGAATATCTCGGTGACGCTTTTGGTGAGCGGCGTCCATCTGGAGTTCTTATTGGACTGTACGTTATCCCTTCCGCCTAACCGATGCTGCAAGCCGGATGAGGTGTCAAAGTTTACCCTTGACTGCCAAATGCCTAGCTTCCGCTTTTTGTTTAATCGGGCGGTAAGGACGTTCTCTTCCCTTGTTTTCTGGGTATAAAGGTTTGTGCTCTGTGGGAGATCTCTACCCAGTTGCTTTTCCGTTTCCGCAAAGCGTTTAGCTGCTGTCATGATGGCATCCCATGTGGATGGCATGCCATCTTTACCCGTTAAGGTGCGGATGAGCTCTGGGTCGTTCGCGCCCTGGATAAAGGCAGCGCGAACAAGATCTTCGCTAATGTTACCCAGACTTAGCTTCTTCGAGTTGAAGCGAGTGATGAAGTCCAGCAAAGATTCATCTTTTTCTCGAATGCACTTGAGGATTGTCCATTGCTCCTCGGTATACTTTCTTTGCTGGCTGAAGTGTTGGCTAAACTTCTGTTGGAAGTCAGCCCAGTCGTAGATGTGGTTGACCGGTAGACGATCGAACCACGCTCTAGCTGCCCCGACCAGCGTCATTTGGAACATGTAACACCATGTAGGTTCCGTCCAACTACTGACGGTTGCCCCCGCTATAAACCTGTTCAAATGATCGTCTGGATCAGATATACCATCATATGTGCCTATGCTGGACATTTGTTTGGCACTTTTTGGGGCAATTGCTTCCGCAATGTCCCTTGCAAATTTGGACGTTCCCGCATTTGCAATGTTTGGTCTGAATGTTTTGGAGAAGTCTCGTGGACTTCCATCTGTGCTTTTTGGTTTGAAGGCTTGTCCAAAATGCCTTTTCGGTTGGGAATCCGTTTCCTTACGCTTCCCTTTTGCCCTATGGCGAGGGTTCGCGTCGGAGTCGGATTCCTCCGAGTCATCCAAGTAATCTTCGAATTCGTCAGCCTGTTGGACGTTGCGCAAGCGTTCGTCCAACTCGGCTTGGAATTCCCTCTGACGTGCCTCCGCCCATGCCTTAACTTCATCGAGTGTTTGGCGGGGGAGTCTTGTTCGTTTCTCTAACTGGGCATCGGTGAATCCCAGTGAGCGATTATTTACTGCACTTGCCCCAGCTTGGGTAGCTGGGGTAGTGTTCGTAAAATTTACTTCACTTGCCCCGGCTTGGGTAGCCGGGGTAGTGTTTGTAAAAACTGTGTTGCCGGTATTCCCCCCAGTAGCTGGGGTTGTGGTTACCGGAATTTCTTTAACCATCTTAGAAGTTTGAAAAAACTGGAGAAAAATGTAGTTCTAGCTTTATGCACGGATGGCGCCAATGAAGAAACACTAACCGGACCCCGGGCAGATTACTGGTAACCTGGGGGTTAGATAGATGTTTCCCACGAGGGGTTAGACCCTGAGAAGATGGTTCTTCTGATAACCTGCAAAACAGACACCGTGAGCTTGTCACTGAGAAGGGGGGGTTCCTCCTTGTGACCACCCTCCGGCGTGAGAATCAGACTAGATTGCTCTTTAAATATAAATGTATATTAAGAGATTGCTAGAGCAGATATCAGGTGTAATATGATGATATCAGATAAGATGAGATGGTCATACCATTTGTGGTATTTATAGCCGAAGGTAGGTTTCCAAGGAGGTGTGGCCGGCTGCAACAGTGTTCCTGTTCCACCAACAGTGGCCTACGCACGTGCCCTGCTGGTAGTTGGTGGGTAGGCAGCGGCTGATAGTGACCAGGCCTGCTGTGTACTATTCCCTTTCCACCAACTGCCGGCTACGCACGTGGTATGGCAGTAGTTGGTGAGTAGGCAGCGGCTAATAGTGACACAGTACAGGAGCATGCTGCTTGCCATACTGTGGTCAATAAGCTGTCGTATCTTTAGTCAGATCTTTTTCCATACCTCGTCAGGTACAGTACAGAAGATCTTCCTGTATCGTACGGACTGGCTTATTTGGGCGGGAGTATTCCCCCTCCCGCCCTTGTGCGGGATAGTTCCCGGCTTCGCTCATTCCTTCAGGTGACACTGAGTGATTGAGAGCTAAGTGCCTTGTGCGTGTAGCCATGCTGCGCGGGTGGCCTTCCCTGATGGCTTGTATCCGAGGCTGCGGGGACAGGCGGAGTCCTTCACCATCGGGAGGCATTTCCTGCGGGACCAGCTTGCGTACTGCGCGTAAGGACGTCACGTCTCTGAGCATGGTTGGTCCTGCGGATCCAGTTGGTTTCTGCGCAGACGTCCCTCTTCAAGGTGAGTCTTGCGGGTCCAACTGGGCTCTGCTGGGACCTACCTCTTCATACGCATATCATCGAATCCTGTATTGTCATATGTTTATTAAATTAATTATAGCATATATACTCGAGCTTGACTAAACTTGATGCTTTAGTTTTTCAACACCGTTACCTCTAAAATACTTTTAAAGCTAATTGCTTGGTTGGAGATCCTATGCTTTGAAGATCCTGTATCCTTGGTCCCTATCGTTTAATAATTACACAATTGATCATGGTGATTGTAAAGATATTACTTGGGTGTTCTTTTGGTTAAATTTTCATTGATAGTCCTTATCATGGTTGATCGTTAAGTGAGTAAAATAAACACTACACACCCACTTAATGGAGATATTTAATGATCATCCAGGTAAAGACTATCAATACTATGAAAATTGATCAACCATACATAACACTTAAGTAATATATCTTTACAACCAAATATCAATTATATATTTATTAAACGAAGATATTTAACGATCATCTATGGTAATGACTGTAGTTTTTATGAATATGTAACCGTAGGGAACACCTATGTAATATATCTTTATAACCAAGGATAGATTGTGTAATTATTAAATGATGGGGACTAACGGTGCAAGATGATCCGTAAAACATAGTTACCAACCAAGCAATTAACTCACACTTTTACCTGAATGATCACGGTAAACGTAACTTTGAAGATTGACACTAGTTACTTTTATTTGTTTTTTTTATATGGTTAAATAAATTATATTATTGCCATTAATCATTCAAGCCCAACTAACCATTTTAATGATGAATCATTAATCACCACGTCACCAACCTTCCACTCATCCAAACATATAACACACTCACATTCACATACCCCACCTAAATTATTAATATCCTCTGTACGCTTTATTTCAGTGTACGAACGCATCTATTGACGCTTGGGATGCGGGTGGGTGGGTATCTTTGGTGGGGTCAGATATTATATCTGTACTCCCCGCACCGATCACAACCACCCGTTGCGTAAGCGGGTTGATCAGGAGGATGAGCGGCTCCTCCTGATCAGGTCGGGTGTTGTGATCGAGGCGAATATTGGAAGCAGTTGTTCCAGGAAAGCGGAGAGGATGCTTGTGATGATTCGGATGCCATTAAGGTTTTTTTTGTTATGAATTATGAAAATTGGAGTGAAGATAGAATACAGTTTTGGAGGTGTTAAAAAGTGAAGGAGAAGTAGGGTATTGAAGGATCTGGAATGTTTGAGGATGGTGGTTGGCTATTTATAAGCCGTCTTTTGTATGTATAAAATATTAACCGTTAGAAGATATTTTCGGTTAATTAGTATTAGTATATTATAATATAAAAACATGTTTTTTTCTTTTCTTTTTTTCTTTTTCTTTTTCTTTTTTGTATTTTAACTAGTGTTTTTCCTAGCGTGTTGTGTGGGATGGGTCGGTAAAGCTCAAGCGTTGATACGATAAATTGATGCAAATTCGATTGGTTTCGGTTACATGTGTTATTGTATCGAAACTAAGACAAAAATGAAACAAGAAAATTATAAAATTTGGGGTCGACCAATGGCGTGGCGTGGCGTAGGTAAAACTCGATCATTGGTAAAACCCGACTGTTATCGATCCCTAGCGTTGAGGCGGTTGGGTCTACGAGAATTCAGTCAGTCTTCGTCATATTCGTTACGGTAACAGAACTAAAAAACAAAAATCAATATCCGATCGGTTTTCATTATGGTACTGGAACTAAAACAAAATGCGGTGAGCCGACGCGAACTCGGTTGGTTTCTGTCGTGTTTGGCACGGTATCATAACTAAAACAAAATAATAAAAAAAACAAAAACAAAATTCATATTCGATAGATTTTCCTGATGTTCATTACGAGCCGAAACTAGAAAAAGCTAATAGGGTGTTGCAAAGTGGCCCAATAGGGGCTTTGCGACACCAAACTTGTAAATTATCATATACAATAATTATTAATAATTAATGTAGTAAAATTGATTAAGAACCTTTACTAATTCAAATGTACATTTCTTTAATTATATTTCAAATATAAACCAAGATATTGGGTAGATGTTTCTAGTAACACCTATCGGCGTATTTCAAATATATATTCGTTATATTAAATCTTATGTTAAGTTGTTGAGTTTGTTAAAACTTGAAATTAGTAAAAAGTAAAAACATACTTGAGTACATCTTTTTAACTGATACCGGTTTGTCACGGGCGAAAATGAGTTTGAGCTGAGCCCCACATTGATGAACCTTGAGTTCGGCTTGTTTAACCTACAGAAGCTCAAGGTGAAGTTCAAATATGGTTCGAGCTCTATTTTTAAGTTTGAACTTGGATTACTTATTATCTATCAGTAGATGCATTTGTAATTAACTTTTATATACATTATTAACAACTTTATGTATAGTAATAAAACATGATATACTCTCCCCGTCCCATTATAAGTGCCCTAATTTGATTTTTTAAGTCTTTCTTGTTTAACTTTGACCGACAATATTTTTGCTTGTGTTATATAATACTTGATGTAAAATATATGAATGGATTGGGTTTTTAATGTATTTTACATTGATATAATTTTCATCAAGTATTATATGACACGAACAAAAATATTTACGGTCAAGGTTGCAAAAGAAAAACTTGAAAAGTCAAACTATGACACTTATAATGGGACGGAGAGAGTATATTATTTAGTTGTTTTTTCTCAATTTTATATATAATATTTTTTATTATATAAACATAAATAAATAAAATTATATTATTACTTGTTTAGCTTCATGTGTTAGCTCAACTACAATAAATGAAACTCGGGCTTGTTTATAAAACAAGCTTATTTGTATACTCGAGCTCGGGCTCGAGTTATATTAAGCCTGGCTTGATTCGAGTTGTTAGCGACTTGATCTCGAGTAGGTAACAAGCGACTTGGCTCGTTTAGACCCCTACTCGCCGTTTAAAAGTATGCTCATTTTGTCATTTTCACAAATAGCATACAAGTGAATGGCATTCACTTCATAATACATTAACACGTGAGCGAAATTTGATAAGCGACAATAGTTAACGCATCTAATGAGATTTTAGTTTGTTAGCGAAACAAAAGTAGATACGCGACGAATAATTCAACGTATCAGATAGCTAGAGATACGTAGTTCTTAGACGTGATTACACCGGTATAACACACTCACATAATCCTACAAAACCATTTGTTAAACCTATACTATGCATCATAGGTAAAAGAAGTACCTAGCTAACTAGCTACACATGATACAACACAACATAACACTCGTGTTATTATTATTATAAACCTATTAATTCCCACAACAAAATGCCCGCTTATTTTCTTGAAGCTTTTGCCATAAACACAACATTTCTCGAGGTCCTTGATAGTGTGCGACTACATACCCGTCTTTGCAACCTTCGTTATACACTCGTTCTTCTTTTTCGTATCTTACTTCTAAACCGTTCTTTTTTAAATCCGCAATCCATATCCCCATTGCCACATCTTCTAGCTTAAACATCTGATTATATATAATATATGTATTCATTAAAATCCAGTTTTATAATAATAATTCAAACTTTGAAACATTTATATTGAAAGCATGTAACAAACCTTTAGGTGACCCTTTTTGTGTTTATTGTTAATCGCCTTTGCAATGTCATGAGTCACAACATAACCCGGCCCATGCGCCCACGGAGGGTATTTTTCTTCGGGCCTGAAGAAACACTAGGTGACCCCGGCAGATTACGGATAATCTTAGGGTCAGGTATATGTTTCCCACGAGGGTTAGGTCCGGCAAAGATGGTTATTCTTCTGATGACCTGCAAAACGGACACCGTGAGCTCGTCACTGAGAAGGGGGGGTACCTCCTTGTGACTACCCTCCGGCGTGAGAATCAGACTAGATTGCTCTGAATATAAGTGTATATTAAGAGAAATAGCTAGAGCAGATAAGATATGTGATGGTATAAGATATAAGATGATAATACCGTTCCAAGGTGTTGGAGTATTTATAGCCGAATGTAGGTTTCCAAGCAGGTACAGCCAGCTGTATAATATTCCTTTTCTACCAACTGTGGGCTACGCACGTGCCATGCTGGTGGTTGGTGGGTAGGCAGCGGCTGATAGTGACATGGCCGGCTGTGTACTATTCCTTTTCCACCAACTGCAGGCTATGTACGTGCCACGATGAGGGTTGATGAGTAGGCAGCGGCTGATAGTGACATTCTGTACTAGAGCGTGCTCCTCGTCGTACTGTTGTCAGTGAGCTGTCACCCTGTGATTGGTTCATGGGCTGCTTTGGTCAGATCTTGTCTATTTTGTCCATACCTTGGCAGGTATAGTACAAAAGATCCTCCAGAAGCGTACGGACTGGCTCATTTGGGCGGGAGTATTCCCGCCTTGCTCATTCCTTCTTCAGGTGACATTACTGAATTATTGAGAGTTAGTGCCTTGTACGTGTAGCCTTACTATTAGTGTGGGTAGCCTTCCCTGATGGCTTGTATCCACAGCTGCGGGAACAGGCGGGGTACTTCACCATTGGGAGGCTTTTCCTGCGGGAACAGCTGGCGTACTGCGCGTAAGGTCTTCATCTCTCTGAGCATGGTGGGTCCTGCGGAACCAGTTGGTCTTTGCGCAGACGTCCCTATTCAAGGTGAGTCTTGCGGGTCCAACTGGGCTCTGCTGGGACCTACCTCTTCAAGTCTTCCAGTCCAATGTTCTTCTCATGAATTGTTAATAAGTGAGGTGAACTTTTGGACTTGAGCAAGGGGTTTTGAAAAGGGTTTTTAGTTTTAAGGTTCTCCGTGGGGATTCTTCCCGCGGGTTTCCTAATGTCACGTGCAGAAATTCCCGACTTTTCTGCTTGATCTTTGGGTATGATGCGGGTAGGTATGTAACCTCCTCGCAAGTCAGGAGTGTTGAGTTTCACTTGTGTAGATTCTCCACGAGGTTTTGGTAGTTTTAGACATAGTGATCAATTATGTTAAACAACCAATTCCATCTTGGAGCTTCAAACAATCTAGTTCTCAACGTTCCCGCTATGCGGGGATGTTATTTCCCTTTCCACAAGCATGGCCCAGAAGATCCTTCTTGGTTTTAATTCCCTGCAAGTGCTAAGTATGTGAAGGGTTTCGCCTTGACACTGTACCCGCACTCGTCTTATAGTTACTTGACTTCCAAGGTATTCTTGGCTTCAATTTCCTACAGGTGCTAAGTATGTGAAGGGTTTCGCCTTGACACTGTACCCGCACTTGTCTTACGGTTTCTTGGTTTCCAAGGTATTCTTGGCTTCAATTCCCTGCAGGTGCTAGGTATGTGAAGGGTTTCGCCTTGACACTGTACCCGCACTTGTCTTACGGTTTCTTGGTTACCAAGGTAAGGGGGTATATTCCCTCTTATTTTTGAATCTTTGAATCTTTTTGAATCTTTTTGAAGTTCGAAGAGTTGGTGAAAGGATAAGAACAGTCCAAACTGTTGAAGGGACGTTAGCGTCGTCCGACGGTTTCTTCTGACAGTTTCAGGACGTGCAGTAAGTTATGGCGACATGACAGTATATGGTCATTCCAGACGCTTTTTCAGGCGCGTGGGCGCGAGTTTTCGGGCGCGAATTTTACGGCACGCGTCATGTCGACAGCTGTTGCCAGCTTTCTTTCCACGTGTCATCGTCTCATTGCGCCTGCGCTTTTCCCTCTCCCCCGCATTAAATTCATCGCATTCATTGCGATGGGTATATAAAGGGGGAAGAGGATGCATCTCAACTCACACTTTCACTTCTTCTAAGCTATTTCCGGCGAATACTCTAACTTTTGTCGAGCATTCTTCTGAAATCGTTCTTCTTTCCATCCTCAACATGTCTTCTACTCATGATCCTGAGGTTACTGCCGAAGAGTCTGACGTATACCCTGAGAACCCGATGTCCGCGTCTGACAAAGAGTACTGCTGGCGAGTGCCAGTGTGTTCTTTCTGTCGACCTTTATCAGTACATCGTCAAGAAGTTCATGATCGAGCCTTTCGAGCCTGAGTTTCCTGAGCCTCACCAGACGGTGTACGATGCCCCCAAGGGCAAGATAGGGGTGTATGCTGCATTCTTCATCTATGGGAATCTCAGGTTCCCATTGACGAAGTTTGTGTACCGTGTTTTGGAGAAACACGGTGTACACTTAACGGAGGTACACCCGATGGCGATCGCAAAGGTTCGTCACTTTGAATGGGTGTGCCACATTCTGGGTGTTGAGCCCCGCGTCGACCGCCTGATGACCTTCTATTCCTGGAGGTGCATCCAGGGCTGGTACACCTTGATCACTCGGATCAAGGGTTTGAAGATCTGTGCTACCGAGCGCAGTTTTCGGTCTTGGAAGCAGGAGTTCTTCTATATCTCTGCCCGTGTCGTCCCTATTGCGATGACATTCAAGAACGGGAGGGCACTTCCCAACCTTCACGCCTCCAACTACCAGGAGGCGGAATGGTTTACCAAGATCTCCCGGATCCAGACTCCGGTTTACCGCTTTGCGGAGTCTGGGATGGTGATGCTTGGGATGAGCCGGGTATGGAAGGATGCCGGTTCTGGGACGCCGCAAGTACTTATCATCCTTGAATACAGTTCGAATTCTATTCCCTATGGTATGCTCCATCTCTTTTTGCTGATTTAGGGTTTTTCTTCTAACTGTTTCTCTTTTATTCTATTCCCTAAGGAGCAGTTCTGGACCCACGACGGTAGGTTTGGTCAACCTACCTGAGGCGATGACCCAGGCAGCTGCGCCTGTTTGCAGTGTTGGTTCAGTTGCTCATCCCGTTGAGGCAACTGTTCCAATTGTGACGTCATCTCCGCCGGCTGTCAGTGCCATCTTCACTGCATCCTTCACTGAGCCGGCGGTGATTTTTTCTATTTTGTCAGATCTTGTCTATTTTGTCCATACCTTGGCAAGTATAGTACAAAAGATCCTCCAGAAGCGTACGGACTGGCTCATTTGGGCGGGAGTATTCCCGCCTTGCTCATTCCTTCTTCAGGTGACATTACTGAATTATTGAGAGTTAGTGCCTTGTGCGTGTAGCCTTACTATTAGTGCGGGTAGCCTTCCCTGATGGCTTGTATCCGCAGCTGCGGGAACAGGCGGGGTACTTCACCATTGGGAGGCTTTTCCTGCGGGAACAGCTGGCGTACTGCGCGTAATGTCTTCATCTCTCTAAGCATGGTGGGTCCTGCGGAACCAGTTGGCCTTTGCGCAGACGTCCCTCTTCAAGGTGAGTCTTGCGGGTCCAACTGGGCTCTGCTGGGACCTACCTCTTTATGCTTAAACATCTGATTATATATAATATATGTATTCATTAAAATCCAGTTTTATAATAATAATTCAAACTTTGAAACATTTATATTGAAAGCATGTAACAAACCTTTAGGTGACCCTTTTTGTGTTTATTGTTAATCGCCTTTGCAATGTCATGAGTCACAACATAACCCGGCCCATGCGCCCACGGAGGGTATTTTTCTTCGGGCCATTCCTAACATAAACAGGGTAAATTTTCAAACACGAAATCAGGATAGTTTTGTTGTGTGACGACTAAACCTGGCAAAGCGGTTCGCTCAGGTAATGGGTTCAGTAAGCATGTGGCTCGATCAATTGGTTCGCTTTAAATTAAACCCCAAGTTTTAACATATAATAATAGCAATAATAAAATATAAAAGTATTGAAAAGATATAACAAAAATAATACATATAATGTTACAAATTCTCTAGTTTATAAATTTGTATCATGTGTATGTTAAAAAAAATTACTTATTTTCTTTTATATATGAATGTGTAAATGAAAATTAAAACAAAAATTGACGACCCTGTTTGACGAGCCACGTGCTGGCTAGATCTTTTTACGAGCCAAGATCTAGCTCAACTTTTCAGCTCGGTAAAATAAACGAGCCGAACCGGCTCGTTGAAGTTCAAGCTCGATCCTGAGCTCAACCTGGCTCGGATCAGCTTGACTTGGCCCGTTTACAGCCTAACTCGTGTTAACTTAGCTAGCTTAATAGAGTTGAACCATTTTGACCCATTGTATGATTTCAGCCCATTTATATAAGAACGGGTCACGATTATGAGGTTTAATAATGACTAATTATAGAAAAATTTCATACCTCAGGGCTGATATACCACTTGCTATCGGGGTTACGATGCGGTTGAGAATCCGAATTAATTAACCCGTAAAGCAATCCTTGACTCACGTTGACTCGTTTCAACGAAGCCAAAACTTCATCTACGCGAACAAACGCATCATCGTCTGTTTTCATGACATATTTTGCCGAGATAACTTCTGTCTATTATAAAAACATATCTAGTCAGCAGCTACACATTATTAAAATCATGATTCAGTTATAAATTTATATAAAAGTATTACCCCAAATATACAAATGGCAATTGTCTTCCATGAAATAAGACTATAATAGTCAACAAACGGCATTAACTGTACATCTCCGTAAGTCTTTGCCTCATTCCAAAGTTCCTCATTCACCACTCTATTCTTATGCTACAATATTATCATTATTGTTAATATCATGTCAATTTAAAAATAATATATGAAAAGTAAATTAAATAGTAAATTACTTACTAGACCGACAAAAAAACGGACTGCAACCTCTCCAGATTTAACCTGAGGATATTGCATCCATGTTCTTCGAACAGCCATACGTCGTTTGAAATTATTTGCAGTAGAAAAAACTCCAATTAATAGAGTAATCTTCTTTTTCAAAGGAATTGGAGGTGATTTAAGTGATTCTAAATCAATAACATGATCTGAATCTTCAGAAGTTGGCAAACCGCTAGCTACAACCGACACCAACTTTAAGTCACCCGAGATCCTTACTTCACTAACCAGCCATGGTTCCAAAGTCTGGTCAAAAGGTCATACTTTAAGTCTTAAACAAAGTTAACAGCTTTATTTATAGATCAATAAAGTTAAGAATATTACTTCTCGAAAAGCAAATGAGGTTATGTGTTTCCCGTCAACTGTCATCTGGATTCCTTCTGATCCTACCCGAAGAGTTGCAACCGAAAGATAACCTTGTTTAAACGGGAAATAGTTTCTGGTTTTTGACCCGTTGATAACTTTGCCCACTTTCTCGTTACACTGATCTAATTCATCAACTGCCATTTTGCAATAAACGTTGATTAAATTTTTATAAAAGATGCAAAGTTATGTATTCCTAGGTATGTAAGTGAACCAAAGGTTTAGTTAACCGTACAGCGAGAAGGTTTTTTATTTAACAAACGAACGAACATGAACACGTGTCTAGTTCATTATTTTAAATTTGTTTATGTGTGTTCGTAAAATATTCATTAATTTTTAGGCCCAACACATTATTGTTCAACACATTATTGTTCACGCTTACTTTTAGTTGGTTCTAGCTCAGTTATGTTGCTTCGTTATGCTCACGAACCTTTCACTGTATTGTTAGCGAATGAGCATAAACGGACACGAACACAAACACGTCAATTTACTTAACGAATGAACATGAACAAGAAAACCTTGTTCATTTAATTGTTCGGTTCGATTGTTTGTTCAGTTAAAGTTAAATGAAATATCACGGTTAGGTTCGTTTACAAGCCTATGTATTTCATAAATCTAACGAAAAAATATATTATTTATTTGTACCTTTTTTATTCTTATCAGGGTCGGGATTTGGACAACGTTCTTCTTCACCCCAATCATGAGCAATGGTCCACGTGTTTTGAACAATTACAGGGTCTTCAGTTATTTTATCACCTTGGAGTCGAACATTGTAATGCAATATAACCGGTGGGTCGGGTTCACCGGGAAGCGGTTCACCAGTCAAGTCAACTCTAAAGTTACCAAGAAGTCCATTTGGGATACCAATAAATGTAACCGATGAACCCTGAGTTAGCCCACAAGGAACCGTTAACTTATATCCAGTATCATTAAGCTCAGTGGCATTCATCTTACTAAGAAAATGCGGACATTGTTTTTCTTTCATTTTGCCCCCTGAAGTTTTGTTCACATTACGTTTTTCATCCTCGACTGATTTCATAAGGTTATCCCACGCGACACCAGCATCTTTTATGGCCTCTACCGTGTTCGGAAGAACTCGATCGTGACTGATCAGATGTTTTAAGTGATTCCATGTGTATAACGGTTGTTGTTCTTGAATTGAGATGTTTCTTTCAGTGAAGAGAGTGGAAACTATTTCATCGGTTGATACAATTTTTGAGTCACTTTCAGGATTATGAACAGGGGCTTCATCAGATCTTATCCATTCAAGAGGATTTATGGATGTTGTTGTGTTGTAATATGAAGGTGGTGAAATATAAGCTTCTCTAATCGGATTTATCATAACGAAGTAGCCGAAGACTGTTAATGTTAACAGAGTTGCAGATAGAACATAGATATACCATTTCTTCATATCTGCTGCTACTTAATAGAGGGATCAAAACTTGTGAAACCAAAGTTCATACAAATCTAACTAATGTTTGTATGAACCTTTGTAAAATTAAGTAACTCCTTGATATGAAGAAGGAAACCAGAAATGCATTGGTTTGATAGATGTCAGTTGAACTAATTCTTGATGCTTAAACTTGTTTTCCAAAACAAGTTCCTTGTGTTACACTTACACCACATGTTCATGGCATTCTGAAGCTTCTTCTGTTACCACATGACTTGGAATTTATGATGAAGCTGGATTTCAAATTTTCAATTCTCAGCCTTCAATAACATATAATGATACGAAGTTCTATCTCAAAAGATCATGTTCTGTTCCTGTAAATGCAGATGACTAACATTAATTAGTGTCACTAATGAGAGATATTCAGAATTAAGCATGATCATTCAAAAGTCAAGACTATAAAGTAAACATTAGTGCTATTGAATTACTAAAGAGTATGCATGTGTAAACGAGCCGAGCCCGAGCTCGGCTCATTTCGAGCTCATTTTCTAAAGCTCGAGCTCATCTTGTGACTTGCCGGGCTCGGCTCGGCTCGCGCTCCGCTTGTTTATTATATATTACTTAATTTATATATGTTTTTAATTATTTCTATACAGTTTGAGAAAAACCTTAGACGAGCCTAAGCTCGACTCGAGCTCGTGTAGTACCTTAAACGAGTTAAAGCTCGGCTGTGCAATGTGCAATCAATACATAGAACTATAGAAAACCAAAAGAGGTAAAACTTAAAAACACACAGGGCTCGTTAAGGTTCGACAAGCCTAAACGAGGTTTAGGCTCCCACACGAGGATCAAGATACGGCTCGATAACTAAACGAGGTTTACTTGAGGCCCGGGCTCGACTCGAGCTCGAAAAGGCTTGGCTCGTCTTGATCTTTTATCGATCCAAGCTCAAGTAGCTCGCGAGCAGCTCGGCTCGTTTGCACTCCTACTGCAGCTATTGATCAACAAAATAATCAAAATCCATAGATTTACTCTTACGTGTGTTAAATCGAGCCCTAACAATTGCTAAATCAATAGAAGCTTGTGTACTCAATCAAGCTTTGAAATAGCTCAATTACTGAAACTATATCATTAATTTCCATAATATTATACACTAAATAAACAGAAAATGATATTCTAATCTATTGATGCTAATAATAAACGGAAACAATTACTAAAAATAATCACAATCTCATTCAATTCTTCCTTAATATAGTTACATAATGAGATTTAATTACGCAAATTCTATAAAATCACAATAATAAACACCGAGATCTTAAATCACAATAATCTCAACCTCGATCTTAAATCTAATAGTCTCAACTCAATTTCAAACTCAGTCAATTCGATAATAATAATAATAATAATAATAATAATAATAATAATAATAATAATAATAATAATAATTAACTATAACTGTAGAACTAGACGACGGATGTGCCGTACAGGCGGAAGCTAGATTTACCTGTCGGCGGAGTACCGGCATCAACCGCCGTCAACGGCGGCGTAAGTGGAGGAATATTCGGAACAATGCCTCTGGCAATAAAGCTACCTACTCATTCGATAAAAGTAAAACGCTAAAGCAAAATCAAATTCAAATACAAAAACAACTAGTAGTAGATCAGAATACATTCATTCATTCATACCAGCTCGATCTAAAAATCTAACCTCGTAAAAATCAACTACTTAAATACAAAATGATTATTATAATAATAATTATTATTATTATAATTAAGTGTATCATTGGAAACAGATACGAACCTGTGTGGCCGGAGAGTGCCGGTAGAGGAATATGCTCTGAGAGATTGAGAGGTTATTATTATTATTATTATTATTATTATTGTTGTTAAATTGTTTGTTTGTTGAGAAAATTGGCGTAGAAGAAAATGAAGAAGAAGAAGAAGAAGAAGAAGTTTGTTAGTAGTGGTGAAGTCTTTAGGCTGTAGGTGTGTAGTCGTACTCGTCGTCTTTGATTAAATTTAATTGAATTGAATTAATTGATGCCGTGTTTATTTTTTTTATTTTATTTTTATTTTTATGTTTTAGCTGGGGGAGGAAGGTGATTTAATTGAGAAATTTCTTAAGCTTGACTTTGACTTGGTAAACATTTGGCGCCGGTGGTTTCTTTGATAATCAATATTATTTTAATCGATCGCTGGCTTTCCCGGTTAAGTTATCTTACTGCGTGAACACGTCGTGCCCCGTCTCTTCACTTAGACCAACCATGCTGACATGATCAGGATCCACGCTGGCATCCGAGTTTGGCTTGGCGATCCCGGTAAAACCCAGTTGGCTCATCCCCTCCGAAGGCACGACATGTTTTAATGCTCTGGTAAAATCCAAAAAACATTTGGGTCATTTATGACATTCCTGGCCGTTGGAGCAAGCATAGCTGGTTTGGTAATCAATATTTTTTATTTTGATTTAGAAAGTTAGAATATATTTTTATTAGATTTTTATTTTTTTAAGTTTCTTATGTTAAAGGTAATTGATAGACTTCTAGAGGGAATATATTATCACTTTTGGTTTACTTTATTTAAATACCAGAATATTATAAAACGATAAAGTATTTTGTTTCCAAGTGTAATATGGCGATATCAATATGACATGACAAATAAATGTTGTAAATTGTCCGGTTAGAGATGAATAATACGTGAAAATGGAAAGAATTATTGTAAAAGCATGAAATAAATTGTTTGATTGGGTAGTAGAATGGAATCATTTATTCTACATGGAATTTTATGTCCTTTAAACACTCAGAAATCATTATTTTGCTACTACCTTCTTTCTTTCTCTTTTCATTCCCTCATTCACAACCACCACCACTAATTTTCTCTAAAACACGCTCAAGTTCAGAAAGAAATTTGTTGTTAAAAAAAATTATAATTTATTTGTTTCGTTATGGTTATGGTATAATAGTAGTTATTACCTTATAGAAATGTCGTCATACTTGTATAAAAAGCTTCTTAAGACTTTTGAGTAACAATAAATGGAATTATTAGTCTTAATATAATGAAAGAAGAAGTGTAATTTTACAATAATCAATATGAAAGGTATTGCGTATTTTCAAACAAAGAAAGAAATAAAGTTTTATAATAACCATGTGAAAGTTTATTTTTTTAAAATACATAGCAGTACTTAGATTAGAATATAAGGTAAACAAAAGAGGCCAAGTGTCACGCCATCTATAGACCACAAATTAAATAGTATATGAAGTTTCTATAAGGTTTTATAATTGAATTAGATGTCAAATGATAAACATTTTTTTAACAATTTTCAAAAAAGTGACTAGTACCTTTTTTAAGGTTTTAAAATTGAATGAGATGAGTGAATTATGTAAAAAAGTTATTATTTAGTGACATCTTCTCTTTGAGTTTCCTTTTTTACTTCACGTTGAACTTGACAAAAACAAGCAATAAGTTAAAGTTGAGTCTCACGGACCTTCTAGCTTATTGTAGCCAGCTTATTCTCCTAGAAGAGGTCGTTGGTTCAAGCCTCGGTGTCTGCGTCTAAGCAGAAAATACCCGGTTGTTTGTGGTTTGTGCTTACCGAAGATTTTTAAGTTAGAATTGAAGCGTCAAATAATTGAGGACAATTAAAATTCCCTTTATTGTTAAAAAAAGTGACAGTTGAGTCACATTCGTTCTTTTTAGGTTAGTTAACTTTTTAAAAAGTAACATTTGTAAAAAGTTTTGTAACAATGAAAAAAAATATGAAATTGGAGTGATTTTATAATTTAACAAATATGTTTATGACTTTAATAGAAAAAAATGAATATTTAATTACCTTAGGTGTAATATTTCTTTAAAGATGCTATGAAATCTTATTGGATACTAAAGTCTAACTAGATGGCTAATAATGGTCTTTTTTTCAGCCTAATAATATGTTTAGATTTTCGGACGGTGTATTCGATGTTTTTGTCTTTAGAAAAAGCTTAGATGTTTAATAAACATAACACTATATGTTGAGTGGATTAGTTAATTAAAATGTGATGCTATGTTATTGCCACGTAACGAGAGATTAACTAATCAATCTAAAAGACAATTGTAATGAATAATGTTAATATAATCATTTACTTATTCCCCGCCAACCAATCACATTTGATCAAAATGTACACCATTTTATATTTTGGGTGTTCGCTAGGTAATCTGGCCACATTTTAGTGATGGTATCATGGTTTTTGATGGTTACAGTCAAGTGCGGTGACATGAAGTGACACTCCCCATCCCACCACAACACTTGGTCCTAAGAAAAAAAATCCTTTTGTTAGAGCGGCATCTAAAAGAAAGACTTGTTCAATCGTATTATTTAGACACGTTGTAAATATATCGTATACATATTCTAATATACTATTTGTTGACTATAAAATTATTTACAAATGATATATACAGTCTATAAATATTGTGACGTTAAAAATGCTAAGATACGTTAATCTTATAACGATGTATATATTGTGATGCATTTTTTAATGCAAGATTATTCATATATAGTAAAAAGTTTTCTATGATAGTAGAAGACTTGGTATAAGAAGAAAAGGACTATGGTCCATGGACCATCCCAATCGAATTAATGAAGGTCGCTCCATGTCTCTCGTAACCCATCATGCCACCTTTTAACTTATGAGAAAAGTATGGAGAAACTTTAAAGCTTTGCACCAAATAGTGAGTAAATATGGGGTCCTCACTAAACATATTTAGAACCCATGACAATCATGATATATGGAGGTCCCTTCAATAGAGGTGCACAAAATACCCGGTTCTGGACCCAATCGGTTTTTACGCATACCTGATTCGCGGGTACGACTTGGTATTGGGTTTCCACCCGGAACCGGACCTATCGGAACTGGTTCCATCTTTACCCAGCTAAAACTCGACCTGACCTGAAACCCGAAAAAAACTGGCAAACCTGACTATACCCGGAACCGGTCCTACCCGACGAAATTCTGACCTTTGTCCATACCTGGAACGGGTTCCTACCCGACCCGATTTTGACTTTTGTTGACCATACCCGAAACCGGTTCTTAACCGATTCTGGTTTCTACAAAATACCCGATTTGTGCACCTCTACCCTACGAGATACATATTTCTTGATAATCGTTTAAAAAAATGATTAGACGTACACAGGCCTGTCTATGAGATTTCTGGTGGCCAAACGACTACTAAAAATGGGCTCTTATGTATAAATTCACCCCCCACCCACCCGAAAAATTGACAATAAGTTTGATGATAATTATTAACAAAACAAAGTTGAATAGTAAACAAACACAAAGTCAACAAAACGTGAGACTCTCCTTGCATTCTTCGAAGTAAAGTTGTTGATCAATTATTAATAATTGATACTCTTTGATATATCGTGTGATCAAGATTTCTAATAAGCAATTCAATGTAGTACGTTTTTTAGTAATAAGTGGTCGAGTGTCAAGAAATAACAATCACAATTCAGACTTCAAGCATCAACGCAAGTCGAAATTCGCAATCAAGCCCTACGAGATTATGATTAGTTCAATCAATTAATGAGTCGAGTGAACGATAATTCGAACTTCAATTCCCATGAGGCCATTACCCAATCAACCTTTAGTTCAATATTAGACATTAACATGTTTGTTTATGTTTAATCGATTATTTCGTGTAATGGGTTACTCAAATGTGTATTGGACTATAGGTTATGTTTGTTGTTGGGTATTAAAAAAAAGTAGCGGGTTAAAACAATGATTTTACGTAAAATGTGTATGGACTGTTGGCTATATGCTTGGTATAGCCACTTGGTCAATGTCAGGTTTGATACCTCTACGGGCTTGTTGTCCAAGGAAAAGCTACACGGCTCGTATAAATGACAACAACCAACTAATGTTTGAACTAATGTTTGAATTAGCGGTGATATCCTTGATATATCAATATATCACATATATATTTGGTAAACTAGGTTAGCTACCCATGTAATACACGGTCTAGAATAAATAAATTTATTTAAACAATAACATAATGTGACATACAAAAAAATTTGTTCAACAGATATAAAGATATATTATATGGTATAATAAATTACACACTGTTTCACATTGTTTCCGATTTTAACTCTAGATAATGCAACAAATAACTGGTCACGAGTTAAAACAAATTGTCTAAAAAATAAACCAACAATCTACTATGATTGACCTTCGCTTTTGTTAATCTTCATTCCAAACAAAAATTAAGTGAAAATTTCATTCTTTAACATTAGTACTTTTATCTAAAGGTGTAAGATTTAAAAAAAAATAAATCAAATTGTGAGTTCCAATATTATTTCCGGATATGATTTCGGCTTATATAGCACAGTTATCATATCGTATTTCACATGTAGCTTAATTTCATTGCATAGACCAATTTTCTAGTTAATATTTTAATCAGCATCAATTCAACATCAGCTTTAAGAACTAACATATGACTTAACAACCTTATATTTTAAGGTCATTTAAAAAGTAAATAAACTAATACTTTCTTGTAACGTTTCATTTTATGTCTGATAGATACCATATGAAGAATATAAGGATATACAAAGTCAATTCATCATCTGATTAACAGTGTGCTAACGTTTAACATTTGTATTTCAAAGGTAAGAAGTTGTCTTTACCGCATGATAAACCAAAACATGTAGTATAGTGTTAATATTTTTGTGGATTTTTAAGATGATGAACTTAACATAAATAATGGGTTGATTAAATAACAAATTAAAAAAATGTTGTAAATGACTACTTTTTTATACCAACCCGTGGATCGAAACTCATTCTAATAATAAATTGTTTTGACTTGAACCATGTTTGATTATTTAACCGGTTAAAAAACCAGTAGTTTGAATTAATATAAACACCGAGAATACTTTAATAGTTAATTTGTCTTTTAAGAGTTTGAATGATTAAAAAGAAAAAAAAATGTATTTAATATGAGAGAGAGGACGAAAAATTTTAAATAAAAAATTATTAATAATTTTTTTTCTGAACAACAAACAAAATATATTATATTACAAAAATAGCACAAACTAGCAAGAAGCTAGAAACACTAAGTCCACCGAAACAAAGAAACAACACGACCACACTAAACCCACAAAGAAACAAAAATTATTAATAATAAAGATAAATGTATTTAATATGAGAGAGATGAGGAAAGATTTTATAAGAATTAATATGGTGATGACACGTGACAATAAGAAAGTTTTATTATTATAACATAGATAATGTATTTTTGTATAGAAACTACTAAATCCTTAATTAGTACAATTTGTAGGAAATCTAGTTCATCCCGAAGACACGACTTACAACTTACAAATATCCATATTTTGACAAAATTAAACATATTAAAATTTCAATAAATGGCATGGCCGGCTTGTGTCTTATTTGGCCTTTGCTCTATAAAAAATAGCTTTGATATAAACTTTTATTCTTTGATTTTGGAGTAAAAAAAAAACTATTTAAAGTTTAAACTCATCTAGTCGGAAGCTAAGCTTGTATTTGGATCTATTCTATTTTAAAAATACACTTTAATATTTTTCTTTTTTGTATATAAAAAACTTTTGTGAGGTTTATGTGTTTGTGCATCAATTTCATTTTTTTATCGTTTTTTTAAGTTTAGACTCATTTAGATGACTAGTTGAGCTTAAGGATGAACTCGATATCGACCGATATCAAACTCGAAAACCCTGATCCCAATTTCTCTAAAAACTAGATACCGGTACCGAAATACCCGTTTTAGTATCGGTATCGGTACCGGTAACAGTACGGGATCAGTTTGATCCTTGAGCTTGTATTTGGATCTTTTTTTTTTGAACGGTAAATTTCTATAAACAAGACCGACGTCAAAGACACCCTCCCCAAGGCAGAGAAAACCGACAACAAAGAAAACTTAGTTCAATTGAACCAATATAAATATTTACAATAATTACATTTATTTTAACAAAAAAAAACTTAAAACCTTAATATCACTAATAATTAAGTTGATATCCACCTCCTTGTCTTTAAAGAGCTTGCATTCTGATCTATTATCAAAATACGTTTTTTTATATAAAAGAAAACCTTTTGTGAGGTTTTTGTGTATTTAATTTTTGTTTTAATAGAAACAAATAATGATATTTTAGATGGTCACAACTCACAATAAAGTGTTTTGTCTTTTATACGCGTGTCTCTTTGGATCCATAAAACACGCCAATCTTCTTGTTCTTTTTTTTTCCAATTTCTAAATATTATTTTCTGTAATATCTAAGTTTTTTGGATTTTAATAATTTATTCTAATGAGTTATGAATGCACAATATGGTGAACGGTATCGTTTGGCCTACTTTTAAATTAAGTAACGAGTAAAGACGATAAAGTCACGATGTGATGAACGACGTGATCAGCCGCAAGAAAATATCTATAGCGTGATGTCGTAGTTAACGGGGCGTAAAATGTTACTCTTTTCCTACTTTACACCAATTAATTTACTTTACACCTTTGTTCAATTGTCTATACCAAATAAGCTAGCCATATATTCATGTTAACGGGTAATAAGTTAGTATTTTTTTTGGCCAAAAAAAAATTAAAAAAAGTAAACATATTACTATTACTAATATATATATTTAACAACTTTGGTGCCGCGCTAACTTATTGGGCTACTTGGCGGCATCTTAGTGGTCAAAAGTATTTTTTTTTTGTTTTAGTTTTTTTATATTGGTTTTTTAGTTCTAGTATCATAACGAACGTGATGGAAACCGTCTGAATTTTATGTATAAGAACTTTGGTGCCGCACGGACCCTATTGGGCCACTTGGCGGCACCTTAGTGGTCGAATATATATATATTTTTTTGTTTATTATTATTGATTTTTAAGTTCTAGTATCATCACAAAAAACGTGATGGAAACCGGCTGAATTTTGTGTAGACTCACCGCGTTGTGTTGTAGTTCCAGTAATACAGTGAACGTAACGAAAACCAACCGAATGCCATTTTTTTGTTTTAGTTTCGGTCCTGTAAAGAACGTGACATAAACCGACCTAATTTGCGTACACCGATCACCTCAATGCCCGGGATTGCCAGCAATTGGGTTCACCAACACTGGTGTTTTATCGACCGACACTGCCCCATTGATCTATCTCGATTTTTATAATTCTTTGTTTTATTTTTTATTTTTGTCCTGGTACAACAGCACGAGTAACTAAAACGAACTGAATTCATGTTAACTTACCAGCTACCGCCTCAATGCTTAGGTTTTACTACCGCCTGAGTTTTACCAACCTGTTCGGGCGCAACGCGCCGGGTAGAATACTAGTTATTTATAAAATCTAATAAGAGGTTAAGAAGTAATCATGTAGACAAGAAAATGTGATTCCTGACTCATGAAGCTGGATTTGCCTTAAAAGGCCCATAAGAAGTAAGCCCTTACCTGGCCGAAATGTTGTTGATCATATAGACAGATCATATGTTGTTTGAACTTTGAATTAAAGGTACGGAATTTCTCATACAAAAGAATAATTTTGTCGACTAGATTCGAAGACCGATTCAGCTCACCGATAGAGAGGCCGTGGCTGATTTGTAACTAGAGAGCGATGATGAAAACTAAACCGTGGAATGGGGGATTAGTGCTACTTCAAACACCTTAAAGATTTTTGATGAATTAATTCCGCTTCAAATAGGAATTTTTGATGGATTCCAATCCCACTTCTAAACATTCTATGAACCAAACGCTCGGCAATAACTTATGCTACAACAACAACAACAGCAACAACAACAATAAGGGTAGTAGTAGCAATGATAATATTAAGTCATCAATACTTTCTCAAACTTGTCAAAACCCTAGCACATTCGTTCTTTAATCATTTTTATATGTTCTTAATTGTTTCCAGAAACGTTTTAATCTGGTAAAGGATTTCCAGTAACACAATTGATTTATTCCTATAGATTGAGTTGATTCATTCCAAGTTGTTAACATGATTTTTGGGGTTTGTATAAGCTTTGTGTTAAAATTCTTGTAAGATATATAACTCATTGCTAAATTCATCACATTATAGAAGTCCATTTACTCCGAAATTTAGACAAAAATGGAATTGTAATGCTGAGATTTTGGGTGGAAACAGGTGATATTAAGCCCAATTATATCACACGCAATGATGTAATACAAAATGGTCCAATGTGAAATGTTTCCATTATTTGCAATCATAAAATCAAGTAATCAAACATGTCAATACATCAAGGAACCAAAAAATTCAAGTTAAAACGAAGGAAACTCAGTAGAGTTACCGCACCTATCGTATGGGATGACAGGGCATTCAATAAAACCCGAACTTGACAAACTCACACACATATAGACTTGGTACAATTGACTATTACCCGAAGCGTCCTTATTGCACTCTATATATGGAGTGTAACCACTCCCCACTTTAATCGCGTCCCTTATGCTACTCAAACTATACACGGACCCATTTGGATGAATACCTATACCAAACATAACATCATAAACTTTGGGACAAAAGAAATAAAAATTTTGTTTCATAACGATTTATTATAACTTATAATCATACCCGCGTTTTCTAGTGCTCCAAGGAGGTTTATTTGGTTTTTGAGTCCAAGGGTTGTCGAGAAATAACCATATTGATCAAATATGGTTTCCGAACATGTCCCATGTTTTTCCCACTCATGACGCCAAAATTTTAGCCCGGTGTTGCTTGGGCACGCTAATGTTGGCCAGTCTGACTCCATTTGGCTCATGAGGTCTGAAATCTGTGATTCAGATTGATTTAGCTTGGTACATTTATAAATATATAAAGAGGGAAAGAAAGACCAATAAATAATCATAGGAAGTGGTAAAAGATCCACCTTGGTGGCATTGAAAGGGTTGCTAGAGTCACAATTAGAGGGGTATGAACCATTGTTTCTATTGGGCCAAAGTCCATGAATTCCAAAATCTGACTTTGGTTTTCCTGTAGTCGGGTAGCAACAACTTTTCGTGTCACAATACGCTCCTGGCCACTACAAAAGAAAAGAAAAGGAACATTTGAATCAAATGAGTCCTATTTTCTTGCACGTTTTAATGATAGTGATTAATGTTTTCAGTACTAGACCGGCCGTCTTACCTGCTGTACAAAGTAGAAGAAATCAAAATCCTGTGCTACGCATACCGCGAGTAGGTAATGGAGGATTAAAAGCTTGATCAACAACATAGGATTGTTGGATTGCATAGTCATGCTTGTGTTTAATTTACTGTTTATAATGTTTAATGTGTGTGATGAAGGTGTGTGTAGTGTGTGTATTTATAGGAGAGATGGTGTGTGTATGCACGTGTATGAACTCAAAATGAAGAGTATTGTATGTTTTTTTATTAGATAGAAATAACTAACACATTTTTTATTTAATTAGTGTAGCCAATATGCCCATTACTTATTTATTGTGTTACAAGTTATAATAACATAACATGATACCTAAATCTTCATGTCAAGTTTTATTTATCACAGTTTTGGTTCACATTGTTCACACAAGTTTATGCTTAAATTGAAACTTATTTAATAAACAGGTTTGAGTTCAAGTCTCATCCAATAAGTTAGATTATGATCTTGACTAACTACGAGCATATTGGGTTCGTCTATTATATTGTATACGGATAACACAACACATTGGTTCACACATGTCATATTGTACAGATAACACATAATGTGTGATTTGTTTTTGTTTTTTTGTTTTTTTTTGGTGGGGGTGAGGGGAGGGGGGAAGGCAAAGGTTCCACTGTCAAGATTTGAACCCGGGTCTATAATATTTATTAGACTTTATATACATAAATAATTATATAAGTTATATAATATTATTTTATTATCCTATAGCACATGAGAAAATAATTTGAGTATATTATAATAGAATTACTTCGGTTGATACTATTTAAAGAAATGATCATGTGTATGGTGTTTCTTCGTTCAATTATTTGTACATTGTCATGTGTTTGGCTTTTGATCAATGGTTTCTATTCGCACAAAGCTAATTATTGTATTTTTATATTTCATATAATAATTATCCAAAGCATGTGACCATTATAAAAATATTTTAATCAAAACTTATATAATAATTGTTAAGTATTATTTAATTTTTGATCAATGATTTATTTTCTTAAAATTTCTACTACTTACACACTTAGGTCGGTGGCTAGAAGCGGACTTCTTAAGATTTGGTGCAAGTGTTTGATTCGGATGTCTTCGTGTTTTTATTTGTTGATTTGGAAGCAAACTTTGCATCCACTTTGGGAGCCTAGTTGGAATGACCGCGATCTAAGAATCTCTCATAATTGTTTCGTTTTGATTATATCTGCTTAGCTTTAATTTGACCAGTTAACCACTACATCTCGTCGCCTTGTCGTTGTAGATGCCTTTGAACTTGCCACTCTTGTTAAAATCCTCCATTTTGAATTAACTCGAGGGACAATACACTCGCTTGGCCCCACTTGTGATTCAAAATATTCAACGATTTCTCTACAAAATGAATCGTGTGTTTGCAAATTCTCAAGATCCAGGTCTTTTAAATGCCCGATCGAAGCCTTGGTCAACGCCACTTTAGTAGTTTAGTTTATGATTTTATGTATACGTTATTTACTTATTTTAAAAAATAAATTAATAAAGTTTGGTCTTCCCAAAATAAAGAAATATACATTTAGTCATGTAAAAATGTTCATGGTCTTTCACTCGCTATGATCCTGATCTTATGTAGTGTAGTAATGGACAGTGGCGAAGCTTGGGTTTAGTCATGGGGTGACCGAAGTCACGGACTCAAAAATTTTCGGGTCGACGATTCAGTTCGTGCCGGTGATTCGGGTCGGGTCGGATCAAACAATAGAACATCTATATATCTAAATTTTCTTCATTTATTCAAACAATTGTTCTTACAATAAAAAAATGAAATAATTTTTGACCAACAAAGACTTAAAATATTCATGATAACGTGAGATGAACGGTGAGTAGGGATAAGTAAATTCAATATTGGTACCGGTACCGAAATCGGTACAGATTTGGTACCGTCTGTACCGAATAGGTGCCAAAGTTTTTAGTTTCGGCACCGGTATATCTCAAATTTTACCTTCAATAGGTATCGGTATCGGTATGGTACCGATCTTATCCCTATGGATGAATACCTAGAAGAAGAATTGCAAAGACCTAAAATAATTATAAAAACAACACTTTTACTATTCGACTACTATTTTGTAACTTTCATTTATAAATAATGCGAGATTTTAGAAAAAATAACCAAACGATGGGGTATTATATTTATAAAAAGAAATCAGTGGTAACCGGTAGCATTTTGAAAAAATACATCGGGGGTGACCGCGCTTAATACCTATAAAAATTTTCAAGAAAATCGCGAAATTTACCCTACCAACGGAGAAAACGATAATGGCCGGGACCACCCCGGTCCCCATTAAGCTTCGCCCCTGGTAATGGAGTTTATATAACATATAAATAGTTGTATACTTGTATGATAGATGCTTTTATTAATACTTTCCGAAGAATGGAATTAAAAGTTTATGTTTGAATCTTTTGAATATTATCATAAACGAGTATCATGCTAAGATTGAAGATATATATGATCATGATTCATGTGTTTGTTTGTTCAGTTATTTGTATATTGTCAATTGTCATGTGTTTGCTTTGGAATTTGTATGTTCACACAAAGCTCATTATTTTATTTATCTATTTATATAACTATGAACTGGATTTTCCAAAGCATGTGATAACTGAATTTCTGATACCATTTGTTAGGATCGAGTTGGGTAGACACGCACACACAAATCACAATCAACCGCAGAGAACTAGTTTACAAGATTCGGTTAAAGCTGACATACCGAAACCAAACTAGTTTCAAACCAAACCGGTTTAACTACAAAATTAGCTTTGCACCACATTTCCTTAAAGGTTAAAACTCATCACATTATAGTAGGACCCAATTACACCACACACACAATGTCAAACATTATTTGCCAATTGCAACAATAAGATCAAACAAGTCCAATGGTCCATACATCAAGGAATCAAAACATTTATAAGTAAGAACTTAGAACTAAGGAAACTTGATAGAGGTGTTGGACTTAATTGGATCGAGCAACACGAACAACACCGATAATTTTGTGAGAACTTCTCACGACTCTTTCAATATTATTAAGAACGAAAACCACACAAAATACAATAACCCTAAACCATCTATTTATACTAAAACCTTAACTTGCTCACCAAGAAACCTAATTAGACTCAAACTAGGAAACTAAATAAATTAATAACCAAAACTTACTACTAATTAAATAAACTAAACCGACTCAAACTCAAACTCTTTAAACTTTAAACCTTTATCAAGATTAATCCTTCATTCACCCCCTTAATCTAGATATGGACTCGTTACTCTTCAAAATAGTGTTGGATCCAAATCTTCACGAACCAAATTAGAAGCTTCTTCTTTCGGTTTTGGTCTGGGGCACTCATATGCAAAATGACCATACTCGAGACAATTATAGCATCTGATATGAGCTTTACCTCGACCCATACCTTTCTCCTTTTGATTTTCATTGGGTTGGAATCGACCTCCTCTACCTCGTCCAACGCCACGTCCTCTACCTCGGCCACGTCCATGGTCACTTTTCCCTCGTCCACAACATTCACAAACATCCTCTTCATTCTTCGAACTTTCCTGTCCATCAATTTTAGTTAGCAACAACTTACTTTGACCGCTATCACCCGTCTCATCTTGCTCTCTGATTCGTTCCTCATAGGCCTTCAACCTGCCTATTGCTTCTTCGAATGGCATGGTGTCAAGATCTGAATACTGTTCAACAGAAGCAACAATCTGAAGATACTTCTTTGGCACCGAATCTAATAGCTTTCGCACTAACACTTCATCTTTGAGATTTGAACCAAGACTAGTATATCTTGAAACAAATCCGGATAACTTTCCGGCAAAGTCTTCAATCGTATCTGTCTCCTTCATTCGGAGTTGCTCAAATTCTCTTCTTAAACTTACTAAACGTGCCCTTTGTACCCTGTCAGAACCAAGAAACCTTACACGTAAAGCTTCCCATATGCCTTTCGCACTTCGGTTCCTAGCAACTTGAAGGAGTATATCCTCTAGTAAAGCTTGATAGAGAATTGCCCTTGCAATCTAGTTCTTCTTTTCATCAACGGCTCCACAGGTTACCGGCTTAATTGTCTCCCACAACCCTTGTGCATCCAAAACTGACTCCATTAGAATTGTCCAAGTGTTGTAGTTCGTTGTTGTCAACCTTGGGTACTTGAAACGAGGTGTTGTTGTTTTCTCGAATCGGGACATTCCCTGCATTGTTTGCATTATCCGCCATTCTTTTCTTCTAATCTTCTTAACGTCACACAGATCGTCCTCTTTGATCGCTCACACAGATACGATCACAGCGAATCACACAGATTTACGCTGCTTCTTCTTTTAACGAATCACACAGATTAACGTTGCGTCTTCTTCTTTCAATGAATAACACAGATTGACGTTGATTTTTCTTCTCGATCATTCACACATATACGACCGTCTTTCTCTTCTTGATCGTTCACACAGATACGATCGTCTTCTTCACTGTTTGATTGCTACACTATCGCAATCCGTCTTCTTTGGTGGGTTCGTTCTTCTTCCTTGTTGCTATCGTCATCGACTTGGTTGCCTAAATCTTTGATCACCTTTTCCTTTTCCTCTCATCCGGAAAAATAAATTTAGGTGCGCCGACTTTGCTACTTTTACTTTTTATTCTATTTACCAACTTTATTCACCAACTTGTCCGCTTAATTAAATCAGCAACATGCTTGCATGCTTCCTTGAGCCAAAATATTAATTAATTCAACTCTCCTTTTTCTCGAATTATGTCCACAAATAAAGGTGCCAATATGTTTGATTTATTTCTTCGACAAAATCGATACTCCAATATACGCCTCAAAAAATTCACCGTCTTCACTAGTCTCTTTGAACTCCGGCTCTGATACCAATTGTTGGACTTAATTGGATCGAGCAACACGAACAACACCGATAATTTTGTGAGAACTCCTCACGACTCTTTCAATATTATTAAGAACGAAAACCACACAAAATACAATAACCCTAAACCATCTATTTATACTAAAACCTTAACTTGCTCACCAAGAAACCTAATTAGACTCAAACTAGGAAACTAAATAAATTAATAACCAAAACTTACTACTAATTAAATAAACTAAACCGACTCAAACTCAAACTCTTTAAACTTTAAATCTTTATCAAGATTAATCCTTCAAGAGGTACTACACTTCTTGGCTAGAGTGACTAGGCATTCAATAAAGCGTGAACCCGATGAATCCACACACAAATAGATCTGGTATAGTTGACTATTACCCGACACATCCCTATTACACTCGATCCATGGAGTGTAACCTCTCGCCCCTTCAACCGCGTCCCTTATGCTAGTCAGACTATACTCTGACCCGTTTGGATGAATCCCTACACCATGGTTCCACATAAAATATCAGTGGCAAAACTAGAAACTTTTAACAATGTCACAATAAACTTTTATTTTAAAAAAGTTACTAGAAAAATATAAAAAATATAAACTTTGAGACAAAATAAAAAAAGGAACTAAAACACAATTTGTTTCACAATGATGTATTATATAACTTGTAAACCATACTCGCGTCTTGAAGTGCTCCAAGGAGGTTTATTTGGGTTTTGAGTTTAAGAGTCGCCGAGAAAAAATCATGTTGATCAAGTACGGATTTCGAGCATGTCCCGTGTTTGTTCCACTCATAACCCTAAAATTTTTGCCCGTCATTGCTCGGGCACGATAACGTTGGCCAGTGTGACTCCATTTGGCTCATGAGGTCTGTAATTTGTAATTCATTTTTTTTTTACATTTATTAATTTATATCAATATATAGAAACACAAAAAGTTATACCAACAAATAGTAATACTCTACAAGTGAAATTAACCTAATCACCACACAAATAATTAAAGTAGTTATTATTATCACTCTACATTTTTTGTTTACAAAAATTACACCAAAAATATGAAGTAGAGTAAATAATAATTATTACTCTTGTGTTAGCATAATTACTTTAATTATTTGTACGTTTTCAATGTTAAAAGTTGTTTGTATTTGATCCTAACACGAAATATTTTTAGTAATTGATTAAAGATCGACCTCAGAGGAATTGAAAGGGCTGTTAGAGTCGCAATTGGAGGGGTATGAACCGTTGATCCAGTTGGGCCAAAGTCCATGAATTCCAAAATCCGGCTTTGGTTTTCCTTTAGTCGGGTAGCAACAACTGAATTTTGAGTCACATTGCGATCCGGGCCACTACAAAAAAACGTACATTTTATATCAAATGAATCCTCTGTGGTGGCAATTAAGGTTGTCGAAACACGAAACGAATCTAACCTGATCCATGACGATGCTTCCACGGATTTTCGAGATGAACGAACCACATCTTGATCTTCTTCTTCCTCGGCTGCGCCTGAGACCTGCAATGCCGTGACCTGCAACTGTGAGACCTGCGACGGTTCCGGGGGTGTGGAGGCGACTGCTAAGATATCCTGAGGATTTCTTGTTCACAGACACAAAAAGTGGTGGTGGCTCTTACTGAGCATGACCCATGATAAGGAGGTGGAGACCTCCTTATATAGAGTCTCATGGCCACCATCATGGTACCCTAATGGGCCTAGCCCAGTTAGGGTTACCTCCACAAAACCCCCTCGGCCCAATAACATCGTATTAGTCCATGTAATGAAATAAACCAAACATAATAGATTTAGGGTCGTAGAACCGGGTTTTAGTACCATACCCCTACAAGCCCCCCCAAGTCCAGTGATGCTCCTGGGCGCGCAAGCGTCTAGGTGGAGCGCTGGACTTTATAAGGCGTGAGGCGGTTTTTTTCCCTTTTCTTTGGCCTTGTCTTTATTGTCTGAGTTTTGAGAGGCTTTCTTCATGATGGTGACATGTTGTAATAAAAGCCTGCGCGCGAGGCGACTTACAAGCTATAATAATAATGAAGCTCGCGCGTGAGGCGACTTGTCGAGCTATAATAATAGTGGAGCTGGCGCGAGAAGCGACTTACGAGCTAAAATAATAATAAAGAAGCTGGCGCGCGAGGCGACTTACGAGCTATAATAATAGAGCCTGCGCGAGTGGCGACTTACGAGCTAAGAATAATAAAGCCTGCGCGCGAGGCGACTTACGAGCTATAATAATAGAGCCTGCGCGAGTGGCGACTACGAGCTAAGAATAATAAAGACTGCGCGCGAGAAGCGTCTTACAAGCTGTAGCATAATAAATCCTGCGCATGAGGCGTCTTACGAGCTAAGAATAATAAAAGCCTGCGCGCGAGAGGCGTCTTACGAGCTTTGAGAATAATAATGCCTGCGCGCGAGGCGACTTACGAGCTGTAATAATAAAGAAGCTGGCGCGCGAGGCGACTTACGAGCTGTAAAATAATAAAAAAGCTGGCGCGCGAGGCGACTTACGAGCTGTAAAATAATAAAGAAGCTGGCGCGCGAGGCGACTTACGAGCTGTAAAATAATAAAGAAGCTGGCGCGCGAGGCGACTTACGAGCTATAAAATAATAAAGAAGCTGGCGCGCGAGGCGACTTACGAGCTATAATAATAGAGCCTGCGCGAGTGGCGACTTACGAGCTAAGGATAATAAAGCCTGCGCGCGAGGCGACTTACAAGCTATAATAATAGTTGAGCTGGCGCGTGAGGCGTCTTATGAGCTGTGAAAGTAATAATTGAGCTGGCGCGTGAGGCGACTTACGAGCTGTGAAAGTAATAAAGCTTGCGCGCGAGAGGCGTCTTATGAGCTATAAGAATAATAATTGAGCAGGCGCGCGAGAGGCGTCTTACGAGCTGAGAATAATAAAAGCCTGCGCGCGAGGGGCGTCTTACAAGCTGTAGCATAATAAACAGCTTGCGCGCGAGGCGTCTTATGAGCTGTGAATAATAAAGCCAGCGCGTGAGGCGGCTTACGGGCTGTAAGAATAATAAACAGCTTGCGCGCGAGGCGTCTTATGAGCTGTGTGAATAATAAAGCCAGCGCGTGAGGCGGCTTACGGGCTGTAAGAATAATAAACAGCTTGCGCGCGAGGCGTCTTATGAGCTGTGTGAATAATAAAGCCAGCGCGTGAGGCGACTTACGGGCTGCTTTATGTCACGCGCCACGTGCAGATGTTGCATGCACGTGCGCGTAGACTTTGGTTTTGTGTTATGTGCCACGCGCAGATGTTGCTTGCGCGTGCGTGTAGACTGTGACATGTGCGATCATGTGATGCGTAAGCATGTGTAATATGCGTGAGCATATGTGATGCGTGAACATATGGTGTGAGGATTCCCAACCCCTAAGTTTGGCGTGTAGCCATATGGGATCTTAGGAGGATTCCCAACCTTGCAGTTTGGCGCGTAGCCATATGGGATATTAGGAGGATTCCCAACCTTGAAGTTTGGCGCGTAGCCATATGGGATATTAGGAGGATTCCCAACCTTGAAGTTTGGCGCGAAGCCATATGGGATATTAGGAGGTTTCCCAACCTTGAAGTTTGGCGCGTAGCCATACGGGATATTAGGAGGATTCCCAACCTTGGCGCGTAGCCATATGGGATATTAGGAGGATTCCCAACCTTGAAGTTTGGCGCGAAGCCCTTTGGGATATTAGGAGGATTCCCAACCTTGAAGTTTGGCGCGTAGCCATATGGGATATTAGGAGGATTCCCAACCTTGAAGTTTGGCGCGTAGCCATATGGGATATTAGGAGGTTTCCCAACCTTGAAGTTTGGCGCGTAGCCATATGGGATATTAGGAGGATTCCCAACCTTGAAGTTTGGCGCGAAGCCATATGGGATATTAGGAGGATTCCCAACCTTGGCGCGTAGCCATATGGGATATTAGGAAGATTCCCAACCTTGGCGCGTAGCCATATGGGATATTAAGAGAATTCCCAACCTTGAAGTTTGGCGCGTAGCCTGATGCGCGCATGCACGGCGATAGAGTGATGACTCGCAAGTGCGTGTGCATGGCGGAGGTCTCTTGCGCAAAACCCAGATAGTGGTTTCAGCGGCGGCACATGCACGGCTGCGGAGTGAGAACCCCCGGGCGTGCGTACATGGCGGCGGAAGTCTAGTAACTTCTGGATCTGCAATTTAAGAGTCAGATCTGCAACTTTAGACCTAAAATCCAGGTCTGTAATCTAGACCTAGATCTGTAAATCAGATCTGGACAGATCTGAAGATTCGGAGCAGATTTAAAACCATCACATATTCGGAGATCCTGAATCACAGATTCACAGATTCGGAGATCTGATCATTCGAATCACGGATTTTCCTTCTTGCCCAGATCTGGAAGCCTCTTTTTAGATCTATGGATCTTCTTGAGCTTTAAATAGAACAAGCTTTGAAGCCTTTTTCTGTAAACTTCCAGATCTGCGTTTTTCTTGGGAGAGATCTGACAGCCGAGATGAAGATCGAAGGGCAGTTCGTTGCCGTCCCACGGATGGCGCCAATGTCGAAACACGAAACGAATCTAACCTGATCCATGACGATGCTTCCACGGATTTTCGAGATGAACGAACCACATCTTGATCTTCTTCTTCCTCGGCTGCGCCTGAGACCTGCAATGCCGTGACCTGCAACTGTGAGACCTGCGACGGTTCCGGGGGTGTGGAGGCGACTGCTAAGATATCCTGAGGATTTCTTGTTCACAGACACAAAAAGTGGTGGTGGCTCTTACTGAGCATGACCCATGATATGGAGGTGGAGACCTCCTTATATAGAGTCTCATGGCCACCATCATGGTACTCTAATGGGCCTAGCCCAGTTAGGGTTACCTCCACAAAACCCCCTCGGCCCAATAACATCGTATTAGTCCATGTAATGAAATAAACCAAACATAATAGATTTAGGGTCGTAGAACTGGGTTTTAGTACCATACCCCTACACTAACCAAACAACACCACCTAAATCAAATCCTCTGGCGCCCACCCCTTATCGCCCCAAAAGAGGTCTTAAAAAGGTGGGGCCCATCTCATTTCAACCAATCACATCTTTTTTCTTTAATATATAGTTAAAATTGTTTTTCGTTGTATAAAATAAATATAAAAACGTTATATTCATATTCCAATTTATATCTTGAAATTTTCAAATATCAAGAAACATAAATCCTTCTTCAAATAACCTAAAACATGTTAATTTTTTATATGGATGCCGTTATATTTTATTCGTAAAAGACCATTTATATTTATTTTAAACTTGGTTTATATAATTTTGGATATGATCGAAATGAGTCGAGCCTTAACAACCTAGCCCCCAAATAAATAAGTCGAACCCGAGCCAAGCCGAACTTAACAAATGACACATGAGCGGAGCTTTAAAAAAGAACTCGAAATGAGCCAAACTCAAACTTGAGCTCTTGTAAATCAAAACAAACTGATCTCGTGCTTGACTGTTGTTTACACTAGGGATGTTCACGAGTCGAGCCGAACCGAGCGAAGGCTTACTCGTTGCTTGGCTCGTTTACAACCGAATCGAACGGCTGAAATTCGAACCGAGTGAAAGTTAAAACGAGCCAAAATCGAATCGAACATTTTTCGATCGAACATCGAGCGATTTTCGAGCATTATTTATTATTTTTCACTATAAAATTTTCAATAAAAAACAAGTTTGAATGCTGTAAATAATATATTTTGCAAACAAATTATTAGTTTTTACACAAACATGTAATAGATTGTAAATTTTTACGAGAAATAAGTTTGAAATGAGATATAATGAATATGTAAACAAACTTTTAGCAATCCGAAAACTTGAATCGAACAAATGAAACTATAAATTGATGGAATAGGAAAAATTTGAAATGGTTTTAAAAAAAATTGTATACTTATATTTTATGTGTGTTGTCTATATATATATATATAGCCTTTGCAAATTGGGAACTTTGAGAACCATTTTGGACCACTAAAAACACATTTAAAAAAATCATATAAACAAAAAATAACAAAAGTTTTTAAAAAGTAAAAAAACCAAAATTCTTATATTTCTGTCCGGTTTCATTAAAAAAAATAAAAAAAACAAAAAAAAACGTTGTATTATACACATATGTATAATTTTATTTAATCTTTAGTTACATAAAATACACATATGTACAGTATCATTTATCTTAAATTATACACATGTGTATAAAAAAACCATGTAAATGTACATATATGTATATATTATACATATGTGTATATAATTTGCTAAATCGAGTTTTTTTTAATGAAACCGGGATGTTAAAAATAAGAATTTTGGTTTTTTTACTTTTTTCATTTTTGTGTTTTTTTATTTTTTTGTTTTTTGTGGTCAAAATGGTTCTCAAAGTTCTCAATTTCAAAAAAGTTCTCTCACGATCCTGATTATATATATATGTTCATATATAATAATATATAAAATAAATTACAAATATTCGAGCAGAACCGAACTGAACCGAGCAGACCTTTGCTCGTTGCTTGGCTCATTTACAAACCGAACCAAACAGAACAACTCTTTACAATCAAACGGCGAGCGGTTTGGACGAACTCATTTTACACAATTACACATTTACACCCCTAATTTATAAATCAAAGAAAGCCCAACATTATGTTGACAGGCCCAAACACTCTTCAACCTAATGCACCCTTTATAAACCCACATTCATCTTCCTCACACTCAAAACCATCAAATCAAACTAGCTGCCGATCGAACCATGGTTCAACGGCTCACATACCGCAAGCGCCACAGCTATGCCACCAAATCCAACCAACACCGCGTAGTCAAAACCCCAGGTAGTAATTAATCCACTACTAATTATTGTTATTGAAAGCTTGCATTGAGTATTAAATAATAATAATAATAATAATAATAATAATAATAATAAAATTGTTTATGTTTTCAATAGGTGGAAAATTAGTTTATCAAACTACTAAAAAGAGAGCAAGTGGACCAAAATGCCCCGTTACTGGCAAACGAATCCAAGGGGTACTTTTGTCAATTTCTCAATATTATGTTTGTTTGATTTATTATCTTATTATATATTCAACTAAAATTGTTTAATGTTCTCGGGCTCGGCTTGTGAATTGTTTTTCAGGATCGTTTATTAATTATTTTATATGCATTTTTTATTGTTAGTTTTATATGTTGAGAATAGATTGTCCTTGAGTCGAGGCCGGGTTGTTCAAAAAGCTCGTGGCTCGATAAAAGCTTAAATGATGCTAACTAAAAAACACTTGATTTGAAATGACCCTTAGCTGAGCTGGCTCATTTTTTTAACTGAGCCGATCCTCTACCCACCATTGGTTCGGTCATGGTTTGGAAATTTTGCTCGTTATTAGGCTTGTTTAACTTCAAGCTCGATGAGCTTGAAGTTAAAGGAGCCTGAGAACGAGCCAACGAACCGAGCCATGACCCAAGCCAAGCTTGGGTCGAGATCGACTTGGTTAAACAAATTGAGCAAACTTGACTTAGGTCATTTCAAATCAAGTTTTTATTAGCTAGTTTCACTTGAGCTTTTATCGAGTGAGCTAAAAGCCGCGCCGCAAACATGCTTTATTTGAGGCTCGGGCTTGATAAGGCTTGGGTTGTTTTGGGATTTTTTAAAAAAAATCTGTTCTAGTGTAGCTTGTGAACAGCTTGGCTTGTTTGCACCCGTAGATTTGTATAATGATAATGAGGATGATGATAAAACTAGACGGATTATTAATGATATCTCTTTGTTTAAAGAGAAGATGATCTTGCAACCAGCTACTACTGACTCATTATCATATAAAGATTTTTATATCGGTTTCGTTTTTATTGTTTCTCGATTGTTTATCTATGGCGCGTGTTATATGACTATATCCAATGAGTGATTTTTTAATATATTTTAAAACATTTTAGTAATTTTCTTCAATGATTATTGTTAATTGTTATTTTACAATTTAAAGAAACAAATGAGGCTGCGTGGCATAGTTTCATTGATCGTATGAATCATCGTGTTGTATGTCTTCGTTGTATCGGTTCATAGAACCTCTCACAATCTTACTAGAGAATAGGATGGTATTTGTGAGAGCGTAAGCCAATGTGGCTCACTTGCCCCTCACATCATGACCGTGGGGGTAGGTCCGTCAAGTTGGTCTTCGCTGATGTGAACACCGTACCACTTTCTTGTGAGTGGTTTTGAGAGCGGTCATCTGTGAGCCCTTTCACTGAAGGGAGGCAACATGAGGATTCATTAAATGATTTATTCATGGAATGAAATTATTCAATATTCACTTAGCCTATTTTTTTGTTTTTATTTGTTTTATATTTTTTATGATAATTTTTAATTTAAAATTTAGTTCCATGATCTACATGGTTTTGTTATTTTTTTTATTATGAATATTTTGATATAAAATTTAGCAAAAACTAAGTTTTCGAAATAAAGTATTTTTTGGTATTGTAAATGGTTTTCACCGACTTTGCAACATGATATCCAACCGACTTTTATTTACTTATTGTTAAATATAACTAATCATACTTATTCAAAGATAATTACCAAAATCCAATCACAATATTATTAACATTCATTGTTTTTGCAACTATTGAATGATCAGTCTCGCAGTTGGTTTTTATAAAACGGTTAACATTTGTATATAAATTCAGATTCCGCACTTGAGGCCTGCTGAATACAAGAGATCAAGATTATCTAGGAACCGAAGAACTGTTAACCGAGCGTATGGTGGAGTATTATCTGCTGGTGCTGTAAGAGAAAGGTATTATACATCTTTTACTACTTTGTCTTCATTGTAAAATTTGAGCGTTTTGTTTGTTTACACGAGATAGTTGTTGGGTTGTTTGTAGGATCGTTAGGGCGTTTTTGGTCGAAGAACAAAAGATTGTGAAGAAGGTTTTGAAGATTCAGAAAGCTAAAGAAAAAACCGCGCCAAAGAGCTAGATTTTGAATATGTATCGGGTCACATTTGTTTCTACCTCGTCATTAATTAAATCATTCTTTTTTAATCTTTTTGAATTTATTCGCTGTTGTATTTACTTTAAAGTTGCCTTTTCTAAGTATCTGGTTATATTCCGGAGGTTCTATTATACGACGTTAGCTAACAGAAACGTCTTACTTTCGAGTTCAGATTGAAGTTGAACCAACAAAACGACCTGGAGTAACTAACCCAAACTAATAATCGCTTATTAAAGTTCTAAAACGAAACCAATCAAGCTCCAAAACCAAACTGAACTATATGTCTGAATCGCACAAAACTTGTTTGAATGCTTGTTACTAGATTTACAGGCTGAGTTAACTATTTTGGTTTCAAAGTTAACTCTAGAGTTCATTAATAGATGGCTAGATGTAGAGGTGCACAAATCAGGTTTTTCATATACCCGGGTTCGGGTAGACGTGCACAAAAAAACCGGTTCCGGAACCTAACCGGTGGAACCGAACCGGAACCGGTTCCAGTTCCAACCCGGTTGGAACAATACCCGGTTTTGGTATTTTTGTACCCGAAAATCGTACCCGGTTCTAATATTTATATGTCAGTACCGGTCCCAAACCGGTTCCTACCCGGTTCATAATTGGAACCGGTTTGGTTCGTACCCGGAATAACCGGTTCCGACGGGTTTTTTTGAAGGGTCAAACAAAAGTCAAACTAGCCGTTGGAACCGGTTCCAACAGTAATATAGCCGTTGGAACCGGTTTTTTAGACACCAATTAGCCGTTGGAACCGGTTCCAACGGTAATATAGCCGTTGGAACCGGTTTTTGGGCCAAACCTATATATAAGTTGTTTCCATTACTTGTTTCACCACCAAACTCAAAAACAAACTACAATACTACTCCTTTAGCAAACCCGTTTCTAAAAAATAACTATTACAAACATTATTAAAACATAAACGATACTAAACATAACAACTAAAACATAAAAAACAAAGTCCGTCGTTTTAACCCGGGAATACTTATTTTTGGGTTGTAGAGCCGGACGACTCTCCCACTTCCGTTTTTTTAGCTTCCATTCTTCTTTTCTCTCGACAATACTTATTCGTATGTTTTCGTAATGTCGAGTTGGACGCTGCTTTAAGAAACTTCGAGCAATATTTGCAACGTGCCAACTCATGTGAGTCGGTCATGAGACACAAATCGTAATGAACCCAAACATCGGGGCATCTTGTTGTTTCGATCACCATAACAACGTCATCATTGGTTGCCATTTGTTGTCGGTTTAAGGTTAATTGTGGTTTGGAGTGTGTTTTATAGTTTTAGGAGTGGTTTAACAAGTACACAAACAAACCTTGCTATTTATAGAAAGAAGATAACCTATTTATAGTTAAAAAACCGGTTCCAACGGTCTAAAACGGTTATATAGCCGTTGGAACCGGTTCCTAACGGCTATAATGTTTAAATTTCAAAAAAAACCGGTGGAACCGGTTTTTACGTAAAAACCGGTTCCGGTTCCAACCTACCCGGTTCCTAAAAGATTGCATTTCTGGGCATCGGTTCGGGTCGGGAACCGAACCGGTTCCTGACTGGAACCGGTTTCATTTTCTACCCGGTGTGAAAAAAACCGGTTCCGAACCGGTTCGGGTTTTCAAGGTGAACCCGATTTGTGCACCTCTAGGTTCGGGTATGACCGGGTATTGGCAATACCCGGTTCGGGTCCGGGTATTGTCTTTAAAAACCATATCCTATGTATCGGGTTCGGATCAGGTATATATTCGGGTATTTGCATACCCTATTTCCATTTTCCAGGTATTGAAGAAAACCCTATTTTCGGGTTTCTTCCGTCTTTTTCCGGGTACTTTTTTTGGGTATATATTAGATTTTTATGGGGTTGCACTTTTTAGGGTTATGTTTCGGATATTTTTCAGATATTTGTCGGGTAATTTCGGGTATAGATCGGTTGTTTGAAGAACTCGGTTTCGGGGGTATTGGAAAAACCCGGTTTCGGGGATTGCACCGTCTGGATTTTGGGTATTACCAGGTACAAATCATATCCGGTTTGGGTACGGGTTTTGCTACTGAAATGAATAATCTATCCGTACCCTACAGGTAGTGTTGAGTATTAAAAACCCAGGTATAAAAAAATCGGTTCTGGGTTTCTTTTCGGTTCCAGGTCCGGGTTTTTTGTGCACCTTTTATTAGATGTTTAAATATAAAAAAATTAGGCTAAAATTTTTATCTTCGAATTCATTATTTTGGGTCATTTTTTTATCCAACTTTTTTAAGTCCAAAAGTAAAACTGAAGTGAAAACTGACCCATAACCAAATCAAACCATAAAAGACACGAAAACCGAAAGCTGTATTACATAAAAGAGGCATAGATAAACTACAAATCATTTATAGTTACACCCTGAGTGTCCGATAATAATTCATACATAGTACATGCATCATAATCAAACCTAAATGAAAATAACCAAGCCCTATAAAAGCTTCAAGTACAACATTAGTATGATAAAAGTACCTAAAAAGACACGAACGTCTCACTTATGATTCGATCAAAAGCCCAAAAACATACATTTTCGAGCTTTTTAAGGTATATAAGTGCCACCGTACCTCCTCACGGCCTCATGACTATCAATAGCACTCCCCGTATTGGTGAAGTTATTACGAGGATCATTAGACTTAGCCATGAAAGCAGGTCGTGCATATCGGCTCTGTGGTTCAAGCGGTTGTGAACGGGTAGACAGATCATCAAGCACTCCTCGTCGCCTTGGATCCGCACGTGGTGAATAATACACGGATTCTTCAAGTAATCCTAGAGCTTCATTGACATTATTAGTCGAGGTTGTGAGTGGATGATGTGTGGCTGGTGGACCGGCAGCCTGCCAAGTCTTATTAGGACCGGAAACATTTCTGGTCCTAACATAGCCTGGTCCTGAGTGGACCCAGTTGGATTCTTCAGAAAAGTAACCACGATTATAATTATTTGGGCTGATGGGTGGGCTTGAGTTTTCATAGTTACTCCCATATCTCGGCTCATAGTCATCAAAAAGGTTCTTGGGTGCGTATTTGGGCCCACCTGACAAGTTTGGGGAGTGACCGTACTCCTTCAAGAGCTCAGCTTTTGCAGGAGAACCGACATAGTCGGTGTGCCCATGAGTCGGGCCACGAACCCGCTCAATGTTCTTGGTGTCAACCACATACTGGTTACCTGAGTGTTTGGGTTCATGATCATAATAACCACCTCGTTGAGTTGGGATGTTGGTGTAGGTCGAGTAGCCTTTTGTCACATACGTGTTACCTGCCATTCGCAATTTGTTTAACGATTTATGTGTTTGTTTTTGCTCGGTTTGGCTTTGTTTGTGAAATGATCAACTATGTTTGATCTCCTTTTATAGTGCAATAGGTAGTTCGACGCAACTAAGATATTTACGTGTTATCGTTTTAAGATTAAGATTCTATTTTGAGACATTACGAATCGAATTTAGGTATTTGATCTTTCAATCATACAAGTGGCATAGAACATATTCCTATATGTTGGCTTCATGGTGAAGAAGAATGGTCTTTTAGCTCTTATGTAGTACTACTCATCAAGACCAAAAACTACTTTTGATATGTTGATCACTACATATTCTATTACTGCATAGGTGTTAAGTTATTGTGTCCTTTGAGTACCTTAGCTCCATAATGGTTGAACAACTTTATATAATTATTAAACTAATTATGAGAGTTAACTATTAGAGAATATTATAGAATATATTAGTATATTTATAGTATTACTTATGATAACACTATAATATTAAAACTATACTAATATATTCTATAATATTCTCTAATATTAACTACACAGATACTATTTGTTGACCTATGGGAGTTTGATATACTAACGACAGTTTTTAACGCGATGATGTGCTAAGAAATAAACTTGTTAAGACCAAGTAAACAATCAGGTCTAAACATGTAATGTATGAAAACTTAAGATTAGCTTATCAGTTATCACATACTACTTCCCGATTTTTGTGAACGTTCACTTCAATAGGATGTTTTGTTTTAATAGCTCGACTATAGAGAGAGGAACTAATGGTAACAAGCCAGACCACACCGATCGATTAGATGAGAGAGGTCATTCGTGTAATAGCTTTCAGTGTAATAATAGTTACTATAAAATTTATAATAGAGTAAACTCCGGTTTTCGTCCCTATGGTTTGTCCAAATCTGTGATTTTAGTCCAGTAGTTTCAAATTTGTGATTTTCATCCTTGTGGTTTCATGTCACTTGCAATTGAACCCGAATTCATTAACCCCGTTAAATTTGGCCGTTAAACCCATCAACGTGCCCCTCACGTGAGGAACAGTTTTCTCCTTTTTATCCTCAAATAAACCTCAACCCTAATTCGCAAGTCCCCTCATGTGAGGGCCCCTGGGGTGTATTTTGGGGGAAAAAAAGACAAAAATGCCCCTCACGTGAGGGGCACGCTGATGGGTTTAACGACCAGACTTAACGGGGTTAATGAATTCGGGTTTAATTGCAAGTGAAATGAAACCACATGGACGAAAATCACAAATTTGAAACTATTGGACTAAAACCCCAGATTTGGACAAACCATAGGGACGAAAACCGCGGTTTACTCTTTATAATATTATTCACTATAAAGTGAATGTGAGGAATCACTCAATAGCTAAAGTGCTCTTCATGTATAGATAGAGATTCCAACCCATCTTAAGGAACATAAACACGTACACATTTTCTCTGAAATATCAAAGAATATAAATACAAGATATATACCATGTGATCGATAAGCTCGGAATAATTTTATCTGTGTATCACGACCCTTCCTTTTTCTTAAATTCGACCTTTTTTGATCATATATAACGACACAATCTAAGATATCATATATAACGACCCTTTCTTAATCGTCGATTCTAGTTTAATCCAACTATTTTTCTTAGAATTGTCTCGGTTGCAAGTTTATTATCGTCGATTTTAGTTTAATCTAACTAGTTTTTATATTTTCTCCGCTGCAAGTTGATTGAATCGCAAACCAGAACGTGACTATTTAAAAAAATAGGAGGTGAAAGTATTACAGAATTAATGCAAGTGACAAAGCAAACTTTGGATACATCATTCATGTACAAAACTTCAAGATATAATACGCAATTTCCGCGTATGTAAAAAATAGGCTCGTATAGGTGGGACCGAGTTTCTGGATAGCGGGCCTCTGTGTCATGTATAGATGAAGCCCAAAAAATAAAAAAATAGATCTCCTTCCTTGGATTTCTTTGATACCCTAAAAGTTAGACAAAATATTACTCAAAGATCGTGTACAAGAAAAATATACAATTAAACACGACTCGTAAAGATATTAGGAGCAAGTGCTTATAAACACTCAATGTACGCACGACTACACGTTAATGCTAGAACATATATGTTGTATCACATGTTGTAAAGAAACTAAACTTCTCCACATATTATCGAGATAAGTTCAAAATAAACAATTAACGATATGTAAACAAGAAATCCCAATACAATCTATCCAAAACAAACATGAATCACAACTCTCATAACAAGATTAAGGGCATCAACATGATGAGCCTTATGAACGCAAGCTAGAAAATATGTAGAAGACAAAGAACGAGACACTATTAGAACTAGTAGACGTGTGTAAGAGATCGGATCAGAATCTCTTTACTTGACTTGAAACACAACAGCTAACAAAAAAGCCCGGCTAGACGATTACAACAGGCCATAGGCCAAAGCTTGAAACATGCAATTAAACAACACATAAAAAATTAAGCAACATTTTAGGCTAAAAGATAATATCCCTAATGTATATTGTTTATTGAATTGGTAAAGATATATCCATATATTTCACAACGTATGCAAATAAGCAGAAATGATTCATAACAAAGTACAACAACTAGCATAAAGCTCATAAACTCACCCTGTAAGATCAAGAACTAAAATTACCAAATATATTAAAAAGACATTAGATATTGTTTATGAAATGGAAACTTAAATCAATCTCTCGGGGAGTAGTACCAACAACGTCTTTTAAGGTAAACTCCTGCTTCGACGTACTTATCAGCAGAGGGTCGGTAATAAAACATATGTACCAAAATGGTGTTATTGGTAAACATTTCGTTTCTCACGCCTAGGCTTATTAGCCTACAAGCTAAGTGTATCACCTCCTGGTTGGTTAGGATTTTGGTCTCGACGTCATACTTTTTATGGTTTTCAGTGCAAAAGTGGGCTGGGTAAGGCTTAGCCTCCCTAGCCGGCTAGTACAACGTGACAACTTCTCATCAGAGTAAAGTGGGACTGGTAAGAAACTTGGAGGCTTAAATTTGTGTCTATTTTTGAACAAAAAGTGGTCAACTTGTAGGGCTGTGTAATTCCTTGGAAGGTTTTCGGTTTGATATATTAGAAAAGTGTCAGGTTGCTCAAAATATCGTGTGATTATGTGTTTAATCTTTAACTAGGTTCTTACTCACGCATTGCCGCACGAAGGTTTAATGTTTGGTGTTTTGATTGCTTACGGTAGTGTTGATTTGTCAGAATGTATACGTTTGGTGACATTGAATTTGGTGTTCACCTCGTAAAACAATCAACAAAACAAATGCCGGTGGAGTTTTGAAGTGTGATTTTTGAGATGTTTCACTGGCAATATGTAAATGAAGAAGGGAAATAAGACACGCGAGCACATACATGTTGAATCCTCTAAAAAAAGTGCGTGTATAGTGGATACCCCACTGGTTCATAGGATGCATATGGAAGATTGGAAGCAGTATCATGAGCTTAGTAATACACAAATATAATGGATGCTTGATGTTGTTGTACCAAAAGACAAATGAAAAGGTATAGTTGATGGAAATTGTTATCTTGTGAGAAAAAACAATTTCATAATTGTTAAAAATGATACAATACCAACTTGAAGGACTCGAATGGTTAGTATGGTAAAGTACAAGGGTGGTACGATAATCTCTATAGGGGTGGTTGGAGGAGATTAAATACCAAGGTCTAATTTGAATTACTTGGAGGAGATTACATAAAGTCCAAGGTCTAATTTGAATTACTTGGAGGTTAAGTTCTTTTATTATTATTTTGTTAGTTTTAGATAATTAAGTTTATTATTTATATTCCTAGTTTGGGTTTGTATAGGAATAGGTAGCTAGATATTATATAAATTAAACCCCAGAAGCTTGGTTTATTTTGTGTGTCCTTAGTTTCTTCATAATAAACACATAGTCAATCGTGTGTTGATCAAATTCTCGTGTTTGTGTTCTTGATTCAGTTAGGTTTTAGTTTTCCACCACCCATCCCCTTTTGTCCATTTTAATCTTCTCGGCTCGGGTGGGCTTTTGTACAACGTGTAGGCCTCATTACTATCCATGTCATCAAGTACCCCTCTTTGCCATGGGTCCACACGCGGTGGGTTTGTGTACCTAGTGGCGAAGTTATAATGAGAACCACTGGGTTTAGGCACAAAACCATGATACCCACGTCCACTCTGCTGTTTCGGCACAAACGCAGGGTACAATGCGCATGTATACGGCCACTTTTCAGTATAGGCACAGAAGCATAATTCTCATATGCATTCCGCGGTTCATGTGGTTGTGAAAAGGTGGGCAGATCATCAAGCACCCCTCTTCTCCTTGGGTCCGCACCAGGGGAATAATAGTTATATTCTTCCACTAATCCTAATGCTTCATTAATGTTATTAGTGGACCTTGTGATTGGATGATGTGTTGCTGGTGGATCAGTGACCTGCCAAGACTTATTAGGATCAGAAATGCTTCCGGTCCTGACATAGCCCGGTCCTGAACGGACCCGATTGGATTCTTCAGAAAAGAAACCACGGGTATATTTATTTGGGCTGATGGGTGGGCTTGAGTTCTCAAAGTTGACCCTATAGTTTGAATCATAATCATCATAATGGTTCTTGGGTTGATGACATGTGGCTGGTGTATCAGTGACATGCCAAGACTTGTTAGGACCAGAAATGCTTCTAGTCCTAACATAGCCCGGTCCTGAATGGACCCGATTGGATTCTTCAGAAGAGCAACCACGGGTATATTTACGTGGGCTGAGGGGTGGGCTTGAGTTCTCATAGTTGACCCTATAGTTTGGATCATAATCATTATAATGGTTCTTGGGTTTGGGTCCACCCGACGTGGTTGGGGTGTGACCGTACTCCTTCAAGGGCTCAATTTCTGAAGGCGAACTAATGAAGTCGGTGTAACCAACCGTCGAGGCTGGAACCCATTCAATGGCCTTGTTCTCAACAAATCCATAACCACCTCATTGAGCTGGAATATTAGTGTAGGTCGAGTAGCCATACATGTTACCTACCATTTTTTAATTTGTTGGAGGAATTTGTATGCTTGTTTTTGCTCGGTTTGGCTACGATTGTGAAACGATAAATATGGTGTCTTTTATAGTACAACAAGTGGTTTGATGCAATTATAACATACACTATTCTAAGAATAAGATTCTATTTATTGATTTGAAGAATCAAATTTAAGTATTAGATCTTTCAACCACAAAAGTGGAACACATTCCTTCCTATCTATTGACTTCATTGTGAAGATGTTTGGTCTGAACCTTTTCAATGCTTATCGAGACCGAAAACTACTTTTGACATACAATAGGAGATTAAGATATTATCATATATGTTGACATACAAAAGATAATGGTTATCATAAATAATTTGTGTATGATGAGAGATTGAGATGGTTTGAATATATATACAGGTACGGAGACATATACGTCACCTGCATGAAGGGTAGAATCTCTCACAATAGAGGGAAAATAAGCACACCAAACACAAACTAACGTGAGATGAGCAAATTAGACAAAATTTGTTAGACTTCACCGTTTCGAGAACATGAGCTTTGACAAGATATCTTGGAGACGTTGGATAAAGCTAAGAGATTTTTAAGAGACGTTGTAGTCTTGGTTTTTGTGTACCACAATGTCAGGGGATGTGTTATATACACCCTTTGATTCTTTAGAGATGGTGTACATAAAAGATAAAATGTGTGTTAAAATGGTGTACGAATATTAAAAAAAGTGTGTGAATAACCAATGCCTTTGTCAGCCTTCTTCCCTAGTGTCGATGCTAGTAACTTTTTAATCGTTTCATTATTCTTTTCCTGTCTTTTCTAGTACTATTACTGTTATTTCTAGTTTTATCGTTTATTGAAAATTTAGATTAAGACATATTATCTCAAATATATTGTTTATTGAATTGGTAAAGATATGTGTATATATATATATATATATCAATATATTTCACCGCATGCAAATAAGCCGAAATGATTCACAGTAAAATACAACTAGCATTAAGCTCATAAACTCACCCTGTAAGATCAATCTCTTGGGGAGTAACACCAACAATGTCTTTAATTTTAAGGTAAAATCCTGCTTTCGACTTATCAGCAGAGGGTCGGTAAAAAAACATACGTACCACAATGGTGTCGTTGGTAAACATTTTGTTTCTCACGCCTAAGGCGTCTCCAGTAGGGGTTCTTCACATGTTTGCATCCTATGTGGATTATGGAAGAGAGAGAGAGAGAGAGAGACCGTTTGTAATTACAAACGGACTTTTTGAGAAGAATAAAGGAGCGAGGAGAGAGAAATGGGTTAGTGGGGTGATGTGGATTTGCTTTTGAAGGTCTCTATTGTAGATTTTTAATCTTATTAGCTTACAAGATAAACGTGTCAACTCCTGATTGGTTAGGATTTCGGTCTAATCATATTTATTATGATTTTCAATGCAAAAAAAGGTTGGCTAAGGCTTTGGCTACTTAGCCTGCTAGTCCAACATGATGACTTCTCATGAGAGTAAAGAGGGACGGTAAGACACTTGTTGTGTTTTTTTAACAGAAGGTGGTTAACATGATATATTTTGGTAGTTTTCCCTAAATAGAGGCTGTAGCTAGGACTATGTAATTCCTCGTGTAGGTTTTGTTTCAGTTTGATATATTAGAAAAGTGTTGCGAAGGTTGTTCAAGATATCGTGTGATTAATTATGTGTTTACTCTCTAACTAGGTTCTTACTCGTGCGTTGTCACACACATGCTTAATATTTGATGTTTTGATTGCTTACGGTAATGTTGATATGTCAGAACGTATACGTTTGGTGACATTGAATTTGGTGTTCACCTCGAAAAACAAACAACAAAACAAATGCAGGGTGGAGTTTTAAAGTGTGATTTTTGAGATGTTTCACTGGCGAGATGTTTATTAAGAAGGGAAAATAAGACACACCGATTCGTAGTTATTTTGTGAGACAAAAGCAATTTCATAATTAACAGGTTTTAGTTTTCCACCATCCAGCCCCTTTTGTCCGTTTTAATCTTCTCGACTAGGGTGGGCTTGTGTTCACTGTGTAGGCCTCATCACTATCCATGTCATCGAGCATCCATCTTTGCCTTGGGTCCGCACGTGGTGAGTATGTGTACCTAGTGGTGAAGTTATAATGAGCACCATTGGGTTTAGCCACATAAGCAGTATTATACTCATGTCCACTCTGCCGTTTAGCCACAAATGCATAATACCCATGCTCATACTCATGTCCACCCTGCGGTTTAGGCACAAACGCACGACACACATGCGCATACACATGTCCGCTTTCCAGTTTAGACACAAAATCATAATTCTCATATGCACTTCGCTGTTTAAACGGTTGTGCAAAGGTGGACAGATCATCAAGCACCTCTCTTTGCCTAAGGTGCGCATGTGGGGAATAATACTCATATTCTTCCAGTAATCCCAACGCTTCATTGGTGATATTAGTGGACTTTCTGAGTGGATGATGTGCGGATGGTGGAACCGTAACCTGCCTAGACTTATTAGGACTGGAAATGCTTCCCGTCCTAACATAGCCAGGTCCTAAATGGACCACGCTAGGTTCTTCAGAAAAGTAACCACGGGTATATTTATTTGGGCTTGAGTTCTCATAGTTTGACTCATAGTCATCATAATGGTTCTTAGGCGTGTATTTGGGTCCACCCAACATGGTTGGGGTGTGACCGTACTCCTTTGAGGCTGGAACCCGCTCAATGGCCTTGGTCTCAACCACGTTATAACCGTCTCGTTGATATGGAATATTGTAGGTCGAGTAGTTTTTCGTCGCACGTGTTACCTGCCAATTTTTAATTTGTTGGAGGAATTTATAAGCTTGTTTATGCTTGGTTTGGCTATGTTTGTGAAATGATAAATATGGTGTGTTTTATAGTACAACAAGTGGTTAGATTCAATAAAAATATTTTCATGGGTTTCAGTGTTCAAAGATTAAGATTCTATTTGGTGATATGAAGAATCGAATTTAAGTATTAAATCTTTCTTAATCACAAAAGTAGAACACATTCCTATATATTGGCTTCACTGTGAAGAAGTGTGGTCTTACCTTTTCCGCTATTCATCGAGACAAAAAAAAACACTTTTGACGTGTTGACTACATTCTAATATTATCATATATGTCCGACTTGCGTGTGTTAAGCATATAGCTTTCTCTTCTCTCGAGTTCACTCCTTCCCTATTATGGAAGTTACCTCAAAACCAACTCTTCTTTCTAGCTTGGTAATCCCTCGCTTTATTTACTTTTTTGAATGCAGTTCGGGATCGAACGAGGTTCTTAAAAAGAAAGGCTATTCATCTTCCCTTACGGGCTTATGGATCTAGTGGATCGTCCCAGTCAACTACTACTTATACTAATTCTACTAACTACTTAGTTATCGTCACTGGCTGCAGATCTGGCTTAACCTATAAAAAAATAGTTATCATAGAGAATTTGTGCATAACGGGATATTAAGATGGTTTGAATATTTATACCACGTAGGAAGAATAGTCACATAATGCATATTTGCATTAGTGTTGTATTACATATATGCAATAATGTGTTTCGCATACAATTATTAGTGCCGTATTTGCATATATTCAATAGTGTGCATTGGATAATGCAATTGTGTTGTATTATATGCAATAAAACACTATTGTATATATGCAATAGACATTAGTGCACATATGCACTACAATACTTCACCGACAAGGTTTTATATATATATATATATATATATATATATATATATATAGTATCAATATCATCTTATTAAAAGTAGGAAAGAAAAAAAAATCACAAAATATGTTTTTAAAAATAATTAAAAATAATTCTTTACTAGTTCTCCAATTCTCTCTTTAAGAGGAGTTCTCTCTAGATTATATATATATATATATATATATATATATATATATATATATATATGTATAAAAGCTTCAAATACAACATTAATCAGATGACAATACCTAGGTAAACATGAACATGCCATTATTACTAGGGGTGTTCAACAAATCGAATTTCGAATATTCGATTTATTCGAATTTTGAAGTTTTGAACATGGATTCGAATTCGAAATAGATTCTACAAATTCGATTCAGCCTATCTATACACGCTCTAAAAGTTACAGAATAATATACGTGCATACGAATATTTATCACACTCATATTGAATAGGAGCATGTCAAAATTGCATATGCCCCGGGTTAATTTAAAACAACTGCTTTTTTTGTAATTTAACAAAATCAAATATTATAATGCAACCTACTATAGCTCGGTTGTTCTTGTTACGCCCTTTTTCTAATATTCTATGGCCCATATACTCTACCTAAACATTTTTGTTCATTTATGTTCTTATTCTTTGATACTCCTATTCGCATTAGCTTCCATATCTATGTTTCTCTAAGAAGAGTGAGTAGTGGTAGTTTCAAGTACATCGGATGAATCAGTTTCATTGTAATACATATATATTTTTTTAGTTAGCTTTGAATAACTTTAACCAATAGAGCCAAGCCGACTTAGTTTGAAAAGGATCTGAGCTCGAGCTCAAAAAGTTTTCAGCTCGGTTTACTATTTTGGTCGGAGCAGGCCTCACACCAATCTGACATGAGATAAGAAAATTAGACAAAATTGGTAGTGTCGGAGCAGCAACGGAACAACCAGCGAACTAGCATTTTGATGACGTGATGAGTGGTGCAGTTAATGAAGATGAAAATAGTACGACTCAACCTCATCACGAGGAAGAGTACGAGGAACAATTTACATTTGAGCCAGCCATGAGGGCCGCAATTGTGAAAGAGATTACCGCAGTGATGCAGACTACGTATAAGAAAATACACATTAAGGGACCAAGCTCTTTTGGCTTGTAGGGACGACATATCGTCTCTATAGGTCTCAAAAAGTTGTAGGGACGATATGTTGTTTCCACAAGGTTTGTCACTAGAAGCCCGTAGTCGTCTCCATAGGTGTTGTCCCATAGATAAACTTTTAGAGACAACATGTCCTTCCGATAAGCATATAATAATAAAATATATTTCCCATATGTAGAGACAACATGTCGTCCCTATAGACGGGAAAGGACTAAAAATAAAAATTATTCTGAAAATCTTTTAGAGGCGACATGTCGTCCCTATAAGTTTTTATTAAAAAAAAATATTTTCACCTATAGAGACGACATGTTGTCTCTACAGGTTTTAAAACATTAAAAAAAACATATTATTTTTCCAGTTTTTAAACCGGAAAATTCCAACAATCAAACAAATTTAAGCTTGTTAAAAAACTACAACCTCAAATATAATATACTACATGTTATAATGGAAAGTAATACAACTTTTGGGTTGATTAGTTTATAAAACTTCTATGTAATTACATTATATACAATAACATGTTATGGTTTATCTACAATGAGATATATTGATAACACAAATGCAAAGAATATCAAAATTAAAAAAGCAAACATTAACCTGAAGGCGCGTAATGCCATATTGTGCACCATTAGATACAAATGTCATTCTCCTATGCCAAGGCTTGCATAAAAAGTTGAAGCAACTTGAGCTTTCGGTTGCTGATATATAAACAAATATACATCAATAACCAAAAACTAGAACTATAACCAACAAAGCTATCAATTGTACATACCTTTTTCACCTTGTTCAGCTCCGTAATCGCTTTTCCCCTCAGCAGTAGGGAAGCCAAGTGTTCTCTGTTAAACACAAACCATCACTAAAAAAGAGAAAATATAGTTTTATACATACAATCGACACAAAACATTTATTATTTCGTAAGCTTTGAGCATCTTACCTTGCCATATACATTAGTAAAGTTCCTCATGTATTTAACTTCATAACCCAAATGTTTCAAACACCTTAAAAATGTAAATTATGAGTTGGATAGATGTATCATCAAAAGGAATAAGATACATACTTCTGAAGTCATGAATAAGATAAGAGAGTTGAGTTTACAAAAAAGAAAAATAATGCGTAAACAGGACCTAGTGGTATAATCAATCTACATAAATGAAACAACCTAACAGGCATGTGAGTATTCATTAGGCAAATAGCAAAACTTGCAATGAAAACTTAGATCTATGAATTCATTTATCAAGGGAAGCAACTTTTGGTAACGTGTGCTTAATTGATTCACAACATAAAAAAATAGCCCTAGTATAAACAGATAGAAAAACAACAAAAATCCTAAATCTGTAAGTTCAAGACTTTAATTGGAAGATCTGATTTACCTTATGGTAGAAAAAGAGCCTCCAGATCCTGATTTTCGCTAACTTTTGATCTAAATTCTTCATTTTTTTCTTTTCTAAGAATCTTATCTGCATCCACCACCATAACAAAACCAAACCCCCAAATCAGCAAGATTGACCAAATTCATACCAAAACAGATTCAAATCAGCAAGATTGACCAAATTCATCCCTGTAGGGGTGAACTATAGAAACAGCTTGTGTTGTCCCTACAGATTTCGTCTCTACATGGTATTTCTCTTGTAGTGATATATACCTTGCCTTCATTCAACACTCATATATCCTACTCAATGAGTGTGATATTAGTAGCCAACTTGCTCTTTATTTATAGATAGGGGATTTCAGTCTATCTACTATACATGCTCTAAAATGTCACATAATATAAATACGTGTATATGAATACTTATCACACTCATTGTGTAAAATCACGTCTCTTTAGAAGTTCAAAGTAATTAAATTGTATACGAATCAAATTTGTTCTTAAGTTAATTGAGATCGTGAAGTTTGAAGCTTGGATCGAGTTACAATATGTTATTGTTTTGTTAACGGCAATTTAACACAATCAAATGTCTATGTTACGATGCAGCATAAAATAAAAAACACAATACAGCTTTTTTATACACGGTATCATTTCTATCAACTACATATATAACTTTCTTGGGATATTTGAGGGACCTAATAAGCAGCCTAAAAACATAAGTTTTCCAGCCTTTTAAGGCATAAAATAGCCACGGTACTAGACTTATTCGAAAAGTTTCTGGCTGAAAGCACACACAAATTTGGCCCCACTTAAATCTTGAGCCAAGCCGAGCCGAGCTTGCTCGTTTACAAACCTAGTCGAGCCTGAGCTTGTCTTGTCTCGGCTCGTTAGCTTGGTTGTTGACTTGATCGTGTTAGCCCCAATTCTAATCTTCGATGGCCACATACTCTACCCAAAAATTTTTGTTCATTTATCTTCTTATTCTTTCATATCTAAGTTTCTCTGAGAAGAGTGAGTAGTATGTGGTAGTTTCAAGAATAGCGGCTGAATGAGTTTAACTGTAATCCTATGTTTTTTCAAAAAGCGGGCCAAAAATCGAGTGCAACAATTATACTTAGTTTGCGAACGAGCCGGGCTCAAGTTTAGATTTTCAGCTCGGTTTTCTTTATCGTGAGGAGGCTCATCAATGAGTTTAGACGGATAATTGTATTCATCATGGGGTTTAGGTGCAAAAGCATGGTTACATAGCTCGTCCCCATCATGTATTGTAGTCTTAACATTCAAACAACGGTCATGGTTCTTGGGCAACATGGTTGGTGTGTGATCGTACTCGTTCAAATGCTCAAATTTTTAAGGAGAACTGAAGGAGGGGCGGTACTTATCCATCACGCTGGCTATATACCGCTGACATTTTAGATCATGATCAGAATCATAATCATAATCATTCCCCGTATGCATGGGTTTAGGCACAAATGCATAGTTAGTAATGTCACGGCGGTTCTGGGGTGCGTATATGGGTCCACTCGACATGGTTAGTATGTGACCATACTGGTTGCCCGAGTGCTTTGGATCGTGATCATAGTCACCTTGTTGAGCTGGAATATTGGCGTAGGTTGAGTAGCCTTTCCTCACATTCGTGTTATGTGCCATTGTTTAATTTGTTCAAGGGATTTGTATGCTTGTTTTTGCTCGGTTCGGCTATGATTTGAAATGATACTACGGTGTTTTTATATTACAACAAGTGGTTCGATGCAATTAAGATATTTTCATGGGTTTTGCTGTTTTAAGAATAAGATTCTATTTGGTGATTTGAAGAATCGAATTTAGGTATTAGATCTTTCAATCAAAGAAGTCGAACACATTCCTATATATTGGCTTCACTGTTAAGAAGTGTTGTCTTAACTTTTCGATATTCATCGAGACTGAAAAATACTTTTGACGTGTTGACTATATTCTAATATTATCGTATATATTAACGTATAAAAAAATAGTTATCATAAATAATTTGTGCATATGGGAAGATTGAGATGGTTTAAATAATTATAGAGGAGACATATACGAACCCTGTAGGAAGTGTAGTCACAACACAGGGAAACGGAGCCGATCATACTCAAATTGACATGATATGAGCAAATTAGACAAAATTTGTTCACATTTTCAAGGATTTGATCTTTAACAAGATTTCTCGGAGATGCTGGATGAAGGTTCGAGATTTTTAAGGGACGTTGTTGTCTTGCTTTTTCATACCAGTTTGTTTGTCGTTCTTCAGCAATGCTAGTAACTTTCTAAGTGTTTTGTGATTCTTTTTTTGTGCTCTTCGGCTCTCTCTTTTCTCTTCTAGTGTTATTACTATTAGTTATAGTTTTATATATTTTGCCGTCGGTAGCTCATCTCTATTATTAGTATTTTTTGTTCTATATATGATTTATGCAAACACCCGGGCAGAATTATGTTCTTATGGATTCTACTATTTTTACTAGGAAAACTTTCATAAAAAACCACAATTGGTCAAGACCCGAATTGATATTTTGTAGATAACATCCACGTTTGAGTACTTTATTAAACGGAAAAATAACTCAAAAATTGACTACGATAATACCATAACTCGGTATTTATAGGCTAACTATCTCCAACCTAATTTGACAGAAATCGAATAGCTAGTTGTAATATAACCAAGCTTACTAGATAAAAAAACCTAATTCAAACTGCTAATCCTAAACCAACTTGGTTGAGGAATACCCAAATTACCCTTCACCGACTTGTGAACGAGTCGCCCAACCCATCACCAACTACTCGACTAGTGGAATGTCAGAAGTTTTTCTGAGTGAATGTTGGTTGGATCGGTGGATAGGTTAGATCTTGATCTATATGCTAAAAGTATTTATGCTCCTCAAGACCCGGTCAAAAATGTGCATTATAGATTAATTGTTACATCTGAAAAGGTTCTTTTAATAATAGGATTAGGTCCTTATCATTATAACAACCAACCCAAAGACATAAGTGTTTGAGCTTTTTTAGGCGTCAAAGAGCCATAGTACCTCCTCAGACCTCATGGCCTGATGACTATCAGTAGAACTTCCCATATATATGAAGTTATTACACACATTATTTCGTTTAGGCACAAAAGTACGCCCATGTTGCTCTTGGTCAATACGCGGGGAATAATACAAATATTCTTCTGGTAATCCCAAAGCTTCATTGCTATTGTTAGTCGAGGTTATGTGGGGATGATGTGTGGCTGGTGGACCGGCAACATGCTGCCAAGACTTATTAGGATGATAAATGTTTTTGCTCCTAAGGTGGTCTGAACTCTGAACCTGAATGGGCCCGATTGAAATATTCTTCAAAAAGGTACCGTAGGGCTAATATTCTATATTAGTAATAAGATTGTGTATGTATTTATATTTGCTTATAGTCGGTGTATTATGTACTCGGTACGTTTATTTTGTATGATAAAAGCCCAATGGGCAAGCCCACTTGGGCCCTTGTAATGACCTAGATTGGGAGTATATATATACTAACTTATACTCCATAATCTAGTTAACTCATCACACTTAGAAGAAAATAAAGAGAACTTTCTCTCACCAAACACTCTTACCAACCCTATCTTTCTTTTTCTTACAAACTAAGATCTAATATCCGAGTGTTGTTAGTGATTTACGCTAGCTAACAACACGCATTGATCCGAGCAAGGTTGTTATATCCATCCAAAGAGGACCTCCAAGTGGTATTAGAGCTTTCGGCTCAACTTTCATGGTTTTCGGATCAAACTTTTTTGGTTTTGAACTTAATTTTTGGTAGATTTGAGGTTGTTCTTCGTGTTACCCACTACTTTTAGAGTGCTTTACATCCAAGAAATACCCGAAAATCTTCAAATATAAGTTTTTTGGTGTTTTTGGTTTTCGTGTCCGGGTTCAGATCTAGTTTAAAAACTCAGATCTAGGCCATTCTATTTGTTTCTAGACTAAAGTGCTTTAGACTTTATTGTTAGTTTGGGTGTTATCTTTCCAAAAAAAAGAACCAATCGAATTGACCGGTCAACTAATCGAGTTTGACCAAAAAATTCTAATCGAGTTGACGTTTTCTTAAGAGGACCTACAGGTACCACGGGCATATTTATTTGGGTTGACGTACTCATCGATGAGATTATAGTTTGACTCATAGTCATCATAATGGTATTTGGGTGTGTACTTGGGTCCACCCGCCGCCCGCTCAATAGTCTTGGGCTCAACCACATACTGGTTTCCCGAGTTTTCTGGATCGTGATCATAACCACCGTAAAAAAAGTGGGGTGGGGCCACCCTGAGGCTAAAGGAAGCCTTGCCCTGCATAAAATAGAGCCTTAATTTAAGGCATAAAATAGCCATAGTGCTAGACCTATTCAAAAATCTCAAGGCTCAAAGCTCGCACAAAATTGTCCCATTTAAAGTTTGAGCCTAGCCGAGCTTCACTTGCTCGTTTGCAAACCCAGCGAGCTCGAGCTTATCCTGGATCAGTTCGTTACATAGCTCGATTATTGACACTGTTATGTTAGGCGTAATTCTAATTTTCTATGGCCCGCGTACTCTACTCATTTTTTTCATTTTTCAATTCATATTCTTTGATACTCCTTTTCACATTTATTTCTTCTAGATCTAAGTTTATGAGTAATGCTGGTTTCAAGTATAGCGGCTTAAACCAATTTCATTGTAACATACTAACAAATATATATATTATTTAGTTAGCTTCAAATAGGTTTTAACATATCTGAGTTTCTTCTTGAACCCTAATCCTTTATTTTTCCAAAACCGAGCCATGACCAATTGAGCCAAGCTGACTTAGTTGGCAAAGGAGCCGAGCTCGAGTTCAAGTTTTCAGCTTGGTTTACTATTTGGGGCGGAGCTGGCCTCATATTGTACCTCCGGGCCCCATGGTTATGAATATCACTCCCCATGTTGGTGATGCTATAATGATCATCAACAGGTTTAGAAAAAGAAGGATAAGGACGATCATCAATGAGTTTAGGTACAAACCTATGGTTACGCTCGCTCCCATATATTCCATTATTAACATAGCCCGGTCCTGAATAATCATGGGTTCTAATATATGGGTTGACGGGTTGGATTGAGTTCTCATAGTTGGGTTCTGGGTAGCATATTTGGGTATAATGATCACGGTTCTGGGGTGCATATTTGGGTCCACCCGACATGGTTGGTGTGTGACCGTTCTCATTCAAGTGCTCAACTTTTGAAGTAGAACCAATGAAGTTATCCATCACGCTGGCTATAAACCGCTTACATTTTGGATCGATAACATAATCACAATCATAATCATAATCACTCCCCTTATGCATGGGTTTAGGCACAAATGCATGGTTAGTAATGTCACGGCGGTTCTGTGGTGCGTATATGGGTTCACTCGACATGGTTAGTGTGTGACCATACAGGTTGCCCGAGTGCTTTGGATCGTGATCATAATCACCTTGTTGAGCTGGAATATTGGCGTAGGTCGAGCCTTTCGTCGCATTCGTGTTATGTGCCATTATTTAATTTGTTTGAGGGATTTGTATGCTTGTTTTTGTTCGGTTTGGCTATGTTTGTGAATTGATAAACATGGTGTCTTTTATAGTAAAACAAGTGGTTCGATGCAATTATAATATATTCATGGGTTCCACTGTTCTAATATTAAGATTTCATTTGGTGATTTGAAGAATTGAATTTTAGTATTAGATCTTCCAATCACAAAAGTGGAACACATTCCTATATATTGGCTTCACTGTTAAGAAGTGTTGTCTTAACTTTTCGATATTAATCGAGACTGAAAAATGCTTTTGACGTGTTGACTATATTCTAATATTATCGTATATGTTAACATATAAAAACAAATATTCGTTACTATGATGAGTTTTGTGCATGAGGAGTGATTGAGATGGTTTTAGTATTTATAGAGGAGACTTATATACAAAACCCGTAGGAAGTTAACATTCATTTGAACCTCTTTAAATTGGTTGTGTCATCTCTATCTCTACTTATTGCATTAACTAATTAGTGTTGTAAAAGAGTTTAACAAAATCATTAGAATATTTCTTAAAACAAATTAAAATAAAAGAAAAACTATTCGAATGAAAGTTCGATCAAATCTATGAAAGTTTTCAATTATGTATAATCGAATGAAAGTTCGATCAAATCTATGAAACGGATGCTTAAGACGCATGAGTATGAATCACGTGACTAATTTCGAATCAATCCCTTAACAATTGTCTTGAAACAATGAAACGTCCATGAAACTTACTAGTTTATATGATGTTTGCGGTGCCTCTTCTCTAGCTTAGGGACATAAGGTCACAATTCTACATGATAGAACCCGCTCAATGGCCTTGGTCTTAACCACATCATAACCATCTCGTTGAGCTGGAATATTAGTGTAGGTTGAGTAGCCTTTCGTCATATACGTGTTACCTGTCATTTTTTAATTTGTTCGAGGAATTTTTATGCTTGTTTTTGTAGGTTATTTTACTGTATTATTGGATAACTTGTCGATCAATGAAATAATGTCTATGGATTAAACAAGTTAGTTGACGTGAGAGTGCAGGCTTGATTTTATTCAAATGTTATTTGGGCTTGGGTGTAAAGTTAAACGGGCTTGTAATTTGTTTAATATTTGGCTCATGTGGGAACCGATTTAATTTTTTGCCGTTGGTTTAATGCCCTGATCTCTAGATCGATCATATACAGAACAACAAGAATACGATAACTTCTTATGTTCTTCATCCGCAACATAGAAACTATCAAATCTTATCCGATAAATCATTTGTGTGCAACCACAAATAAGTTTATCCGAAAATGATTCACGGTTCCAAGATTAACTCAGACAATTGTTCACCAAGAACGAAATTAATATTGCAAGTTTACATCATTGTTCGAATTCATCATCCAGGTACACAAATTTACAATAGTTTTTGCTTGGTATGGCAATGTTTGTGACATGATAAATATGGTGTGTTTTAATAATTTTTATGGGATTCACTATTCTAAGATTATGATTCTGTTTGGTGATTTGAAGGATCGGATTTTAGTATTAGATCTTTCAATCACAAAAGTAGAACGTACGCATTCCTATATATTGGCTTCACTGTGAAGAAGTGTGGTCTTAACTTTTCCAAAACTCGACCACGTGTTGGCTGTATTCAAATATTATCGTATATGTTAATATATAAAAATATAATAGTTATTATAAAGAGTACATGTCTAAGGGGAGATTGAGATGGTTTAAGTATTGGCAGCGAGCATACACCACACCTAAAAGAAGTATAGAAACTCTCACGGCATCAGGAAAAAGGAGCAGACCGAACCCAAAACAAATGTGAGATGAGCAATTAGACTAAGGGGTAACCATTAACAGAATAACAGGTAGCCTCTTAACCATTAAGAGGTTATGATCAGTCATTAAAAGGTAACATTTTAATGTCTGTTAAGAGGCTACCAAACAGCCCCTAAATTTGTTACTTCCCATTTCAAGTCAATGAAATGAGATATTAATTGTTTCGTAACATGGATATTATTAGTTATTTCAAAACAATTGTTTTTTCAACGGCAGTTTAACATAAGTAAATGTTTATGCTCCAAATGTAACATAAGATAAAAAAAAATGTAATATAGTTTTAAAACATGCAAGGTATCATTTTTATCAATTATACATATAAATTTCTTGGGATAATTTGAGGGACCTGTAGTTCCTCTTGTAATATTTTGTCTTTTGTAACGAGTAACGAGATTATGATTTCGGGGAACGACGTGTTATGTGTGTTTATGTTCTTATCATAATCAAACATACGAATATACGATTAAAACAAACAAGCAGGGCCGTCTCCAAAAATCTCAAAAACAATTGTGACTCAGAAGAGCGTAAAAAAGGACATCTAAAATCACGTTTTTCTATTACGTGATAAATAATTTGACAATTTTACCAATTATGTGTCATTTCCAAAGACCATACGGACCAAAGCAACAACAACAAGAAGTTACCAAAGTCGTACATATAAAACATAAAAAAGAAGTTTTTTCTACAAAAATAAAACACCAACAAAAGGGAATTGAACCCATGACCTTTGATTCAATATACAACCACTCTTTCAATCACAAAGAATTTCTTTTGTAAACTTATGTTTTAAAACAAAATTATATATATATAGTATATATCAACTTTTTTAACAATTATGAACACCTTAGAAGAATGAGCGGGCCTTGATCCGTCGCTCTCCTCGATCCCCCCTTGGGCCGACCATGCAACCAAGCACTATAAAAGCTTCACATACAACATTGATAAGATAAAATACCAAGATAGACACGAATCTCTCACTTATGACCTAATATAAGAAGCCTTAAAACATTAGTTTTCGAGTTTTTAAGGCATAATGATCATCAATGGGTTCAGTTGCAAAAACATAAGGATCTTTAAAGGGTTTAGGCACAAAAGCATGGTCACGTAGCTTTAATTTGCGACCGTACTCATGCAAGTGCTCAACTTTTGAAGGAGAACTGAAGAAGTCGGTGTACCCAGCCACTGAGGCTGGAACCCGCTCAATGGTTTTGTTATCAACCAGATATTGGTTGCCCAAGTGTTTTGGATCGTGATTAAAACCACTTCGTAGATCCAGAATATTGGTGTACGTCGAGTAGCCTTTCGTCACACACGTGCTACCTGTCATCTTTTAATTTGTTGGAGAATTTTTGTATGCTTGTTTTTGCTCGATTTGGCTATGATTGTGAAATGATAATTGTGGTGTCTTTAAAGTACAACAAGTGGTTCGATGCAATTAAAATATTTTCATTGGTTTCACTGTTATAAGATTAGGTTTCTATATATTTGGTGGTTTGAAGAATAGAATTTAGGTATTAGATCTTTCAATCACGGAAGTGGAACATATTCCTATATATTGGATTTACTGTGAAGAAGTGTGGTCTTAACTCTTTTGATATACTCATCGAGACCGAAAAATACTTTTGACGTGTTGACTATATTATAACATTATCGTATATGTTATCGTACATGTTAGTGTCCATAGAGGAGACATGTACGACACTTGTTGAAAGTATAGAAACTCTCACAACATGGGAAAATGAGTAGACCAGACCCCAACTGACATGTAGGGTTGTGTAATGGTTCGGAACCTAGAACTAGAAACTGAAAAAAAAAAAAAACCAGAGCCGGATCCTATTATAGTAAACTAGCTCAATTACGGAAACGCTAAAATAAGTTCTCGCTAATAAGTTATGTATGTGTTGTTATCAAATCGGCAAACACTTCATGTGCAATCACATAGTTAGAACAAGACAAATTTACTATTTTCTCTTAAAAGGTTCAAGTATAATTGTTATTATCTTGCGAAGTTCCAATCACTATGATCTGGAACGCCTTCTAGTTCTTGCGTAAAACTGTTATTCCTACAAGCGTACAATTCCAATGCTTTTTCAGGGTCAAGAGCTCTCTTCAACATATCAGAAGCGCTATTCCATCCGGTGAAACATCCAAACACATGCAACAACCCTTTCGTCTCTATTTTTTTTCTCAACAATGCACGCTTTGAACGAAGCTAGCCTAGCCGGTGAGGCTCTTATGTGTTTAATAGCGTTACGAAGGTATTAAATGGTTGTGTTGTTCGCTTCCAAGCCATCCTGAACTATAATGTTGATTATGAGTGCCACACACCAAATTACATTTAGATACTTACCTTCACTAAGCAAATTTTTAACCAACTTATCTTTCAGTATGGATACAACAACATGTTAGATGATGCATTATGGCTAAGGATTAAGTAAATTTAAGTTTATTATTCTCTTATGGAAAGTTCAATGAATGTTCTATTCCTTCATAAAAGATGTAATATTAATAAAAAATAAATAAATGGTGAATGTTAATTTTTTTTCTTTTTCTTATTTATTATATATAAAATAAAAATTATTTGTTTTAACTATCTATTTTTTTTTAATAAATGTTGGGTTGGGTTGTGGGTTGCTAGTTGCTAATGAAAGTGAAACGTTGGGTTTAGTTGGGATGTGTACGTTTAGTTGTTAAGGCTAGCTGTTGTGGGCGTTAACATTTAACCAGCATTCCATAAAAGTTGTGGCAACACTCCGCCCTTGTGGGATTCTATTATTTTTTTACTTTGAAAAGTTCTATAAGAAAACATAATTATTTTATGCATATCGAGACCTGAATCAGAAACATACATTATGGGATGAACTGATGAATTGTTGAATCTACAAAAATTCTTTTAACGGTAGGATTATGTATTTATGTCCTTATAATAATCAAACCTAAGATGAAAACAACCTAGCCATATAAAAGCTTCAAATACAAGATTAATAAGATAACAATATACCCACACGAATGTGTAATTAGGACATAAATAAACATGGTAATGGCGCAGCTTGTTACACGTTTGTCTTCTGTTTCGATGTAATCATTACTTTTCTCTTAATATATTTATATGTGGAATGAAATTTGTTAAAAAAAAAATATATATACAATAGGAAAATTTATATATTTAATAGAAAAACAATCCATGCTTTTTACTTCGCTTTGGGCCTTCAATATAAGTGAGCCGCGGCCCTTCAATATGAGAGAACTGCCTTAGAAAAGCATCACTCGTACTTGGGGGGTTGAAAACACCTGCATAAGTACGGGGTTTAGGCACAAAACAAGGCAAGATTGTTTGATCTTGAGGTTGTGCACGAGGACCCTGTGGTTGTGCACGAGGACGATTCGAATTTAACTCATCAATTATATCTAAATCTGCACCAATTAGCTGATCGAAGGCTTCTGCACCTAGTCTTGCATAATGATTCTTATTCATGCCCAACAAGCGTTGGGTCCTAATTGGCTGGCCTTCTTTTTAGCTGACGGGTGAACTTGAGTTCTCGTGGTTGAGCCCATAGGTGGGCTCTGATTCTTGTGCGTGTAGTTCGTCACATACGTGTTACCTGCCATTCTTAATTTGTTTGACGGACTTGTGTGTTTTTTTTGCTCGTTTTGGTTATGTTTGTGATATGAATATATGACAATTATAACGGCTTTTATAGTACAATAGCCAGTTCGATGCGATTTAGATATTTTCATATGTTCCGCTACTTTAAGATTAAGATTCTACTTGGTGATATGAAGAATCAATTTGGGCATTAGAACTTTCAATCACACAAGTGGAGCATATTCCTATCGATTAGCTTCATAGTGAACAAGTATGGTCTTACCTCTTCCGATACTCAATGAGACCAAAAACTACTTCTGGCGTGTTGAATATATTCTAATAATATCGCATACGTTAACGTATAAAAAATAATAGTTAATGTATAGAATATTTGAGATTGAGATGGTTTGAGCATTTGCAAAAGAGACATATACGACATATATAAGAAGTGAAGAGACCCTAACAGTTGTTGGTGTTAAAAATCAAGTCAACATGGTCAACTAAAGTTCGGGGGGGGGGGGGGGGGGATTGGTTACTTTGCTAAACTTGTTATAAGCATAAATGTTTATTTGATTGGAAAGTGATAAGTTATTAGAATTTTAGGGACTGTTTATGACACTTTGTAAACTGAGTTTGTTACCGCTCGCTAACGGCTCAAATAGGGATTAGGATTCTTATATATCTCTAGATTCAGTTGCAATAGTTGAGTTAATCGGTTTTCGATTCTTCTTGTAATCATTTTCGTTTCTTGGCAGTAATCAATAATTTGAATCGTTCAATTTTATAAATCTTTGGTGGTATTCGTGACAATTGGTATAAGAGTCAAGGCGTGGATCGATCTAGCGATTCCAATAGTTCATTCCACAACTAAAATTAGATGTTGTCGAGTAACTTTGAATTAGAGAAGTTCGACAGTAGGAGCGACTTCAGCCATCGTAGGGTGGAGACGTGGGCATTACTGGTTCATCAAGGCATAACTGATGCCTTGTTGGGTGAAGCTAACATGTCAAGGGGACTGAGGAGAGATTGAGATGATTTGGGTATTTATAGAGGATATCTATACGACACATGTAAGAGTGAAGAGTCCTTCACTATATATGGGAAAAGAAGGAAAGTCAAGCCCAAAATGAAATGAGATGAGTAAATCAGGTAAAATTTGTTATTCAACCTTTTGAGGACATGATCTTTGACATCATTTCTTTGAGACGTTGGATAATGGTTAGTTCATTTCTATTACTTGTATATATCTTTTCTATATATAGCTTATGCTTTTATTTATATTTAGGGGTGTGCAAATTAACCGTCATAACCATTAACCGAGCCATAACCGACATAATCGAACCGATTTTAACCGATAACCGACATAACCAGCGGGTCGGTTTAATGAATTTTTAAAAACCGCCAAATACGGTTCGGTTATGGTTAAAGATAATTTCAAACCCGCCAAAACCGAACCGCCTCATTTACAAGATTCTCAACTTTATGGAGTATGATTAGACACACTGTTGATAATTTGTTGAAGATTAAAGAAGGTAATAAACTAACAACGCTCTCATTTTTATACTATATGATTTGATTTTACTAAAGAGTTAATCCATTAATTGTTTATTTGAATATATATTATTAATATTAAGAATTATATAATTTGTTGAACTATGTCATATCATTTTTATTTTTTTAGTACCAAAGTTTTAGGCTCAATTATGTATTGGTTTGGTCACGGTTAACCGACCTATAACCGACTCGCTATAACCTTCAAAACCGATTAACCGAAACCGCTATAACGGATCGGTTATGGTTATGATTATCTATTAACCGACATATTGGTTATGGTTATGGTTATGGTTATGGGTTTGGCCTAAAACCCCTCCAAACTGACCCATGCACACCCCTATTTATATTTATACTATAATACAAGAAAAAATGTTTTTGACCTTTGAGGGCAACATTTCTATCTACGGGATTGAAAGAATGGTTTGCGCTCGTTTCACACTCTTAGATCGTATTCAATGAGCGTGATATTACTAAGTACGTTTATTTAATTATGTTAAGCATTTAAGATATTCACTATAAAAGTATAAATGAACAAACAATGTGATAAGTGGGTTGATGGATGTATTAGTTTTGTTTTGTGCCCATTTAGGTTTTTTATTTTGGGTATGGTTTTTGTTTCAAGCTTGCCTTTCAATAAAAAGATGGATGTATTAGTTGTTCAAAAAAATGTATGTCGGCATGCGGCTTTCCAAAGTGATGGACGAGATAAAGATTAATAGTATTAAAATCCCCTATTAACCATAATTTTGTAGGTTTTTTTATTCGTTTTGCTTCGAATTTTAACAGCCATAGAAAATAATTTGCTCCTACTTATGACTAAATTTCCTAAACATTTTTAACCTTTTTAACGACAAATATTATTAAGTTTTAACTTTTTTATATAAAATGCTTTTTCATTTGCATCCCACCAACATGTGATGTGAAACAATGATACCTTCAATACTGTTTTTTTTTAATCTAAAATTAATTAGTACTAACTCATTAAATTTGTAAACTCTTAAGATAATGATAAATTCATTTTAGTTTATTCATTTTAAAATAAATTGTAAATCAAGCATGTCTTATTCACGCATATCGTATAAACGATAATATTTTATTCTATGACCCCATGTCTTGATCACATACACAATACATAACATATTTCAAGCTAAGATTATTTATACATCAACAACGTCACACACACACACAACGTGACAAGACTTATTATTGTGACCATATATGCATGTTCTTCAGGCCACTTATGGCACAAAAGCGCCATTATACCTCCTTACAGCTTCATGACTATCAATCGTGTTTGATCTCAAATAAGGTCGGCTGGTCACACCCCCAAATGTAGGCCTTGCGTATTGCCTTCAATTGGTTGCGCACGAGGACAATTTACTGATTCCATTATAAAACCTAAGGCTTCGTTAATGTCGTTGGTGGGAGCTGTAAGAGGATGACGTGTTGTAGGCGGGCCTGCACTCTGCCATTGGTAATTTTGGTTCGAAAAGTTTATTGCCCTATTATTTCGGTCTCCTTCTGCACCAATGCTTGAAGATTGGTTCTCATTTGGGACTCTCAAGATTTGGGTCCTAACCGGTTGGCCTTCTTTTGAGGGAAATCTATGGACCGGGCTTGTAGGCCGATACTTAGTCTGCTCTAGTACGTTTTTGGGCCTATTTATATAATCCTCTTTTAAGGGATAGTTGTGTGTTGGACTTGTAGGCTGGTACTTAGATGGACTTGTGGTTCGATACTTATTCGGGCCTGGCAAGGAAGGCTTCATCATGTTGGCTTCTTTTGAAGGATATGTATATGTTGAGCTTGGGGGTCGATACTTAGTTGGGCTTGTGGGATGATACTTATTTGGATCTGGCAAGGTTTGGGGCTTCATCATGTTGGCTTCTTTTGAAGGATATGCATATGTTGAGCTTGGGGGCGATACTTAGTTGGGCTTGTAGGATGATACTTGTTCGGGCTTGAAGGGAGGTACTTATCTGGGCTTGAAGAACGGTAATTATTTGGGCTTGAAGAACGGTACTTATTTGGGCTTGTTGGACGAATTTTGTTCTGGATGGTAGGGCGGGGTACTTATTGGGGCTGGTAGGGCGGGGTACTTGTTTGGACTTGGTGACTCGTATTTCTTCGGGCTTTTAGGACGGTACTTATTGGGGCTGGTAGGGCGATACTTATTTGGGCTAGTTGACTCATATTTGTTCGGGCTTTTAGGGTGGTACTTAATGGGACTGGTAGGTCGGTGCTTGTTCGGGCTTTTCGACTCATACTTGTTTGGGCTTTTAGGTTGGTGGTTCTTAATGGGACTGGTGGGGTGGTACTTAATGGGGCTGGTAGGACGGTACTTGTTCGGGCTTGTCGATTCATATCTGTTCGGGCTCTTAGGGCGGGTATTTAATGGGATCAGTAGTGTGGTACTTATTTGGGCTTGCTGGTTGATATTTGTCTGGGCTTTTTGAGCGATACTCACCTGGGCTGGTAGGCTGGTACTTATTTGGGCTTGCTGGTTGATATTTGTCTGGGCTTTTAGAGCGATACTCACCTGGGCTGGTAGGCTGGTACTTATTCGGGCCTGAGAGGTTGCCACTAGACGTGCACAAAAAAACCGGTTCCGGAACCTAAATGGTGGAACCGAACCGGAACCAGTTCCAGTTCCAACCCGGTTGGAACAATACCCGGTTTGGGTATTTTTGTACCCGAAAATCGTACCCGGTTCTCCTATTTGTATGTCAGTACCAGTTCCAACCCGGTTCCTACCCGGTTCTTAATTGGAACCGGTTCGGTTCGTACCCGGAAAAACCGGTTCCGACGGGTTTTTTTTGAAGGGTCAAACAAAAGTCAAACTAGCCGTTGGAACCGGTTCCAACGGTAATATAGCCGTTGGAACCGGTTTTTTAGACACCAATTAGCCGTTGGAACCGGTTCCAACGGTAATATAGCCGTTGGAACCGGTTTTTGAGACAATAGATCCGTTGGAACCGGTTCCAACGGTAATATAGCCGTTGGAACCGGTTTTGATGCCCAAACCTATATATAACTTGTTTCCATTAAAAACTAACTATTACAAACCTATATATAACTTGTTTCCTATATTTAAAAACTAAGTATTACAAACATTATTAAAACATAAACGATACTAAACATAACAACTAAAACATAAAAAACAAAGTCCGTCGTTTTAATCCGGGAATACTTATTTTTGGGTTGTAGAGCCGGACGACTCTCCCACTTCCGTTTTTTTAGCTTCCAATCTTCTTTTCTCTCGACAATACTTATTCGTATGTTTTCGTAATGTCGAGTTGGACGCTGCTTTAAGAAACTTCGAGCAATATTTGCAACGTGCCAACTCATGTGAGTCGGTCATGAGACACAAATCCTAATGAACCCAAACATCGGGGCATCTTGTTGTTTCGATCACCATAACAACGTCATCATTGGTTGCCATTTGTTGTCGGTTTAAGGTTAATTGTGGTTTGGAGTGTGTTTTATAGTTTTGGAAGTTGTTTAACAAGTAAACAAACAAACCTTGCTATTTATAGTAAGAAAATAACCTATTTATAGTTAAAATACCGGTTCCAACGGTCAAAAACGGCTATATAGCCGTTGGAACCGGTTCCTAACGGCTCTAATATTTAAATTTCAAAAAAAACCGGTGGAACCGGTTTTTACGTAAAAACCGGTTCCGGTTCATACCCTACCCGGTTCTTAAAAGTTCGCATATCTGGGCATCAGTTCGGGTCGGGAACCGAACCGGTTCTTGATTGGAACCGGTGCCATTTTACAACCCGGTGTGAAAAAACCGGTTTGGAACCGGTTCGGGTTTTCCATTTGAACCCGATTTGTGCACCTCTAGTTGCCACTAGTCTTCACGGGCGGCTTTGCCCCATTTTGGAGTTTGTTGAAAAAATTAGCCATAGGATTTCCCCCTTCCCGGTAGCGGGTCGGGCTTGGGTTCTCATGATCCGACCCATATAACGTCTCATAACCATCATGACGATCCTTGGGTGCATATTTATGCGTGTTTTCCTTGACAAGCTCGTTTTTCAAAGGCGCGTCACCAAATTCTGTATACCTGGAACGCGGACCACGAACACGCTCAACCGTTGTTGTCTCAACCATATACCAATTGACGTGTTGTTCCGGCTCATAAGCGTAACCGCCTTGTTGAGCCGGAAAATCATGGTAGTTGTAGTAGGGTTTGGTCACATATGAGTGCCCAGCCATTAATCTTGGCTAGATGGAATGATTTGAATGTATGTAAGGCCCCGAACCCGGTGACCCTACTTTAGCGTTGGATTTACTCATAAACACAGTTCTTCAAATCAGAGTTTATTAAAACTTTTCGCGGAATATAAAACATTAATCATTTGTTACAAAACATTAAATCTTTTCTTTGATACCATAACACAAAACTTTATATTTAAAACATCTTTACTTCTTTCTTCAGATGCCAGCCGTTCAATCCATGCCGTGTGTCATCCTCATGCTAACTCTATAATCAGCTCACCTGCGTGCATACTAAAAGTCAGCTACGCTGAGTGAGTTCTAGTTAATCGAACGCCATACAATACATACACATACATACATATCTGTAGATACATATCCATACTTCACTAGTTACCCTTCTGTTATAAATACATACTTGCTACCATACATACATACATATCTACAATCACTAACCTCAGTCTACCGAGAGTACGTTCATAGTTCACCGTTTATACCTGTACTCAAGGTCGTGAACACGTACAAGGTTCGCAGTCCTTACCTATGTTCACCATTTATGGTACGTACAAGGATCGCGGTCCTTCCCTATACCATAGTACATCCACAACACGTACAAGGTTCACAGTCCTTCCCTATGTTGCAACCTAATTCATAGCACGTACGAGGTTCGCAGTCCTCCCCTATGCTACAAAATCAGCACGTATAAGGTTCACAGTCTTTTCCTATGCTGAAATACATCCACAACACGTACAAGGTTCGCAGTCCTTCCCTATGTTGCAACCTAATTCATAGCACGTACGAGGTTCGCAGTCCTCCCCTATGCTACAAATACAGCACGTATAAGGTTCACAGTCCTTTCCTATGCTGACGCCTATCTACATTACGTATAAGGTTCGCAGTCCTTATCTACGTTTACATATATCATCTACTTCACGTATAAGGCTCGCAGTCCTTAACTACGCCATCACCAGCCGAGTCTATGTCCGACAGAAGCTAGAGGGATTTGCCATCCTAACTTACTATGTCGAACGTAGAACTCACATGCCATTCGTGTACCTATATACACATACTTACATTATAACATAAGAACACTCTAGGCATTCTTTACCTCATTCATTTAACAACCATACCCCTTGTCGTTACGTGCAATATCCGAAGATTGTTCACGCCCCGACAAGTATTCATTTGAAATATTCATACATCTTCGATATATAATATTCGTATCTTTATTTTTAACCTGACAGTACGCGCAATATCCGAAGATCGTTCGCACACCGACAAACAATCATTCATATCTATCACACATATCACATATGACATACACTTATCACTTAGGATAAATGTATTAACAACACATCGAGTATGCACACAGCCCCGAAAACATAACAAGGAATGGGGCTAGAAACTCACCTGAACACGGTTACGTTCACCGTTAATCGTAATCCCTTTCTTCAGCTGTGCACGGCTGACTGTATAACAAGTACACGTATCAAACAACTATCACTACTCATATCATCTTTCCAGTCTTAACTACTACCCACAACGAACGGGGGTCCGGGGGCAGCGCCCCTGGCAGCGGGGTCTAGGGGCGGCAGCCCCTAGCAGGGTCCAAGGGGCAGAGCCCCTGGCTGGGGTCGAGCTGTCTTAACACATTAACTGTCTTAACACATTTTCCATTAGGTTTTTAATTTATTTTCTAAGCGAACTTAACTTTAGGCGAAGTTAAACCTTAAGCGAACTTAGCTTTAGGCGAAGTTAAACCTTAGGCGAAGTTAAACCTTAGGCGAACTTAGCTTTAGGCGAAGTTCATCAGGCGAACTTAGCTTGCAGGCGAAGTTCATCAGGCGAACTTAGCTTGCAGGCGAAGTTGTCGTCTGCAGGTTCTGTTCGCTCTTAAATCCTTCGTTCCTTAACCAAATATCGATTTAGGTACCCATGGAATCGTCTGACCAGCGCCTACAAACCCCAACTATCAAATCGACCTAACATCGATGTTTAGAGGGTGCGATTTAGGCATATAGGTTACGGGTCCTTTTTATCAATCGATTAACCCATCAAATCATAACCATTTTCAGTAAGTTTAGCTTTGTTAGATTCGTTTTTACCATACAAACTCAGATCTACCATTTCTCAAATCAAACCGAACCTATACGAACGATTTCTAACCATAAACGTACCTTGAACGAGTCGAACTTACGAACACGAGCTGGTCTTGTTGCTTTGGTTCGTCACGACGATCTAGCACCAACTAACGTTTACTCTCTCTCGGATCCTGCTCGTTTATGGTGTGTGTGTTTTGAATGTGTAGAGATTAGAATGGAAAGAGATGAGGTTTAGGGTTTTATGGTGGTTTATGGGATATTTATATCCCTTAAAGCCCATGGACCTAAGGCCCATTCTCATTTAACCCATCTCAATTAATCTAACACTAGCCCGACTCACACCAACTCCTACTCTATTATTTATTTCCCGAACCCGAGTCAACTTTCCCTCTATTATTAAGTAATATAATTAATATCATTTTGGAAATTTCGGGATGTTACAATGTAATTTTTCTCACTTTCCTTTGTTTATTGATGTATAGATTGTTGTTTCTTATATAGTAAATGAATCTACTCAATGATATTTTCATGTATTGGAATTTTGTTTTAAGAATCAAATTCTCCACCAAATTTTAATGATGGAAGATGAAATAGAACATGTTCTTGTTTATTGGTCCTTGTAACATTCGATCTTTACAATCACCATCTTGACCAAAGTTACCAGCCTTAATGGGCTGGGTGTTTTTGAAACCCAACCCGTTGTTGCTAGTTTAATTTATGAGCCGGATCTCTTACTTAAATGGACTTTGTTGAGCAACTTGTCAATTGCATCTTCTTCAAGTTGCAATTAGATTGGGCTTGAGTCAACCTTGGTCTTTTATGTGGGCCCAGCCATGTGTAAGATTATATGTGTTTGTAAATGGATATCGTTATGTTCTTACATAGTGCCACAACTCCACTTAGAGATGCTTTCACCCGTGATATGCATTTTAGATTAGATTCTTTTGGTAGGCTTAGTAGAATCGAATTCGGTTTTATCAAATGCGAACATATTCTCACTTATCGTCCCTTGCGTGCAAACATTTAGTTTATAACATATTATACGGTTGTTTTATACTTTTTTCTAATAATTCGTGTAAATCCTCCAACTACTTTTAAGAATTCAAACATTTAGTTTATATGTCATGTGTTAACTAAATATCATGTCACATCAGCATCACATAGGCTCAACCCGTTCACTAACTAACCCATTAACTAACGTGTTGTAGGTTAGCTAAAAATATATACATAAAAAGTTTGATTGCTTGTATGGGGTGGGCCCTACTTATAATCGGCATGTTGGGTGCTATTAATTGTGTTAACGGAGGAAGGGCCTTCATGGTTAGTGTCTAGGCTTGTTGCGGGTTAAGGACACCATCAGCTTATAATGTGTGGGGGGGTAGAGGTGCACAAATCGGTTTTTTTAAAAGGCCGTTTTTTGTCCGAAAATTATATATATAGTGTAAATCTACCCGTTTTCGATTGAAAATTTGCCCCCCCCCCCCCTCTCCTGACGAACTAGACCGAACTTCGCAACTGTACTTGAGTGTCCATGGCAATATGAAAATATATATATCATGAAATTTATAGCTTACTAGACATAATAATATCAAGTGATTTATGTTTGGTTGGGAAAGCATATAAGCAAAATAAATAAGGTTTGGATTTGATGAAAGGAAAACAAACAAGGCTTGCCTGGATAGTGAATTAACAGCATGTACATGTGCTAACACACAGACAAGACAACAATGACTTGTAAATAATACTATCTTTCCGAACAAGAAATGACCAGGGGTCATATGTCTTACTTTGTTGTAGAAACAAATCCATTTGCTGAGTCGAAATTGGTTGATGAAGACAAGGGGACCAGATATGCAATTTTTGAAGTGATTATTTCAATTTCATGATTCAAAATCATATATGTTTTATGCTTCAAAATAAGTATTTCTTAAAGAAAATTGTGTATTACTTGCTTCTCCATTAATGATAGTTTTAAACTTACGCTTCTTAAAATCTGAACCTGAAACCAGGTTCAGATTTTGAGGTTTGTGCGAAGGGTTGGAGGAAAATGGAGGAAAAAGAAAAGAAGATGAATTAGAGCGGGATTAAAGCATACAAATTTAATATCAAAATAGTAATTATGAAACAATATTTAGTTGAGGAATATTTCTACAAAACATTATTTATTTTTATTAAACTTCAAAAAAGCTCCTAAAATACATGAACTTAATTGATTGATTGAAACAAAACTTAGAAATCAGAACTACAAGAATGAAAAAACAAGCTACAACAGTGCTTCTACTCTATGTCAAACCATTAACTAGCTAATAACTAACTAATAAGATTTAAAGTCATACATAGCACTTGTTAGTAGTAGAAAAACCACTTGAAATCTCACTAGAGGAATCACAAAGAAAACTAGATTTCCATGCATCTTGCAAGCCCAATGGCAAGCTCAGAAAAGGGTAACCACCATTAGATGATCTCCCCCATTGGTCCTCAAATCGCATGTCAACACCGTCATCAGTCGGACCGTTCATCGTTGTCACGCCAGCTGGCCCTTCATGATCTTGAATAATATTGTTCACACAGTTTTCTTGGACATCCACAGGTAAATTAGTGATTGAGAAGCAACAACCATTGTAATATTGTTGATGATCTTGGTGCAATCCATTTGTGATGTAGTCCAAACCCTCTGACTTATCGAAATCTCCAAAAATGGAATTAGGCATGTTAATTAGCAAAGATGACACATCAACTGTTGATGATTTGGAACCATAGTTTGGCTCTTGGAACAAACATGGATAACTTGTGGAATAAGTAAGGTCTTCACTGCTAGAAATTGAATTTTGAGGGCGATTTTTGTTGATAGTAGTAAGTGTAGGTGATGTTTGATCAATATTAAAAGGTTTGTAAAGAGACATGTTGTTGCTAGCAGTATGATCCATATTAGCTGAGAAGCTAGTGATGGATGAATGTTGCAAGTCATTGCTGGAAATGCCATGTTGGGTAAAGATGTTGTGATCAGAAGAAGGGGTTTCTTGCAAGATTGGAGATACCCAAGAATGAGAGAAGGTTCTTTGCGCGGTTGAGCTTGCTTTCTTGAATATTCGACAGATCGCCCATGCTTCCTGCACATTTTGAAAGCAAAAAATTAGCTTAATAGTGTTACAACTACTAAATATTATTTACTAACTTCATTTTAGTTCTAAGAACTTAATGTCTTAGATACGATAATATATATGTGATCTACTTATAAATGGTTGTGTAACAATAATAGGAGTTAGAAGTTCAAATTAATTACATTGGCAGGAATGGTCTTTTCTAGGAAGCGCTTACTAGGAGTGTTATGATCAATGAGAGAGGGTAATCGAAACTCGTGCATCATCCAGTCGGTTTTGACACCCTTTGCAGCTCTCCCTTTGTAGAACACAAGGGATTTCTTCAATCCAATGCATTTTGAGCCCTCGGATGCATAGATCGGCCGGTCTGTACCCGTGGCTTTCCAAAATCCTGCTCCGGTTACACGGTTTGGCCGTGCACTGTTGCGGTATTTCCGGTCCCTTGGACAGTAAAAGTACCATTCTTTTTCTCCGGTCATAGCCAACTCTACATTTGATAAAGAATATAATGAGGTGACAATCTTTTCAACCACTATAATATATATCTCATTAAGAAAGAGAACACAAATCTTGGTTATTTACAAAAGCCTAATCTTGAAATCATGAGATAAAATAAACCATACTTGGAAGATAGACTATAAATTTGTGAAAATAAAGTTAAAATCTTGTCAACCACTATGATAAATGTCAAGAAGAAAGAGAACACAAATCTTGGTAAATGGTAATCACACAAACCTAATCTTGAAATCATTAGACAAACACAAGAATTGAACATGAACCATACTTGAAATATCAACTCTAAATTTGTTAAAAGAAAATAAAGTTACAATCTTGTCAACCACTATAATATATTTCAAGAAGAAAGAGAACATAGATCTTGGTGATTAAAAATAATTAATCTTGAAATCATGAGACAAAAACAAGAACATGAACCATGCATACTTGGAAGATTAACTCTAAACTTGTTAAAGATTTTTTTAAAGTTGCAATCTTGTCAACCATTATATCTTAATAAAACAAAAAAAAAGAATATTGAAATCATGGGATGCAAATCATGCAACCAAGAAAATGAACCATACTTGGAAGATCCCATGGATCATGTTTGTAGATATCTAACTGCTTGATGAGTTCAATGGAGAGTGGCCTTTGTTGGATCTTCCTTTTTAAATAAAACCCAACAAGCTCCTCATCAGTAGGATGAAACCTAAAACCTGGCAACATGATTTCCTCTATTTTCTCACCATTTTCACTTCTCTCCTCCATATTATCAAACTTTCTAAATCCTACTCAAAAATTTAAAAGAAATAATGAACATAAAGATCTTGAACACCAACTACTAAACTAAGCAAAACCCACAAACTAAATGATGATAAAAGTAGTAATATATGATCAGTGTGAGAGATGAACTTGAAACTAGGGTTTCTTTGTTTTAGGGTTTGGTATTTATGAAGCATGAAGACAAGGAGATGATGATGAAGATATGCTTCCTAAATAGGGTTCTACTTCCGAAGGATCAGCCGTTATTTTAGGTGACCTTAAAGGAGCTGGTTTTGCTAAGATCTTGCTGTATTAACCCAAAAGTAGTACGTTTAAGAGAAATGGGAAAATATTATTATTAAAATTATTGTTTGAAAAGAGAAAAAAACAACTACCAAGAAACACTCCATTTAAGTCATGGTGGTTTATTTTATCAATATTTTGTCTTCAAGAACAAGGTTATTGATTTGGAAACCATCAAGTTGAAATTAATGTGACTTTTATGACTTAACTAAATGATTCATAATCTGGTATTCAAATTTATCATGTCTTTTAATTAAATGATTCAGGTTAACAAAACTTATATTATAAGGTAGTCATTAAATGTACTATATGTGTTATGTCATTGAGTGTACTATATCTAGTTTTTAAAAATCTGATTTCAAATATATTAAGACATGTAATAGAGAGAACAATGAAAACAAAAAATGATTTGGACACAAAAACAAAAATGTGTTTAAATATTAAGAACGACTAGAAACTTATAATGGTCTAAAAGGCGTTGTCACGTAAGCAGCTATTAAAACTGCCGTCTCACAACCTAACAAAATCAAGCATAAACTTCTCTCCTCTTTTCTCATTCTTTCACTCACAAGTCACAAAACTCATTCTTGGTTAGTTTTACACAATAACACACATATCCATCTCTCCTTCACATCATGCCGTCTTTCCTTGACATCAATATCTCCTCTCTGAAAATTAACTTAAAAAACACAATAATTTAACAAATATTTGATATTCTAGGCATAGAAACTTTACATCATTTTCATTTTCATTTTCATTTTCAAATAGAAAATTTCTAATTTCTAGATAAAGAAAGTACTATATTTTGAAGACATAACAAATAATACTAATTATTAATCTCTTTGGTCTTTTTGGGAGAAAATCAGAAAAAGACTCCACATCTAACTTTAATGCATGTATCCATGCAACCCTTTTATGGGGTCATGTTTCAAAGTCCAAATTGATGAATCTCAAGGGCTTAGTTTGGTTTGTTGGGATAATGATTTTGATTATAAATTAACTAATTGTCACCAACTACTTAATATTAATCTCATGAAAGTAATAAATATAATCCAAATATATGATAAGCAGATGAAGACAAAGCAAAACTCCAAGAAGAGGTGTTTAATGCTTTGTTTAATGAGCTTTGGTTTGGGGTCTGTGAGTTGTGTAAATGTGGACTTTGGAAACCCTCAATAGCTCAAAATTATATATATATTTACCTGCCAAATTCTATGCACACACAGAGTCTAAATCTTGTATTTTAATTAATGTTTTCATAAAATTTAGGAATCTTTTTTAATGATTTAATAACTCAAGTATCGAATAATGCAGTTTCTATTCCATTCCTTCAAAGCTTCTATTCCACAGATTTGTCAGGATTATATGAATATGTTAAGGGCCATTTGCACCAGTCAAGATTCCCCTTGCATTATACTTAAAACTTATTTTAAGGATTCATTCAATGGGCTACCGCCTATATATCTCAAAGACCTACATGATAATAATAATAATAGAAATAGTAGATTTTATAAATTTATAATGTATACGATGAATTAGTGAATTACTATTTGACCATTTGTTTCTTCACACTTACTATTCGTACGCTATATACTAACACATTAGTAGATGTTGTGGGTTATGGTTAAAAAGTAGAGCAAATGACCCAACAATTACTTGGCATAATTATTGGTGTAACTTTAATTTTTCTTTCTTAATTTTTTGTAACCTTGTAATGTTCTTGAGTTACAGTCATTTCCGTTTCTTTTTATTTATATATACTAGAGGTGTCATTAAAAAAAATAATTTGTTTGACTCTTCTATATATATAAACCCGAAAATTGAAAACCGCATATATTAAGCTAATACATGACGTCCTTATTTATACTTGACTCATACCCGAACCATCTATGAGTCAGGCTATTACTATTAAGCAACACAATAATAAACAAAAATAATCATCACTAACTCAACACAATTCTGACTCGATAATTTATAATTTATGTAGGTCGAGGGTTTGAACCCACAGTGAACATATTGGCGTGGTTTTATTAGGAGTAGATTAATTAGATTCTCGTTCAACAAGTTAATAAAATCCAATTATTAAGGGTACATTAAAATGATTAGTGTGATAGTGTGTGCAATTAGTGGTTTAATTTTTCCCTTTAGTTTTTGACTTTAATATCAAGTAAGCTTAAGTAGTTTCAGTGGCGAAGCTTGGACTGATGTACCGGGGGAGCCGAGCTCAAAATGTATACAAAATTTCATAAATGAGGGGGGCGGACTCAAATTTTCGGTCAAAAAAGGCTAAACTTACACTACGTATAAAATTTTTTGGCCAAAAACGGGTAAATTTACACTACTGCGCAAAAAAGCAGAGGGCCGGGGCCACCCCTGGCCCCAATGAAGATTCGCCCCTGAGTAGCTTTAAACGAATTCTTTTACATCATTCTATCATGTGATTGAAAAAGGATCTATCACTTACCATTGTTTTTGCTACCGGATTAATTAAGTCGGTCATACTTTTTTGTTCATAGCGTGGTATATTTAGTAAGTGTAATTAATTAATTGGATATTACAAATTTAATTTATACTTGGATATACTCGAGTATAGATCAATCATAATGTTTAAAGTTATAAGACCATACGTAGTAAAAAGACTTTCACTAACAAAAAAGTACCACATGCCAATGTCACATAGACGAAGGTGCATTCACTAACTTTATAATATAAAAACATGTAATTTTTTAACTAAATAATTATTATTATTTAATTATTTTATATAAAAATGTGGGTGGGGTCTTTTGCTTTGTTGGAATCGGGTGTGGGCCTATCTTCTTTCTCTTTGGCGTTTTGGCGTTGTTAACAACCTAGCGCCCAAAGGGACTCTACACCCTTCGGCGTCTCCTCTTCAACCGATTGTAATGGTGTAATAATCACAAGTAGGATGGATTGACTGTTTCGAATTGGATGTGGGTCCACCCTCTTTCCTCCTTGGTGTCGTTAACATACCTAGCGCCCAAAGGGGATATACCCTTTGGTGTCTCCTCGTCAACCAGTTGTAAGGGTTTAACAATCGAATGTAAGGTGAGTTAGCAGAGAGTAACCCCACACCCCCGTCTCTCCATTACACATAGTCTAACGATAAAGATGATTATCTTCGCTGCATTACTTAAAACAAATTTAGATTATTCAAGACACTTGACTAAATTTTATGGAAGCATTTATTAAAAGTATGAAATTGACGGTCATGTTGACAAAAATCAAGTGTAACCTTGTAAGTGCATGCAATATTCCTAACATAAGATATATATTGAAAGAATATCAAGACAAACACCAAGCCAAGAAAGCAGGGCCAGTCCAGAAGGTAGTCTGACCTTAGCCATCGTTGAGTGCCCGTTATCAAGAAGGGCCCGGAAATTTTGAATTATATATTGGCCATTTTTATAACTATAATTCTATAAAGCTCACTCTTTTTATAATAGACCATTTTAGGCCCTATAAGTAATAAGACCTATAACAAATATGAGTAAGTAATAAGCCCATCATAAACAAGTGGCCTAGAAATTAGTAAATAAGGGGAAAAAATATCTATGCTTTTTTTAGTATTAGTTCGGTACACCCGAAATCTCATAGACAGCCCTACAAGAAATCATGTTAAATTCTATGTCAAAATCGCTAAAGTGGCTTTAAATGTATCTTAAAGCCTTAATGCACACGTGGATTTTATCTATCCATTTTAACAACTGTGATAAGCGAAATAAAATACCAATCCTACGTACTATAGTCATTTTACGCTAGAAAATACACCCAATTAATTCATTAATTGTTCTACTTTTATAATTTGATAGCCTTTTGTTTCTGATATATTTTTGTTTCACTTAATTTGGTTATTAAAATATTTATATGCCAGTGTGCCACGTAGACTATCATGTAACTCAACACACGTAGATTATCATGTAACTCAATGCCCGCTTATGATTAATCGGGCAGTAGGTTTTCAAAAGGCATAGGTGGAACAAAAATCATCTATATAGGTTAGACTATATGAGGCTAGACCATATGTAGTTTAACTAATTTTGCAGGGATACACATGGTAGATTTAAAATTTTGTAGGGATGTAATATATTTGATATTCTTAATTTTGTAGGGATATATAAGAAATTGACCCAACCAAAGAGTGAAAAAGTAACTATCACATAGACATTGAGACTTTCACTAACTTTTATTAAAAAAAACGGCTTAATGTATTAACTAAAAACACACTTATTTTTTAATCCTTCTTTTTATAAACTTTATGAGTTTGGTGCTTTGATTAGTTAGAAAAAAGTTTGGTCCTACACTCAAGCCCCTCACCCCCGTTAAACCTCTAGCGCTTAAGCTTCTTTGTCGACATGGGTCTTATGCGTTTTAAGGTTTAACATCCCTGCCTAGTGATTTGACAGAGGTGCTAATCGACTACACATGGTCTAATAACATCATTCGTTATAGTTTTTAGAGTTCATTCTCTAATGTGGGCCACATGGTAAATAAAATACATGGGCATTGGATATTTTCTGGCTTCTAGTTTTTTTTATATGAGTCCTTAGTTTTTGTTTGTTCTCACCTATAAAAAAGAACAAATTGTCCCTTCACAAAATAGAAACTTATCAACCGACTAAAAATGAAGTTAATATAGATTAATGAAGCACTAAAAGAATATAAATATGCTTAATTTAGTCCCTTAAAACAAGAGCAAGAACATTTTCCTTCAATTTCGCGTCCATTTTGAAAACAATGATCATGGGTTTCATCAATTTTCTAACTTTGAAAAGTAATAATGCCAAGTGATGTTACCCTTGCTTGATTTTGATAATTTTGTTGCAAATTTATTTTGCTAATTACCGATGTTTACTTGGTGGAAACCCTTAAAGAAAATTTACATTTATTTTTCACAGTTTTCTATTATGTTTATGTAAGTGGAAAGTTTATGCACCGAGACTAACTTACCGGTAGTGTAGAAATACTTAAACAGTAAAACTAACTTGTATCAAAACTGAAAACAAAAAAGATGAATACCGGTAATTGGTTCAATACTGGCTACATAGCTGAGTTAAGTTCGTTTAAAGTTTGTATTGGTTGGTTGCCCGTTGAGCTGGCAAACTAAACCGGTTGTTTGGACCAAATTTGAGTCTTCTATGTCTTTATATATTTATAACTATATATTTTGTTATCATTTCAATTGTAAATGCACATCAAAAGATAAAATAATAACATATTTTATTGTTAATTAGTTTATATATTATTTATAACGCCATCTTACTGTTAAACTGACTTGACTAATGAACGGGTAAGATGACTATTCAATTATTGATCCAGTTATATATCTAAACTCTAGAATCAGGCTCTCAAGTGGCGGTAATGTTTGTCTGTATCCTTCCCTTCTTAGATATTATCAATAGTGTTTGCTATCTATGAGATTTATTAGATACGTTTGTTGTTTGTTTAATAAAATGGTCTTTTAAGATAAAAGGTATGTATGTATTTTGTATTTTTGTAATATTAAAATACAAGACTTTCTAGAGTCAAACATGATATCTTGGGAAGTTGAAAGTTGGTGAAATTTACGAAAACAAGCCCTCGTTATAAACCCTTTTTGTCTAATCTTTGACCTTGGTTTTGCCTCCCAAACGTGCGGCCTTAATGGATCCATACTTGACTCTTTTCATGTAATCACGCATTTGTTTCATTTTCTTAATTAAATTTGTTTTTCTTGGGTTTCCCTTTAATGAGTTTGGTTATCTTAAAACTTTATGGTATTCAATGATAAAAAGATAAGAAAGATTATGAAAGAAATTATGGATAAGAAACCGAGTAAGGTAGGGCTAAGCATGGTTCAGTTCGGTTATTAGGCGAAACCCAAACCGAAACCGAAACCGAAGTAATCGGTTATTTAAATATACAAACCGTTCGGTTTTCGGTTTTCCCGTTTTTCAATTATCCGGTTATTTTTTATTTCGGTTCGGTTATTTTCGGGTTTTTTTCAATTATGTGTAGACGTTGCAAAAAAAAAATTAAAAAATTAAAATGCATATTTTAAGCTTGTATAAGAACGTATTAGAGTACCACATATATATTGAATTAAAAAAACAAAAGTAGACACGTGTTACGTGGAACTATATGAATACAAAGTCGCTAAATAAAGTTTAAAATTCGACAAAGTTCTTAATTTGAAAACCATATAAGTTTAGTCTCAATCTTCATTTATCATCTTCTTTATCTTCAAAGTTTAGTTCATTGCTCATCATCTTGATAATCTTTATCACCGTCAATCGGTTCAGTTCGGTTATTTCGGTTTTTTAAAAATGGATAACCGAATCGAATCCGAAAATTCGGTTTTTCAAAAAAAACAAAAAATTAACCATCGGTCAATGCTTCGGTTCTGTTTTTTCGGTGCAGTTCGGTTAATTCGGTTTCGGTTCGGTTAATTCGGCTTCCTGCTCACCCCTAGAGTGAGGTTCAATTTGTTAGAGTGGTCACTATGACGTAAATTTGATGTTGTATGTAACATGTAATTCTTGCTTCTACATCCTTTCAAATGATATAGTTTTATTCGATGTTAAAAAAAATAATTATAGTATGGAAAATCATCAAAATAGGCATGTAAGCTCAAATAGGCAAGGGAGCTATTGAAGAATCGACTCACTACACTAATGGCTATGAGAGCCAGGTGGTACCAACACTTCTAGAATCCGGCTCCTTCATAGCCCACACACTTCAAAAATCCGGCTCCTTCATAGCTCACTTGAAAGTTAATGCATATTTGAGCAAAATCATGGTCCACAATGTATTTACTCCACATTAAGGACAAGTTTGGAACAACACATGTATTTGTATTTATATCCATATATGTACACAATTGTATCCGTACAAAAAAATCAATAAAAACATGTATCAATATATCAAATTTTTCGGTATGGTACGGGTATTTCGGTACGTACCCGATTTTGTACCACTTCGCTTTTCTATTTTCAAATCTTCGACAATCTTGAAACCAGTACCAGTACGAATAACAAACAACCTGAATTAGTCCGGGTACCGGTACTTGCACAGGTACCAAATTAGTACAAGTACCAAATTCGTTGTCGATTTAATGATGAGATGGTACTGAAGAACCATAATTCGGTCGTCGAATTTAAATGATTTGTTTGTTGGTTCGAGTCTTGGATGTTATATTATTTAATATTGAAGAAACGTTTGGTACTTGTTCAATAATAAAATATGAAAATCCCAATTAATCCCCTATATATTTCAGACATGTACAAAATACCAAACGTACCCGTACATGTACCCGATTGTATCGATACTGAAATTTAATAAAAATGAGTACCAATACCCGTACCAAATAAGCTAAATCGATACGGGTACTGGTACAGGTACATGTACAGATGCGGTACGGGTATTTGGGACAAAATCCCTACTCAACATGCCTATTTTGGTGATTTATATTTGTTTGGTGATTTTATACTTGCTTGGTTTTTCTTTTTTTGATAGTCGTTATTGACTGTTAAATTGAAGATATTTGTTTGTTCACAACACCCGTTTTCTTTTTATGTATTTTGAGTGAAGCTGTATACTTTTTATTAGTCTTATTCTTATTATTATTATTATTTTCGTCTTACACTACATAATTACTATTTAAGGAAATTACATTTTATCATGTTATACCGACCATGTCGCTAAAAAATTAAAATTCATTTTCATTAGAAAAAAATAACAAAATATATAAAAGGCGATAAACAATTTCACTAGAAAATATATAACAAATAGAATGTCATTATAAATATAGCTTTTCTTTACGTGTTTTCATCTTTTAAAATGATCCATTGCATTTTCTTCATGACGAGCTCCACAAGTCGAATTCTTCTCAACAACTCATGAGATGATCTCATGATTGCATCTAGTAATTAGTAGCCATCATATTCACTCTTCCTCTATCCTCGCTCTTCCCTTAAAATAATCAAACGCCATTTTCAATTGTGTGTTCCAAGTGTTCAATAAAATGTCTATCCAAGTTTTTCATCCTTTTGCCTTATTTTATGACAACTCTTTTTTCTTCTTTGAAGGGCTCATGGTCGTGTCTGATCCATATGATTCATTGTTATTCGGATGGTCGAGCGGGAAATAAGGGGATTTCTCACTTGATATATCATCTCAAGAGTTTACACATTTCAAAAGAAGAATGTAGAAACGTGTTGTGGGAGGCGATTACTATGGGTCATGGGTTGTTTTTAACAGTATGGAAACATTGAAGGTTCATGGTCAATGGTTATATGGGGAGTGAATGAGTCTTCATGCCTTGTGCCATGTTTGTCATCACACTGATGGCCTTGTACGATTTACCGTTTGTGCAAATGACTCGGGTGGACACATTATCAGGATTTTGAAACTTTCTACCAAGGTGAACGAGGCCACTGTTCAAGAGTACTTCATATTGGATGTTTCCCTCTTTGATCGGGTCGTTAACGTGTCTATTGTTACCGTCAAGAGTACCCCTCATAGTTGTCGTTAGGCTTTCTCACAAGCGTTGAAAAAACACTCTATAAAGTGGTTGCCCATCCAGGATTTGTTGGAAACAACACTGATATTCAAAAGGAGAGTAATCTTGGCAACGGGAACATTAGGTAGTGTCTTCGGAAAGTTGCAGATGGTCATTTTACAGCGGTAGTAAAGGTGTTATGCTCGTCTAGTGGTGCACCATACAATGGTGATACCACAAAAGCTTTAGAGGCTAAACATCCGCACAATCAACCTCAATCTATACCAAGCATGAGATATCCTGAGCCTTCACTTGTGGCAGAGGTTAATAGTGTCCTTGGTTGCATTAAATTGTTTACTAAAGGAACCCCGTGTGTAAGCCCGTTACCGGTAGCCCTACTTTGTATGTTGGATTTACTCATGAACGCAGTTCTAAATTTCAGAGTTAATAAAAACTTTCGCGGAATAATAAAACTTCAACCATAACATTTTACATAACCATCAAATCATGTCTTATAAAACATTCGTAGTCAATTAAAACAAAACGTAATCTTTAAAATATCACAACATTTCTCCGAGATGCCAGCATCTTCGATTCCATGCCATGTGTCTTCAGTCACGCGAACTGCCTCAACCTATTTGCCTGCGTGCATACTAAAAGTCAGCTATGCTGAGTAAGTTCTAGTTAATCACATAACTTACTTTTCATACACATATACGTGCCCGAAGGTACGCATTACATACATATCAAGATCAGCATTCGTCCATACACATTCATATTTAACCATACATTATAAAGGGCGTTTCACCCTACATAACTCAGATATTATTAGGGTCCGGTACCCTCCATCCTCGGATATTATTAGGGTCCGGTCACCCTTCATCCTTGGATATTATTAGGGTCCGGTCACCCTTCATCCTCGGATATTATTAGGGTCCGGTCACCCTTCATCCTCGGATATTATTAGGGTCCGGTACCCTTCATCCTCGGATATTATTAGGGTCCGGTACTCTTTCTTCCATAGCTTTATACTATACATGTCCTTAAATACTTTTCCTGACAATACGTGCAATCTCCGAAGAGCGTTCACATACCATTAACATATCATTCGTACATTATGCATACATCATGAATATTCATACATGCATCTTATCTTACATCATACATAGCAATCACGTCTTTAGCTACCACCTGACGGTACATGCAATATCCGAAGATCGTTCACGCACCGTCAAGCAATCATCATACATAAATCGTACAAGGCATACACTTACCACTTAAGGTAAGTGTATTAACTATCACATCGAGTATGCACACAGCCCCGAAAACATAACAAGGAAGTGGGGCTAGAAACTCACCTCAATGCGGTTGCGTTCACCGTTTACGGTTATTCCCTTCTTGAGCTGTGCACGACTAACTGTATAATAATTATACGCTTCAGTAAACTATCACTACACATATCGCCTTTCTAGTTTAATTATTACCCTCAGCGAACGGGGGTCCGAGGGGAGCGCCCCTGGCAGCGGGGTTCTAGGGGCGGCGGCCCCTAGTGGGGTCCAAGGGGCAGAGCCCCTGGCTGGGGCTAAGCGGTGTTAAGTTTTTTTATTTAGCTTATAAATTTGTCTTTAATTAGTTTTTTTTACTCCAGCTTTTAAATATAGATCTAGATCGAAAAAGGTTTTAGGGGACATGGGTATTTGGGTTACAATTGAGCTTATTCAAATTGGGCTCATTTTAGTTTTAGTAAAAAAATTGTCAGTTGGGCTTAGCATTTTCAAATAAAAACGGGCCCCTATTTTTAATTTTTTGGCATTTGGGTGTCATTTAATTTTGTAGGGCTTAAAAAACATTTATTAACATAAAATAAAAACCAGATGGGTTTGTCCCAATGGCCAGAATCATGATGGATGACCCGGATGCTCGTGTTCGAATCCTGATTCCGACCGGATTTTACCAGAGCATTAAAATCTGTCGTGCCTTCGGGCGGGGTGAGCCAACTGGGTTTTACCGGGAACGCCAAGCCAAACTCAGATGCCAGCGTGGATCCCGATCATGTCAACATAGTTGGCCTGAGTGGGGTGGCGGGGCGCAACGTGTTCGCGCAGTGAGATAGCTTAACTGTGAAAGTCATCGTTTGAAAAAAAACATAAAATAAAAATATAAAAAAAATTAGTTGAGTCATAATTTTTTTTCATAAAATCATAGGAGTCTTCAATGATTTAAAAAAAAAAACAAACAAACAAACGCTAATGTGATTTTCGGTAATATATGCAAATACATGAGTTACTAGTAATCACTAGGGACATAAATCGAATAAACAAATGCATATAACACTAGCAATGCTATTAATATTAATTATGTTCTAAGTTAATTATGTTAATATGTGATATTATAATAACTTAAAATGTGAGTTTGAGTCTAATCAATAAAACAAGAAGCTCAACTATTATACTTAGGTCATTCGTAGTGACTTCACTAAAAATATAAAACATGTTCGGTCACGTCACAACCATGTAAATGAAAAATGTCCAATAAAAAAGATGTGTAACGGTTTTACTAGATCACATTAAATAAAATAAAGTATGTATGTATGATGATGATTGATGGAAAGCGGGAATCAAGATAGGGCAACGCCCATTTTCTTGGGAATGTGTACTGGTATTGGGGCGTTTTTGTGATGACACGTACATGGCAAACACCTCATTATAGTTGCTGGGGCAAATTTATCCGGTTCTAGTTTTTATTGTATTTTGGAGAATTCGTGCAAGAACAAAAAATAAATTGTGAAAAATCATTAAGTTCTGAATCATGTCTTGAAGATGAAGTTTGGTGTGAACACAACCATGATATTAATGTGTATCAATACTTTTAGCCATTCGAGAAAAATTGTCCTTTAAATTTATTTATATGTATGAAATCTAGAAGTGATAACTTTGATCCATTTACTTATGACAAGAGTCAATTGTGGTTATATTTTGACATTGTCTCCAAATATTCAAATAAGAAAGGCTAGCTAAAAAGTAAACGGATTAAATGTGCCGAACATATTCAAAAAGGCCTAAAGTGTAATATTAATGCATAAAACCTTATTTTATGCAAGAAACCAAAATATTACTGAACTTAATTCGTGACAATCAAATTCGACAAGCTAGTTATGTTTATAGATAGGTAAAACTTGGATGCGAAATGTTTTGGAACAATTCAACCTCACCCATAAAGAACGTACCGATTCTGACCCAAATTTGTTTTGACTCTTTAACCAGCTTGTCCGTATTTTGTGACATCCGGTTTAACCCCTAAATATTTTAAACAAGAAATATTGCGGGTCAATCCAAACCAACCCACATAAAAAATAATTAAAAAAAAAACATGTCCTACCTACTATTGTTTAAGTTGAATAAAATTGCATGCAAAGTTAAAAATGTTGTTTCTTAATTAAAAATTAAAAAGAATTGCATGGTATTTGAATGTGTATAAACTGTCTTAACACATTTTCCATTAGGATTTTGAATCATTAAATAATTTGCTACTTAAAATCTAAGGGCTTCTTTGTAATTAAATCATTCTTTTCTAAGTCCAGGGACTGTTCTGTCATTCTATCAAACTTCTGGTTCGTTACTTGGTTCTTAACGAATTGTGTTATCTTAACGAACTGATCCATGCAGCGAATTGAACCCTTTAACGAACTAGTTATTAAGCGAACTGGATCTTATAACGAATCAGTCCATAGCGAACCAGTCCACATAGCGAATCAGTCGAGGTAACGAATTGGACCTTCTAATTCGTTGTTTCCTTAACGAATTACTATAACGAATTGGGGGTTAATTCGTTATCTTCTCCTTAACGAATCTGGACGCGAACTAAGGCCAGTTCGTTATTCTTTCCTCAGCGAATCAACTTAACGAATTGAACAAGAACTGTAGTTAGTTCGTTATGTTCCCATAGACGAACCAGCTGGCGAATCACCTTTAATTCGTTAAATACTCGTAGTGAACTAGGGTTAGGTCAGGGAATGTCAGAACATTCCCTGACATCCTCGTATTAACTTTTCCGGCGCCGCCGCCGGAAAGCCACTGGAAAACCGCGAAGACGTCGGAAAAACGAGTTTTAACTCGTTTTTCACCGTTTTTCGTCCCGTTCGATCCAGATCTGAGCTAGGGTGACCCCTAAGCTCATCATAGGTTCGGATTATACCCGATTCCACCCGGATCTCGTGACTTAAACGGTTTAACGGTGTCGGCTCGTCGTTTCGTGACTCTATCTAACGGGTTTAAGCTCATACAATAATAAACTATCATTACCTCGGGTCGGTGCTCGGATTCTTTCTTGGTTTCGGCTAGAGAGAGAGAGAGAGCTTAAGTATGTGTTTTGAATGGTGTATGGAATATGTGTAAATGAGGAATTTAGTGGTGTTTATGGTTTACATATTTAGGGATCATGGGCTTAAGCCCATGGTCTTTCCTTCTTTCTTTTCATAACCCAAGTCCATAACCCATATCCATTCACCCAACACTAGCCCAACTCATATTCTAATCATCTAAACCGATAACGACCCACTATCAAATAAACGAAATTTATTTTATCATTATAACCAAAAGCAGGATGTTACATCGTGTGGGAAGGTCGGTTTGAGGGCGCAACATATTTTAGATGCTCTTTGTGAAGAAGGGCCTGATATTGCCACTGACCTTATATGTGCTATCACTGCAGTGGTTAATTTATGGTTAGGAAGGAGATGCACTTCAACTTTGGCAGAGTTGGTTGTGTCTGCTCCTCTTAATTAGCTTTTAAAACCCGACAACGACATCGTCCTATTGCAGTGAGTACTGTATGGAGGCGCCTGATTTATATGGTTACTATGAAATATGCTGGTAAAGAAATGACCAGAAACTTTAATGACTTCCGGTTTGGAGTTGGCGTGTTGGGTGGCGCAGAGGCCAAATTAGATAGCGCCTACAGGGTTCTGAGTGAGTACCACACAAATGGGTTCCTCCTGCAATGCTTGCAACGGATTTTTCTAATGCATTTAATATAGTGGATAGACCAACTTTACTTCATGAGGTAAGGATCAAGTGCCCTTTTATTTCCCGATGGGTAAAATTTTTATACGGTAAGCCATCGAGATTGTATATTGGAGATGGCACATTTGGTCCGTCTCGGGGGGTTTCAACAAGGAGACACATTAGGACCACTTCTTTTCGCCCTTGTTTTACACCCCCTTTTTGCATCAGATTCAAGACTACTACAAGCTTCTTGATGCACAAAGGTAGGTGTTAGATGATGGGACTGTTATTGGAGATTCAGATGAGGTAGGTGTTAAATATCATTAAGGTGATGGGTCCAACTTTGGGTCTTGAACTAAATATTAAGAAAATTGACATATTTTGGCCTTCTTGTGACGGTAGGAAGTCTCGTGACGATTTATTTCCTGTTGACATCGGGAGACTGTCATTAGGAATAAAGCTCCTACGGGGAGCTATTAGCAAAGAAACCGTTTTATTAGGGGGTTGGCAAAGAACATAAATGCTAATGTTGTTGATTTGATGTGTCTTCTCCCAACACTTGGTGACCCACAAAGTGGGCTACTTTTTCTTCGATCGTGTATGGGTATTGCTAATCTTTTCTTTGGCTTGAAAACATGTCAACCTATACACATGATGGAGGCATCGTTGTTCTTTAACAAAGGAATGCACGAGGCAATTGAGGACACTGTAGTTTGTGGAAGTCCTTTCTTTGAAGATCTCAAATGGTGACTTGCTTCCTTGCCCATTAAGAATGGGGCGTTTAGGGTTGTATTCGGCAGTTTTATGGCCTCGATGGCCCTATCGTGGGTGCTTCAGGACCACATCCTACGAGACAGTGTATATGTGGTATGAATTCTGATTATTCTTGTGCTTTGGCTTGTTTTCATGATATGATTCCAAGCTTCAAATTTAGTGTTTATAAAAATAAGGAAACCGTCTCCTAAATCCCAACACGCATTGGCGAGTGCTCTTTTTAGTAAAAATGTTCACGACTTGGAAACACACTTTGACATGACAAGTAGACAAAAAGCCTTTTTTGAGTGTCTACGAGCAAAACATGCTCAAAATTTTCTTCTTGCTATCACTACATACAATGAATTGATGGTGGTATGAATCACATTTTATTTAAATCCCTTAGACATTAAATTAAATTGTAAATGTATAAAAGGAGTATTGTACTTGAAAGGAGTCGTGCCACTAACTCGAGTGGTTCAGAGTAACATTGGTAAAAAATGATTAATTAGCAATGCAATTGCTAGCACTGCTAGTTTCCTTAGAAGAATAATCAAGTTTCCTACTTAGGAGATGTTTGGGATTTCTTATTTTTGCCTCCTTATGAATTATAGCAATAAGTTATAAGTTTGTAAATTATCAACTTATCCTCTCACATAATAAGTAATCCCATGCACCTTTTCTAACTTTTCATAAGTTATAAGTCATAAGAATGTAAAAATAAGGCTTCCCAAACACCCCCTTAATTGGTTGGTATACAAGTACTATCAAGCCACAATTAGGTGTCTGTTGCGATTTAATTAATTTTCAAACCAACCAGCCAAACTTTTCTCCTATATATAGTACGCATAAAATATTGATGAATCACACTCTCTGGAGTCTTTACATGGAAATGGAAAGCATGATCGAGTCTTTCGCAAACAAAAATATTTTAGTCACCGGAGCCACTGGATTTCTAGGAAAAAGTATCCTTCTGGGCTACTAATCTCCCTAACAATCTAAATTGGGATCATGGTTTCATACACCTCTTTTAGAAATTATACACCCTTGTGTGTGTATGACAAAGACAAATGTTGTTCGTCTTTTCCTCTTTGAGTGTGTATGAACCCCATATCCCTTTTTTATTAATAATTATTTTGATCCGTATGTATAATTTATGTAGTTTTTGTTGAGAAGATACTTAGAGTACAACCAAATATAAAAAAGCTCTATCTACTTATAAGAGGTTCAGATTCAAATTCGGCCATGCATCGGTTACACTCAGAGGTACTATATTTACATGTAATATGTATAAATGTGATAAAAATTTTGACATGGAGTTTAGTTGCATTTGCAAAATTTTGAACCTAATATCTCAAATTTAGATATCATACCACTCGACCAATAGGTCATTGGTACAATGTATTCGAGTACGTGATGTGATCAGCCATATATATAGGTAATCGGAAAGGACCTATTTAGGGTCATAAAACAGAAACTTGGTACGCATTTCCATACATTAATATCCGAAAAGGTAATACCGGTGGCTGGAGATATGGCCATGGAAAATTTAGGAGTGACAAACATGGAATTGTTAAATGAGATGCGAAGACAAGTGGATATTGTTGTTAACTCTGCTGCCAATACAAACTTTGATGAAAGGTATCCCTGACATGTCTTGTAACTAAGTTTTAGAACTCGCGTGATACACAGGATTATTCAAATAATGAAAAGTTAAGCAATAAATACATAATGTATGTGGAAAAAAATTACACTCTTGTAGATATGACGTAGCATTCGCAATTAACACTCTTGGAGTTAAGCATGTTTCCAGCTTTGTCAATGAATGTACTAACATCAAGCTAGTTCTTCATGTATCCACAGGTATGTATGCTAAAGAAAAATTAACATAGTTCGATTTACTGACACTTTTAAAAAAAATGTTTCATAAATGGTCTAAACACGTTTTATGGCGTACTCGCTTAAATTGATTTTTAATTTCCTGTGATAAATGGAAACTTGATTTTATTTCAGCTTATGTCATGGGTGAGAAGTCAGGAATCATTATGGAAACGCCATTTAAAATGAGTGAGACGCTTAATGGCAAAAACGATCTCAACATCAACGAGGAGAAGAAGATGATACAAGAAAGACATAGGCAACTCATCATTGATAAAGCTAATGAAGAAGCCATTTCATCTTACATGAAGGATTTTGGTATTCAAAGGTTTCTCACTATTTCTCTTCAATATCATTAGACATTTTTCCAATAGTGAAGAGAGAACATTAATTGTTGTGTATTTTTTTATAAACGACAAACTAGAATACTCCTAAATTACATAGATCAAACAAGGAGTTCATCAATAGAATAATTATTTTGAATTCACTTTTTAAAGGGCAAAATTTCATGGATGGCCCAATACGTATACATTGACAAAGGCGATGGGGGAAATGTTATTGCTTGAGGGACGAAGACAAGATGTGCCATTCGTCATACTACGTCCTACCATCATTACCAGTATCTATAAAGAACCCTTTCCTGGATGGATCGAAGGCATCAAGTAATTTAAATTTGATCTTGCTATGGACATGTTTTTGAATAGATATATCGTGCTTTAGCTAACCTTTTTCGCCTAAATTCGTTCTAGAACCATCGACAGTTTCAGTGTTCCATATGGTAGAGGCAGGACTTCTACCTTTCTTGGAGATCCTTCCAAAGTACTTGACTTGGTAAGTCCCATTGTCATCATCAAGTTTGGTAATTTACAAAACATCATGATACCAACTTACATTTTTGTTATTGAATTTACATGTAGATTCCAGCGGACATGGTGATTAACGCTATGCTCGTAGCAATTGTAGTTCATCTCAATAAACCTTACTCAAGGACCATTTATCATGTGGGATCATCCATGTCAAACCCATTGCAAATTTCTAGACTCACAAATTACATATGCGATTACTTTGCGAAGTATCCATTAATAAATCGGCAAGGAAACCCCATCAGACCACCTAATACATTTACCTTGTTGAGTTCCATGTCTAGCTTCAACATATATATGGCAATCAGATACATGATCCCCTTAAAGGTGTCCTCTTGTTACTTTAAGATTTATAGTGAAAAAAAAAGCCAACTAAAATATTTTTTGTTAACATTTTACTTGTTCTTTTGAAGGTAGTCAAGTATGCAAACATTGTACTTTTGGGCGCTTTTAATGCTTGGTATTTCAATGCTGACCGAGAGATCAAAGTTATACTAAGACTTGCAGATCTTTATAAACCATACGTTCTCATCAATATGATGTAATTCAATAGTTCTTTCATTCATAGTATATTTAGCAATTTTTGAAAACTATAAGTTCCACCAAATTTTTTTAAAATGAAAATGTTATTAAAAAAAGAACTAGTCTAGCAAGGAGCTCGACTAGAACATTTTACACACCATATAACACACCCGAAAACAGTTCCGCACCTAACAATATTACATTAAAAACGAAATTGAACACCTTATAACACTCCCAAAAAAAAAAAAACAGTTCCACTAACTGATTAGGTGTAATGGTGTTGGTTATAATTAACTAGTTTGAGGCCCGTGTACTACACAGGCAGTTCTTAAAAATACAATATTTAATAAATAATCAGTATACAAGAAACAATAAACCTGTTAAACGCTATTAACATAATTGTTGTACAATATTCTTTAAAACAATTTTAAAGTAAAAGATAATTATAAATATCAAATGCTTGAAAAAAAATATGAAGTAAATATTAAATTAACAAATTTTGAAGCAAAAATTCTAAGAATTGTAACTATTATTTCATTAATATAAATTTGTTAAAAATGTGGAATTTAATGTAGGAGTGACAAGTGGCAAAACTTGTAGGCTTTTATTAGAGAGTATAGATACTGTTGGAAAAATTGAATTGGTTTTAAAAGAAGTGATGGAAAGATGACCAAAAATATAGAATACCTTTTATTTTTTATTATCAAATTCAGAAAATCCTTTCTAAATTAATAATCCAGAGATTTAAACCATACTTCCAATTAGGGTATCAATCATACTGGGTTGATGGGTTTCGGGTTGACGGAATGGCGGGCAATTAGTGTGTTGAGATTCTTTAACCTTAACCCAACCCATATATTTATTTGTGTCGTGTCGACCCATTAAATTTGTGTCACTTTCAGGTCGTGTTTTGGGTCAACCCATTTTACGTTCATTTACATATGTGAGTAATACCTAATGAGTTAGTAATAAATTAAACAATTAATTACTCTTATTCATATAAAACATTTTAATAATTTGTGATAGATCTAATTGTTTTTGTGTATTAATATCTCATTCCCAGTTAACAAACTTAAATTCACATAATTAGCTTAAGATAAAAATAAACGAATGAATATAATCTGAGAATAATCAGTTAGACCTAATAAAATAAAAATATTGAAAGTAAAATGTAGATAAAAGTAGTTTAAAAAGAAATTATTTTTATTTTTAAAAGTTAATTGATATATGAATATTAAAAATCAAAGTATTTAACTTTAAAATTTAAAACTTATAATCTATAAAATCAAATTTTTAACTTCTCAAAAATTCTTAAAAGGATTAACAAGCCAACCTTTTTTTAAAAACATGTCGGGTTCGGATGTTGTGTCAGCCGACTTGAAACCTACATTTTTTCGTGTCAGGTTTCGGGTCATGTCAGGAATTGACACCCCTGCTCCCAAGTCCCAAACTTGTAGTGGAACTTAACTAATTTCCTAAAGTCTCAATAAGCATTGTGTTTATATATAGATGATCTTTTTGAATAATTATATGTTTCACAATATATAGTTTTGATGATACCAATCTCAACAAATTACTTTGCATATACAAAGAGAGCTTCAAAGATGGGATGGAGACGTTTTCTTTTGATACCAGGTCTATTGACTGGAAAGACTACTTTATGAATATACATTTCCCTGGCTTGGTGAAACATGTATTAAGCCGCCCATAAGTAATAATTTTATTAACCATGTGTTATTTAATATTTCCATGTATTTCTTTATCTTCTCTTGTAATAACAGAATTTAAATGTAACAAAAAAAAAACTCTAATAATAATATTCATATACACTATGTGTTACATAGCTATGGAGCAGTGAGTTTCAAAAATGAATTAATTAGGGTAGACAATTTCAAACTAAATTGGAGATGTTTTCAATTAAAAAACAGTACGCTATAAGTACTACTTTAGTTACAAAACTTTTACCAGATTCTTCACAAAACCCTTTCTATATACTAGATTCTTTCGAAAAAAAATATGTAGTCCATGGATCCAATCAACCCCTATTAATTTTTATTTATTTTAATGTGTTAAGTTTTTTTATTTAGCTTATAAATTTGTCTTTAATTAGTTTTATTTACTCCAGCTTTTAAATATAGATCTAGATCGAAAAAGGTTTTAGGGGACATGGGTATTTGGGTTACAATTGGGCTTATTCAAATTGGGCTCATTTTAGTTTTAGTAAAAAAAATGTCAGTTCGGCTTAGCATTTTCAAATAAAAACGGGCCCCTATTTTTAATTTTTTGGCATTTGGGTGTCATTTAATTTTGTAGGGCTTAAAAAACATTTATTAACATAAAATAAAAACCATAGGGGTTTGTCCCAATGGCCAGAATCATGATGGATGACCCGGATGCTCGCGTTCGAATCCTGATTCCGACCGGATTTTACCAGAGCATTAAAATCTGTCGTGCCTTCGGGCGGGATGAGCCAACTGGGTTTTACCGGGAACGCCAAGCCAAACTCGGATGCCAGCGTGGATCCCGATCATGTCAACATAGTTGGCCTGAGTGGGGTGGCGGGGCGCAACGTGTTCGCTCAGTGAGATAGTTTAACTGTGAAAGTCACCGTTTGAAAAAAAACATAAAATAAAAATATAAAAAAAATTAGTTGAGTCATAATTTTTTTTCATAAAATCATAGGAGTCTTCAATGATATAAAAAAAACAAACAAACAAACGCTAATATGCTTTTCGGTAATATATGCAAATACATGAGTTACTAGTAATCACTAGGGACATAAATCGAATAAACAAATGCATATAACACTAGCAATGCTATTAATATTAATTATGTTCTAAGTTAATTATGTTAATATGTGATATTATAATAACTTAAAATGTGAGTTTGAGTCTAATCAATAAAACAAGGAGCTCAACTATTATACTTAGGTCATTTGTAGTGGCTTCACTAAAAAAAGAAAATATGTTCGGTCACGTCACAACCATGTAAATGAAAAATGTCTAATAAAAAAGATGTGTAACGGTTTTACTAGATCACATTAAATAAAATAAAATATGTATGTATGATGATGATTGATGGAAAGCGGGAATCAAGATAGGGCAACGCCCATTTTCTTGGGAATGTGTAGTGGTATTGGGGCGTTTTTGTGATGACACGTACATGGCAAACACCTCATTATAGTTGCTGGGGCAAATTTATCCGTTTCTAGTTTTTATTGTATTTTGGAGAATTCGTGCAAGAACAAAAAATAGATTGTGAAAAATTATTAAGTTCTGAATCATGTCTTGAAGATGAAGTTTGGTGTGAACACAACCATGATATTAATGTGTATCAATACTTTTAGCCATTCGAGAAAAATTGTCCTTTAAATTTATTTATATGTATGAAATCTAGAAGTGATAACTTTGATCCATTTACTTATGACAAGAGTCAATTGTGGTTATATTTTGACATTGTCTCCAAATATTCAAATAAGAAAAGCTAGCTAAAAAGTAAACGGATTAAATGTGCCGAACATATTCAAAAAGGCCTAAAGTGTATTATTAATGCATAAAACCTTATTTTATTCAAGAAACCAAAATATTACTGAACTTAATTCGTGACAATCAAATTCGACAAGCTAGTTATGTTTATAGATAGGTAAAACTTGTATGCGAAATGTTTTGGAACAATTCAACCTCACCCATAAAGAACGTACCGATTCTGACCCAAATTTGTTTTGACTCTTTAACCAGCTTGTCCGTATTTTGTGACATCCGGTTTAATCCCTAAATATTTTAAACAAGAAATATTGCGGGTCAATCCAAACCAACCCACATAAAAAATAATTAAAAAAAAACATGTCCTACCTACTATTGTTCAAGTTGAATAAAATTGCATGCAAAGTTAAAAATGTTGTTTCTTAATTAAAAATTAAAAAGAATTGCATGGTATTTGAATGTGTATAAACTGTCTTAACACATTTTTCATTAGGATTTTGAATCATTAAATAATTTGCTACTTAAAATCCAAGGGCTTCTTTGTAATTAAATCATTCTTTTCTAAGTCCAGGGACTGTTCTGTCATTCTATCAAACTTCTGGTTCGTTACTTGGTTCTTAACGAATTGTGTTATCTTAACGAACTGATCCATGCAGCGAATTGAACCCTTTAACGAACTAGTTATTAAGCGAACTGGATCTTATAACGAATCAGTCCATAACGAACCAGTCCACATAGCGAATCAGTCGAGGTAACGAATTGGACCTTCTAATTCGTTGTTTCCTTAACGAATTACTATAACGAATTGGGGGTTAATTCGTTATCTTCTCCTTAACGAATCTGGACGTGAACTAAGGCCAGTTCGTTATTCTTTCCTCAGCGAATCAACTTAACGAATTGAACAAGAACTGTAGTTAGTTCGTTATGTTCCCATAGACGAACCAGCTGGCGAATCACCTTTAATTCGTTAAATACTCGTAGTGAACTAGGGTTAGGTCAGGGAATGTCAGAACATTCCCTGACATCCTCGTATTAACTTTTCCGGCGCCGCCGCCGGAAAGCCACTGGAAAACCGCGAAGACGTCGGAAAAACGAGTTTTAACTCGTTTTTCACCGTTTTTCGTCCCGTTCGATCCAGATCTGAGCTAGGGTGACCCCTAAGCTCATCATAGGTTCGGATTATACCCGATTCCACCCGGATCTCGTGACTTAAACGGTTTAACGGTGTCGGCTCGTCGTTTCGTGACTCTATCTAACGGGTTTAAGCTTATACAATAATAAACTATCATTACCTCGGGTCGGTGCTCGGATTCTTTCTTGGTTTCGGCTAGAGAGAGAGAGAGAGCTTAAGTATGTGTTTTGAATGGTGTATGGAATATGTGTAAATGAGGAATTTAGTGGTGTTTATGGTTTACATATTTAGGGATCATGGGCTTAAGCCCATGATCTTTCCTTCTTTCTTTTCATAACCCAAGTCCATAACCCATATCCATTCACCCAACACTAGCCCAACTCATATTCTAATCATCTAAACCGATAACGACCCACTATCAAATAAACGAAATTTATTTTATCATTATAACCAAAAGCAGGATGTTACATCGTGTGGGAAGGTCGGTTTGAGGGCGCAACATATTTTAGATGCTCTTTGTGAAGAAGGGCCTGATATTGCCACTGACCTTATATGTGCTATCACTGCAGTGGTTAATTTATGGTTAGGAAGGAGATGCACTTCAACTTTGGCAGAGTTGGTTGTGTCTGCTCCTCTTAATTAGCTTTTAAAACCCGACAACGACATCGTCCTATTGCAGTGAGTACTGTATGGAGGCGCCTGATTTATATGGTTACTATGAAATATGCTGGTAAAGAAATGACCAGAAACTTTAATGACTTCCGGTTTGGAGTTGGCGTGTTGGGTGGCGCAGAGGCCAAATTAGATAGCGCCTACAGGGTTCTGAGTGAGTACCACACAAATGGGTTCCTCCTGCAATGCTTGCAACGGATTTTTCTAATGCATTTAATATAGTGGATAGACCAACTTTACTTCATGAGGTAAGGATCAAGTGCCCTTTTATTTCCCGATGGGTAAAATTTTTATACGGTAAGCCATCGAGATTGTATATTGGAGATGGCACATTTGGTCCGTCACGGGGGGTTTCAACAAGGAGACACATTAGGACCACTTCTTTTCGCCCTTGTTTTACACCCCCTTTTTGCATCAGATTCAAGACTACTACAAGCTTCTTGATGCACAAAGGTAGGCGTTAGATGATGGGACTGTTATTGGAGATTCAGATGAGGTAGGTGTTAAATATCATTAAGGTGATGGGTCCAACTTTGGGTCTTGAACTAAATATTAAGAAAATTGACATATTTTGGCCTTCTTGTGACGGTAGGAAGTCTCGTGACGATTTATTTCCTGTTGACATCGGGAGACTGTCATTAGGAATAAAGCTCCTACGAGGAGCTATTAGCAAAGAAACCGGTTTTATTAGGGGGTTGGCAAAGAACATAAATGCTAATGTTGTTGATTTGATGTGTCTTCTCCCAACACTTGGTGACCCACAAAGTTGGCTACTTTTTTTTCGATCGTGTATGGGTATTGCTAATCTTTTCTTTGGCTTGAGAACATGTCAACCTATACACATGATGGAGGCATCGTTGTTCTTTAACAAAGGAATGCACGAGGCAATTGAGGACACTGTAGTTTGTGGAAGTCCTTTCTTTGAAGATCTCAAATGGTGACTTGCTTCCTTGCCCATTAAGAATGGGGCGTTTAGGGTTGTATTCGGCAGTTTTATGGCCTCGATGGCCCGATCGTGGGTGCTTCAGGACCACATCCTACGAGACAGTGTATATGTGGTATGAATTCTGATTATTCTTGTGCTTTGGCTTGTTTTCATGATATGATTCCAAGCTTCAAATTTAGTGTTTATAAAAATAAGGAAACCGTCTCCTAAATCCCAACACGCATTGACGAGTGCTCTTTTTAGTAAAAATGTTCACGACTTGGAAACACACTTTGACATGACAAGTAGACAAAAAGCCTTTTTTGAGTGTCTACGAGCAAAACATGCTCAAAATTTTCTTCTTGCTATCACTACATACAATGAATTGATGGTGGTATGAATCACATTTTATTTAAATCCCTTAGACATTAAATTAAATTGTAAATGTATAAAAGGAGTATTGTACTTGAAAGGAGTCGTGCCACTAACTCGAGTGGTTCAGAGTAACATTGGTAAAAAATGATTAATTAGCAATGCAATTGCTAGCACTGCTAGTTTCCTTAGAAGAATAATCAAGTTTCCTACTTAGGAGATGTTTGGGATTTCTTATTTTTGCCTCCTTATGAATTATAGCAATAAGTTATAAGTTTGTAAATTATCAACTTATCCTCTCACATAATAAGTAATCCCATGCACCTTTTCTAACTTTTCATAAGTTATAAGTCATAAGGATGTAAAAATAAGGCTTCCCAAACACCCCCTTAATTGGTTGGTATACAAGAAGTACTATCAAGCCACAATTAGGTGTCTGTTGCGATTTAATTAATTTTCAAACCAACCAGCCAAACTTTTCTCCTATATATAGTACGCATAAAATATTGATGAATCACACTCTCTGGAGTCTTTACATGGAAATGGAAAGCATGATCGAGTCTTTCGCAAACAAAAATATTTTAGTCACCGGAGCCACTGGATTTCTAGGAAAAAGTATCCTTCTGGGCTACTAACAGGGGCGGACCCATATAGGTCCGATCGGGGTCCCGGGACACCGATGTTTTTTAAAAATTACTTAGAGACGGTATATTAAATTTTGTAAGGACCCCATAAAAAATAATACTTGGAACCCATACTATTAGGATTGAACTGGTACAGTGGAAAGTCCCTTGTTTTACTTGTGAGAGGTTGTAGATTCAAGCCCCACCATACTCCTTTTTTGTTGTTTTTTTAATATCCTAGTCTTAGTTATTCAGTTAGGGTATTTGTGCTTTTTGTTAGTTTCTCTCATATAGTCATTATCACCATGCAACATATATAATGTTAACATGGATTTTGCATATTCTTTTATTATTTACCTTGTGTATGTATATTTTAATTAATCATTTATTTGTGTTAGAGTTATTTTTTCATGTTTTGGTCAATTATGTAAGACCATATATATAGATTACGTTCATGTTTTTCGGGTATGAATTAAAAGTGTATGTTTCATCTAATTTCTAATTTAGATTCTTTCTACTTACTCGTTTCCAATGACACCATAGTTCCGTGTTTTATTATGTTCCTCGCCTCGACCCAACCCGAATAACGACCGACCCGAAAAATTTTGTAAACCGAAAAAATTGGGACCCCATTGACAAAAAATCCTGGGTCCGCCACTGGCTACTAATCTCCCTAACAATCTAAATTGGGATCATGGTTTCATACACCTCTTTTAGAAATTATACACCCTTGTGTGTGTATGACAAAGACAAATGTTGTTCGTCTTTTCCTCTTTGAGTGTGTATGAACCCCATATCCCTTTTTTATTAATAATTATTTTGATCCGTATGTATAAATTATGTAGTTTTTGTTGAGAAGATACTTAGAGTACAACCAAATATAAAAAAGCTCTATCTACTTATAAGAGGTTCAGATTCAAATTCGGCCATGCATCGGTTACACTCAGAGGTACTATATTTACATGTAATATGTATAAATGTGATAAAAATTTTGACATGGAGTTTAGTTGCATTTGCAAAATTTTGAACCTACCATCTCAAATTTAGATATCATACCACTCGACCAATAGGTCATTGGTACAATGTATTCGAGTACGTGATGTGATCAGCCATATATATAGGTAATCGGAAAGGACCTATTTAGGGTCATAAAACAGAAACTTGGTACGCATTTCCATACATTAATATCCGAAAAGGTAATACCGGTGGCTGGAGATATGGCCATGGAAAATTTAGGAGTGACAAACATGGAATTGTTAAATGAGATGCGAAGACAAGTGGATATTGTTGTTAACTCTGCTGCCAATACAAACTTTGATGAAAGGTATCCCTGACATGTCTTGTAACTAAGTTTTAGAACTCGCGTGATACACAGGATTATTCAAATAATGAAAAGTTAAGCAATAAATACATAATGTATGTGGAAAAAAATTACACTCTTGTAGATATGACGTAGCATTCGCAATTAACACTCTTGGAGTTAAGCATGTTTCCAGCTTTGTCAATGAATGTACTAACATCAAGCTAGTTCTTCATGTATCCACAGGTATGTATGCTAAAGAAAAATTAACATAGTTCGATTTACTGACACTTTTAAAAAAAATGTTTCATAAATGGTCTAAACACGTTTTATGGCGTACTCGCTTAAATTGATTTTTAATTTCCTGTGATAAATGGAAACTTGATTTTATTTCAGCTTATGTCGTGGGTGAGAAGTCAGGAATCATTATGGAAACGCCATTTAAAATGAGTGAGACGCTTAATGGCAAAAACGATCTCAACATCAACGAGGAGAAGAAGATGATACAAGAAAGACATAGGCAACTCATCATTGATAAAGCTAATGAAGAAGCCATTTCATCTTACATGAAGGATTTTGGTATTCAAAGGTTTCTCATTATTTCTCTTCAATATCATTAGACATTTTTCCAATAGTGAAGAGAGAACATTAATTGTTGTGTATTTTTTTATAAACGACAAACTAGAATACTCCTAAATTACATAGATCAAACAAGGAGTTCATCAATAGAATAATTATTTTGAATTCACTTTTTAAAGGGCAAAATTTCATGGATGGCCCAATACGTATACATTGACAAAGGCGATGGGGGAAATGTTATTGCTTGAGGGACGAAGACAAGATGTGCCATTCGTCATACTACGTCCTACCATCATTACCAGTATCTATAAAGAACCCTTTCCTGGATGGATCGAAGGCATCAAGTAATTTAAATTTGATCTTGCTATGGACATGTTTTTGAATAGATATATCGTGCTTTAGCTAACCTTTTTCGCCTAAATTCGTTCTAGAACCACCGACAGTTTCAGTGTTGCATATGGTAGAGGCAGGACTTCTACCTTTCTTGGAGATCCTTCCAAAGTACTTGACTTGGTAAGTCCCATTGTCATCATCAAGTTTGGTAATTTACAAAACATCATGATACCAACTTACATTTTTGTTATTGAATTTACATGTAGATTCCAGCGGACATGGTGATTAACGCTATGCTCGTAGCAATTGTAGTTCATCTCAATAAACCTTACTCAAGGACCATTTATCATGTGGGATCATCCATGTCAAACCCATTGCAAATTTCTAGACTCACAAATTACATATGCGATTACTTTGCGAAGTATCCATTAATAAATCGGCAAGGAAACCCCATCAGACCACCTAATACATTTACCTTGTTGAGTTCCATGTCTAGCTTCAACATATATATGGCAATCAGATACATGATCCCCTTAAAGGTGTCCTCTTGTTACTTTAAGATTTATAGTGAAAAAAAAAAAGCCAACTAAAATATTTTTTGTTAACATTTTACTTGTTCTTTTGAAGGTAGTCAAGTATGCAAACATTGTACTTTTGGGCGCTTTTAATGCTTGGTATTTCAATGCTGACCGAGAGATCAAAGTTATACTAAGACTTGCAGATCTTTATAAACCATACGTTCTCATCAATATGATGTAATTCAATAGTTCTTTCATTCATAGTATATTTAGCAATTTTTGAAAACTATAAGTTCCACCAAATTTTTTTAAAATGAAAATGTTATTAAAAAAAGAACTAGTCTAGCAAGGAGCTCGACTAGAACATTTTACACACCATATAACACACCCGAAAACAGTTCCGCACCTAACAATATTACATTAAAAACGAAATTGAACACCTTATAACACTCCCAAAAAAAAAAACAGTTCCACTAACTGATTAGGTGTAATGGTGTTGGTTATAATTAACTAGTTTGAGGCCCGTGTACTACACAGGCAGTTCTTAAAAATACAATATTTAATAAATAATCAGTATACAAGAAACAATAAACCTGTTAAACGCTATTAACATAATTGTTGTACAATATTCTTTAAAACAATTTTAAAGTAAAAGATAATTATAAATATTAAATGCTTGAAAAAAAATATGAAGTAAATATTAAATTAACAAATTTTGAAGCAAAAATTCTAAGAATTGTAACTATTATTTTATTAATATAAATTTGTTAAAAATGTGGAATTTAATGTAGGAGTGACAAGTGGCAAAACTTGTAGGCTTTTATTAGAGAGTATAGATAATGTTGGAAAAATTGAATTGGTTTTAAAAGAAGTGATGGAAAGATGACCAAAAATATAGAATACCTTTTATTTTTTATTATCAAATTCAGAAAATCCTTTCTAAACTAATAATCCAGAGATTTAAACCATACTTCCAATTAGGGTATCAATCATACTGGGTTGATGGGTTTCGGGTTGACGGAATGGCGGGCAATTAGTGTGTTGAGATTCTTTAACCTTAACCCAACCCATATATTTATTTGTGTCGTGTCGACCCATTAAATTTGTGTCACTTTCAGGTCGTGTTTTGGGTCAACCCATTTTACGTTCATTTACATATGTGAGTAATACCTAATGAGTTAGTAATAAATTAAACAATTAATTACTCTTATTCATATAAAACATTTTAATAATTTGTGATAGATCTAATTGTTTTTGTGTATTAATATCTCATTCCCAGTTAACAAACTTAAATTCACATAATTAGCTTAAGATAAAAATAAACGAATGAATATAATCTGAGAATAATCAGTTAGACCTAATAAAATAAAAATATTGAAAGTAAAATGTAGATAAAAGTAGTTTAAAAAGAAATTATTTTTATTTTTAAAAGTTAATTGATATATGAATATTAAAAATCAAAGTATTTAACTTTAAAATTTAAAACTTATAATCTATAAAATCAAATTTTTAACTTCTCAAAAATTCTTAAAAGGATTAACAAGCCAACCTTTTTTTAAAAACATGTCGGGTTCGGATGTTGTGTCAGCCGACTTGAAACCTACATTTTTTCGTGTCAGGTTTCGGGTCATGTCAGGAATTGACACCCCTGCTCCCAAGTCCCAAACTTGTAGTGGAACTTAACTAATTTCCTAAAGTCTCAATAAGCATTGTGTTTATATATAGATGATCTTTTTGAATAATTATATGTTTCACAATATATAGTTTTGATGATACCAATCTCAACAAATTACTTTGCATATACAAAGAGAGCTTCAAAGATGGGATGGAGACGTTTTCTTTTGATACCAGGTCTATTGACTGGAAAGACTACTTTATGAATATACATTTCCCTGGCTTGGTGAAACATGTATTAAGCCGCCCATAAGTAATAATTTTATTAACCATGTGTTATTTAATATTTCCATGTATTTCTTTATCTTCTCTTGTAATAACAGAATTTAAATGTAACAAAAAAAAAACTCTAATAATAATATTCATATACACTATGTGTTACATAGCTATGGAGCAGTGAGTTTCAAAAATGAATTAATTAGGGTAGACAATTTCAAACTAAATTGGAGATGTTTTCAATTAAAAAACAGTACGCTATAAGTACTACTTTAGTTACAAAACTTTTACCAGATTCTTCACAAAACCCTTTCTATATACTAGATTCTTTCGAAAAAAAATATGTAGTCCATGGATCCAATCAACCCCTATTAATTTTTATTTATTTTAATGTGTTAAGTTTTTTTATTTAGCTTATAAATTTGTCTTTAATTAGTTTTATTTACTCCAGCTTTTAAATATAGATCTAGATCGAAAAAGGTTTTAGGGGACATGGGTATTTGGGTTACAATTGGGCTTATTCAAATTGGGCTCATTTTAGTTTTAGTAAAAAAAATGTCAGTTCGGCTTAGCATTTTCAAATAAAAACGGGCCCCTATTTTTAATTTTTTGGCATTTGGGTGTCATTTAATTTTGTAGGGCTTAAAAAACATTTATTAACATAAAATAAAAACCATAGGGGTTTGTCCCAATGGCCAGAATCATGATGGATGACCCGGATGCTCGCGTTCGAATCCTGATTCCGACCGGATTTTACCAGAGCATTAAAATCTGTCGTGCCTTCGGGCGGGATGAGCCAACTGGGTTTTACCGGGAACGCCAAGCCAAACTCGGATGCCAGCGTGGATCCCGATCATGTCAACATAGTTGGCCTGAGTGGGGTGGCGGGGCGCAACGTGTTCGCTCAGTGAGATAGTTTAACTGTGAAAGTCACCGTTTGAAAAAAAACATAAAATAAAAATATAAAAAAAATTAGTTGAGTCATAATTTTTTTTCATAAAATCATAGGAGTCTTCAATGATATAAAAAAAACAAACAAACAAACGCTAATATGCTTTTCGGTAATATATGCAAATACATGAGTTACTAGTAATCACTAGGGACATAAATCGAATAAACAAATGCATATAACACTAGCAATGCTATTAATATTAATTATGTTCTAAGTTAATTATGTTAATATGTGATATTATAATAACTTAAAATGTGAGTTTGAGTCTAATCAATAAAACAAGGAGCTCAACTATTATACTTAGGTCATTTGTAGTGGCTTCACTAAAAAAAGAAAATATGTTCGGTCACGTCACAACCATGTAAATGAAAAATGTCTAATAAAAAAGATGTGTAACGGTTTTACTAGATCACATTAAATAAAATAAAATATGTATGTATGATGATGATTGATGGAAAGCGGGAATCAAGATAGGGCAACGCCCATTTTCTTGGGAATGTGTAGTGGTATTGGGGCGTTTTTGTGATGACACGTACATGGCAAACACCTCATTATAGTTGCTGGGGCAAATTTATCCGTTTCTAGTTTTTATTGTATTTTGGAGAATTCGTGCAAGAACAAAAAATAGATTGTGAAAAATTATTAAGTTCTGAATCATGTCTTGAAGATGAAGTTTGGTGTGAACACAACCATGATATTAATGTGTATCAATACTTTTAGCCATTCGAGAAAAATTGTCCTTTAAATTTATTTATATGTATGAAATCTAGAAGTGATAACTTTGATCCATTTACTTATGACAAGAGTCAATTGTGGTTATATTTTGACATTGTCTCCAAATATTCAAATAAGAAAAGCTAGCTAAAAAGTAAACGGATTAAATGTGCCGAACATATTCAAAAAGGCCTAAAGTGTATTATTAATGCATAAAACCTTATTTTATTCAAGAAACCAAAATATTACTGAACTTAATTCGTGACAATCAAATTCGACAAGCTAGTTATGTTTATAGATAGGTAAAACTTGTATGCGAAATGTTTTGGAACAATTCAACCTCACCCATAAAGAACGTACCGATTCTGAACCAAATTTGTTTTGACTCTTTAACCAGCTTGTCCGTATTTTGTGACATCCGGTTTAACCCCTAAATATTTTAAACAAGAAATATTGCGGGTCAATCCAAACCAACCCACATAAAAAATAATTAAAAAAAACATGTCCTACCTACTATTGTTCAAGTTGAATAAAATTGCATGCAAAGTTAAAAATGTTGTTTCTTAATTAAAAATTAAAAAGAATTGCATGGTATTTGAATGTGTATAAACTTTACAACCATAATAGTAATAATTATAAACTACCAAATAACAAATACAATAATATTGGTAGTGAGATTAAAAGTACAAATTTAGCAAGTGACATAAACTTGGATCTAACTACAAATTTAGCAAGTGACATGTTTTTGTCCTTACATTAGCGACACTTTTATCATATGTATCCAACAGTATAGTATGTCTAATTGTCTCCAAGACTGCAATCATGCCCAACCTTTTACTATAGCCATCATGCATCTTCGAGTTTTCAACGATGCATTAGAAGTCGTACATCGCTCTAAATTAGGTCATTCGATCTCTGGAAAAACGCCAACGAACAGAATTCATAACATTTGGCCAAGTAGGGTCACTAGTTTGTGACATGATCCTATCGTAGATTAAACAGATAGCGTATTTAATAAAGTCGATATAGGTGATTTGAAGTCTCATTAATGTTGGATTGGGAGTTTTCAAATGTATTTAATATCGATGAACTAATAATTTCTCGAATGGATAATTGTTTTGTCATGAATTGTATTAGTATTCATTGTCGATGAATATTCGTTAAGGTTTTTAAAAACAAACCTTTCTCGTCAATGAAGCTAATAGATGTTCGAGCCTTGGCGCCCATGCACGTATGTGCAGGTGGGGGTTGGGGATTTACCCGGTCTATGCATGCTTAGGGTTTACGAGTCACACATGCAGTGTCAAATAATTGGGAACGTTTGAAATCTTGTCACAAATTGACTTTGAATAGTCCTATTAAGAAAAATAGATGATACTAAAGCGGCCTATGAATAAAAAAAATGACATAACTATCTACCTTAGAGCATGTGTCGGTTCAATTTTGGTGGCTAAAACATAACTTTCGGTTTTTAACCTTTTCAGTTTTTTAGTTGGCTTCGTTTCGGTTTTGCTTTTTTTTTATCGCTTTCGCCATTTGGGTTTAAAAACTTTGAGCCGAAAAAAAAGTGGGACAAAAATAATGAATTTAGATTTAAATTTCTTGGTTAGTTAATAATTATTTGATTATTATACATTTGAGCTAAATTATCTAGGTTAAACTATATATCGATGTATCATAAATTACTTAGACTAGCTACAAAATGAAAATCAAAAATGTATAAGTTCGGTTTAGTGTTTTCGGTTTTAATTACACGCAAAACCGAAAATGAACCCAAAGTTATGTTTTTACAAACACATAAAAGTATAAAACCAAACCAAACCGGTTATATCAATTTGATTACTTTTTGTTTTTCCAGTTTCAGATCAGTTTTTCGATTTCATGCACACCCCTACCTTAAAGTTGTTCATGTGGCGAACGCTTGATACCTGCATACTTAATATGTAATGTATCTATATTTTCTTGATGTAGTTTAAGAGTAGATAGGTGTGTGAGTCGTCGTTAAAAACCCTAAATATTATTATTAAATTCACAACGAAAACGAATGATACACAATATTATGTAAAATAACTATAAACAAACGTTACCGCTTATTCATTTTTTTAACAGCTAATAATCTACTCCTAAATCCAAACCTTATACTCATCTCCAGCAACTCTCACCGCTTTATGACTAGTACAACCCGACAGAATACCCGAACGTTTCTTCTGCTCGTCTTTATTATCTTTAACCCGACCATTCCTTCCGAAATTTCGCCGACCACCGCCACCCGCTCGTACCTCCTCGTAATCCGCGGCACTCGCAGTCACCACGCTCCATTCGATGCTAACCTCACTAGGCGCGTAACAATTTGACTCCGCCTTCCCATGACCAAAAACCGAGCCATCCCCAACCGGCGAAAAACTCTCGATCTCAAACAAATCCGAACTCGAATCACTATCCGCATCGCTGTTGTACATTCTGCTCGACGAGTTGTACATTCCATCAACTTCAACTTTACCCGCCAAATTCCCAAATTTTGAATTCGAATTGGAATTCGAACTCAAACTCGAATTCCTATCATTCGAATTCAATACTGGGAAGCTAAAGTAGTCATTTCTCGTCTTCGTCTCGACTACTTTACTCGACAACTGCTCGGTCTTCATCTGGGTATTGCCACTAACATTTGATCGAACACTTGGTGTGCCTATATTACTTCGACCCCCTTTCGAGTAAACGAGCATTTTCTCATCGATTCGAGTCGATTTCTTGTTCATACAATCACACCCAAATCTACCCAGAAACGTTCCAGCTATACTCTCGTTTCGCGGGAGCAACGAAATGCGACTATCACAATTGACATTTGATCGAACACTTGGCGCGTGCATGTTTTGCATGTTTTTTTGATCAAATTCATCAACTTTCACATCTTCTTGTTGCATATTCTTTATTTTATTAATAATATTAATAGTATTGATACTATTAGTACTATTAATGAACCTTAGCTCATTCTTGTTACACCCATCTTCGATTTCGCCTTTAAAATATTTTTCGGCCCCGAAAACGCCAATTTCCTCGTCGTTTTCGTCGTTTTTCGAACCATGTTTTCGTCGGCTTTGTTCAAGTACGACGAGAACGAGACGTCGCGAATGTTGTTTCGGGTTTGGATGGTAAGATTGGGTTCAAAAGATGAAGTATTAGTATTAGCATACATTTTATAAATGTTGTAACAATAATAATAATATTGGTAATGAAACTTATAGATAAAGATGATAAAGTAGTTATTATGATGATATATGCAAGTTGGACAAATGACAACCATTGGTGTTGCATGAAGGAGTTATTATGAGAAAAAGATTAGTATGGTCCACATGCATATGTTGTTTCATTAACTCATATATTGGTCAACTTATGTTTTAATGGTTATTCTTGTTTAGAAGATTATTATTCTATCATCAAAAACTTACCTTTCTATTGTATCTATATCATTCTATTTATGAGTTAATGACTTAACATGTGTAATGTGTAGTAGGGGTGTACAAACCGGTTTAAAACTCAAAACCAGTTTGGGTTGAAATCGGTTTGGTTTGGTCAATAAAAGTCAAAATCGGTTTATTATCGGTTTTGGTTTGGGTTGAAACCGGTTTCTTTCCATGTTACGATCGGTTTCAGTTCAGGTTTTTATCGGTTTCGGTTTGGGTTTTGACTATTTTCGCCCGGTTTTGGCCGGTATCGGTTTGGTTAACTGGTTTGGAACCGGTTTTGGTGAAGAAAATTACAAATCGGTTCCAAACCGATTTCTACATAATCGGTTTTAAACTGGTTCGGTTTGATTTTCGTGTCGGTTCGGTTAATCGGTTTATTTGCCCACCTCGAATGTGTAGCGTCATCACCTTCTACTTCATTGGCTGAAAAACGCGTAGACCCACTTTCTTCTCTAATATGGCACTTTGCACAAAACACCAGAGACATTTTAGAAAGCCCAAAACGCTCAGGGGGGCGGTGTTTCAGGCTCTACGGGACGCTTTCACGCTCCAAAGCTCCCATTACATACGGTCTAGCTGTCAAAAGGTGTGTATGTCAGCTTATGACCGATTTTTATACTTGTTGCGATTCAGATTCTAACTCGGAAAAAGTTTGGAATCTGACAACGTGACTACATGGCCCAATCCTCATGGTGGGTTGTGGGCATGGGTACGTGTGTTGGTATTAAGGTGGGGGGGGGGGGGGGGGAGGTTGTTGATTTTCCTTTAAATAGACCAAAGTTCTCACTAATAGAAGTATCCAAGGTCGTCATTTTCTTAGAGTTTGACTTATTAAATTATCGACGGCATGATACTTAAAGTGGATGCTAAAACTAATTTTATATCTTGCAATCTCGATAATTTTCTTTTAGAACTTTGAAAGAGAATTTATATTAAATAGAAAATATTAACCATACACGTTTTTGGGTTAAAACCATCAACAAACTTATATAATCAGCTATCACATTAGATTTTAATAAATAATCAAAAGAATCAATCTTTCGGTTACACTAAAAACACTCGTACAAATCCTTGCAAATCCCACATACTAGTTTTTACATATTTTTTTATATAATTAAAACTTTTTTTATACCAAATCAAATTATTTATTAAAATTTATATAGCTTAGATTAAAATGTTGTTTCGGATTGGGTAATTTGGTATTCAGTTTTCGGTTTCGCCAAATTCGGATATGGTTCAAATTGAATACCAGATATAAATCTAGGGTCGAGATACTGTACAATAATGCATTAACGTATGATAGGTACGCCAGACTCTTAAAGGCAAAAATACTAAAACGCTAAGCCGAAACCTAAAACGCTCAGCCAAAAAAACAAAAACGCTAAAAACGGTTTTCATGAAGAAAGGTAAAAAAATTGATCGATTAAAGATCCAAAACCGTTTATTTCGGTTAACCAATGATTAATTGGATATATATTGACGATTTCGAGATCTTGTGACGTGATTTCATGGATCGATTTCATGAAATATAAGTATTCTTGTATTCTTGTGCGTTAAACAATTATTATATTCCATCTTTTCTTTATAAATCTAATAATAAATATTGGTTATTTGAAATTAGTTATTTAGCCCAAACCCAAAATAGTAATAAGTTTCCTATTATTTAATTTATATTTAACTTAAATATTTACAAAACATGTGAAAAATAATATAATATTGAATTTTAAGTGTGTATGGTTAGAAAAAAAATTTAACTGCTTAAAAAAATTCAGTTACCTTATCTTATTATTACACAATAATTAAATGTAACAAACTTTTATGTAATATGAGCCGTGTATTGAAGTATATTGACAAACTAGTTTTTATCCCTTTTATAACGGTAGTTGTTTTATATTTTTTGTTCTAATATTTATTTATTTTTTGAATTTATATTTTTTTTATTGTATAAAAGTTAATAATATACTTATGGTTTGATGATAAATTGTTTCACAAATAAATGAGATGTTATAATCCGGTTTAAAAGCTATATGGTTTTGATGAGACCCATGACCCGTTTATTTTATTTACTATAAAAATGGTTTTTTAATTATAAATAATATTTATGAAAGTTAATAATATACTTATGGTTTGATGAGACCCAATACCCGTTTATTTTTTTACTATCAAATTGGGTTATTTTAATTTAAATAATATATATATATATATATTAAAATAAATAAGATACTAATTTTTATTATATCCTATTTTATAGGATTTTTATATCAATAATTTGGTGAGAATAATTTTTAATTTAATGAGATGTTATAACCCGTTTAAGGAATATCTGGGTTTGGTAAGACCCATACCCATGAATTCGGATCAAATGCATGAGAAGCCTCTATTTAAAAATCAAACAAATCTGATGACTCCAAAAAAAAAGGAAGCAACCACATCACGACACGTAAAATTTGTATGTCTTCGTTTATATATATTATAGATAAATATTGTCCGAGACAATAGTGGGCGGTGACTCATTGAGTCCACTTAAACATGACCCACTAGGTATCATTTTGTTTGAAAATATAACATATATTTTATTCACGAACTTTTTATATTGATGCAAATCTAATATTTTTATATTTTATATTGTTAAATATTTAATTAATAAAATTAATTTATTTTGTTAATCAACATTATGTTTTAAACGGCTACATTTATTTTTCATTCATTAAAGCGTAGTGGTCATAACGAAATAAAAGACAAACGAACAACAAACTACTTTATTAGCTCTTTTAGATAGCAAAACTAAGTTGTATAAAAATTACATTCATATATATATATATATTGGGGTTATTGATGACCGTCGTTTGAGTTAATCAAAAACCTAATTATTCTACATAGTTAGAGCAAGTAGGGTATCGTATCACAAGGAGTATGTGGTCAATGAATTCGTGTAACAGATTTACTATTATAAAGTAACTGGTTTTTAGTGCTGATCACACAAGCAAATTTAGTGAAAGTAGAGAACTAAGCAACAAACAAATAAACGAGTTGTAAACAGTTAACAAAGCAAATCACACCCGGGAATTCAAGTAAGCAACCAACAGTATCTCATGCAACCTAAACGATTAACTATTAATTGAAAACTGATCAATCAGACAAAACCTTATACATCAACAATTACTTTACACACGACACTGGTTATCAAACAGTCCTTGCCAGTGTGACTCAGTTAAGGGTAATTATATGTTTTATCGTATTCAATCTAACCAAACAGTTATATGATTAATTATCTAGCAACTGGTAACAGATCGTTCAGACCAACGTAAACCTAAACCGACCGAACACTCAGAAATACCAAACATCAATAATCATATATTAATCATCAATAACAAAACATAAGTATTCTTAATCACATGAGAAAAACTGTAAAAGGTTACAAACTATACATCCCGGGTGCGATTATAGGAGATTAGCCGAGCCGTGACATCATCAAATATTCGATACGAATGATATGGATCATGCGGAAGGTCTTGGCACAAGCTATAATGGTGGAAATCGCCTCTTCGAGCTGCTGGAATCGCCTATGGTTCGTAAAAACGGAGTTAGGGTTATTGTTTGATGAAGAATGAGATATAACCTATTTTTCCCGTCTGCACACCCGTCGCGGTACGCGATTGCTATATCACCATCTCATCGCGTACTACGACCTAAGAAAACCTCATATTTGGATTCCTCTCGTCGAGAAACCCAAAATTCATATATTATGGCTCCCGTAACTCATTTTCTAGCTCAGGATATGCTCGTTTTACTTCAAGGTCGCATTTTGTCAACCCATCTTGTTCAGTTTTAGCATTGGCTTATGATTTCTCATCCATACTCTTCCCGAATCCTTGTAACACTTCCCAAGACATCAAATCATGCTTCGGTCTTCCCGAGATATCATTCCATGCTCGTACAGGTCTCGTATTTAGCATCTTTAACGATCAATTACCTGAAATACAAAAGCACGTATGAAGTACCAAAGTTCTAACAATATACTCAATAAAACTACATAATTAATACACTAATATATATACAAAATACCCAACCATCACATCCCCACACTTATCTTTTGCTTGCCCTCAAGCAAAACTCTAAAGTAAACATCGACCTCCATCATAGGTATGTAAATTATCGTCATTAATAATAGTAAGGTTTAAAGTCATACACAGTTTCCCAGACTGACACTTTCTAGATTGACATCCCACAAATAAGGTTAAATGATATTATAAAAACAATAGAGCCGCCCAGACGAGTGCACTTTGTATCCGGTTAAGGCATACATGTCATACCCCTCACATTATCAACACTCCTCTCGGTTTAATATCTGGACTAGCAAAAGATGTGCCAGTATATGTCTCTGCCCTCAAATACCAAATATGAGTTACAACTTAATAAGCTTGCAGGTCAGTCTTATCTCCACCCATTACCCACCGGTTGCATAAAGACTCAGACTAGGGTTTTGTTGAGGCTTAGGTTGGGTGCGGAATAGGCATATTTAATGACTAAGGTGAATGAAACCCAGTTTACAAATACACAAACAATTAATCAAAGATAAACATACTGCTAATTACATAACTGAATAAGAACTGACTTTCTTTTTGACTTTTTGTTGATTTTTTTTATATAAACGAACTTCAATGAACTACAGAATACATAACTGAATATAAACATACATCTTTTTTTTCACTTTTTTTTACCAATAGATAATACACTGAAGCAAATAATTATAAAACTCTGACAAACACATATTTACAACTAAACCGAGACATACGTACATTGTGTACTATGCTCAACAACTGACTATATACAACTCCTTAACGAACTGGATTTCATCACACAGGGTTAAAATATAATAAAAGCCAAGGCTGAAATGGTGTGTAATGTCTGGTTTAGCAAATAAACAGGAATGAGGTCCAAACGGGCTCCTAGGGGGATAATGTCGGGTAAGGAAATTTATTAAGTGGAGGAAAAGTGTATGTAAAGGTTTTCTAAAGTCCTAATCTCCATACAGGTGGTGGTATTAAGATCTCGATAAGCATGTGACAAGCAAGTTCTAACTCTGTAAAACATACCGGTTTCCCTCAATCAATGGTGTAAGACATGTTTTATATCTATTATATAATATGTGTATTAAGTATAGGGGGCATCTCACAATATGTCTGGAATAATGGGCTGCCGATATGAAACATGTATACCCGTCCCCTTGACTCGTTATCCCCGCCTAAACGACCCCATTTTCAACTTCTCTTTTTTGAAAATATTTGTGATTAAGACTATCGAGAAGCTGAAAAACCAACCATGACCAGAAACCTATAACTTGGCAATAATGACAATAAATAACAGTTAACAACTTTGGTTTCTGAACACTCTTCGAGGTACTATCGGGCTAAAAATTTTCAAATTTCCCCCATCCCCACATTTGAGGTTTACATTGTCCTCAATGTAAGAACACTTAACATTGTCCTCAAAGTTAAAAATGATAAAACAATTAATGAACATTTGAGGGACGGGGTCGAAATTGACTTTTTGACTATTAAGCAATTTTAAAATTTTGGGGCTCATGTGTGGCGGTTCTACTAACAATTATACAATTACACTTTTAACGTTTAAAATAATAGAAACAAAATTAAATTATGAAACTGAAATCACCTGATATCAACGTAATAGGAGAAGGACCAGTCGGCTCGTGAACTCTCGTAACACTCGTATACTCTCATCTCATTCAATTACCAAACTTACAATCAAACTTGCAAAATCTCGAGATGTGTAGAAGCAAGCTTCTCACAAGTGTAAGACATAGGTATTTTAAGAGTTTCGAAAATGAATAATTGTTGATTTTATTAAAACAATTACCGAGCCAAATTAATTCGTTTCATAATAAATTCTGTTAAATTAGTTAAAAACGTTAAAAGACCTAACTCACTTTCGTAGGAATCACGATTGCATTAGCGTATGCAACAAGCCCTGTAAACCCCCCGGTAGCCCGGGAGGACGAGTGGGGTCTCGTGAGGGTTTATAGTGAACAACACCCACAAAGTTCGGTTACAACAAAATATACACGTACCTGGATTAACCAAAGCAAAAACAACATGAAAGAACTCTGGGTAGCTAAACGGACGCATCAAAATTCCAACTTTTCTCGTGGTGCGGTATCCCCATACTTTGCTTTTGCTATGATAGTACGCTTGAAATACAATTAGTAATATAAAAAAAATTCAAAATTTAAACTAAAAATATACAAAATGTACAATTACCACCCTTTTGAAACTTTTATGGCATTCAAGGTGGGCGTTTGGCCCGCTCCCGCGCAACCTTCTCATTATAAGCACGCTTTTCTTCAATCATTTGTTGCCAGTCTTCCGATAGGCCATGATCTGGCCCGAACATCCTCAATCTCCACTCTCGATCATTTTGGTTGGGTGGATGTCTAACCTTCTTCTTCCTTGGTCGGTTACCTTTCTCTTCCACATTCTCACTCTATAGTTTCTCAAATCACTTCTTATCTATCCTGTCAATCACAAAACATTCCTCTTTTCTACGATCCTTGTCCAAGGATACACACTTGTCAACAAGAGGGTTAGTAGAATTTTCAAACAATAATAACCGTTTATCATGGTCTCCACACTTGATTCCCAAAACCCCCTTAGCACAATCAATTACCGAATGTGTTGTGGCGAGGAATGGCCTCCCCAATATGACTTGTGGTTGTGTATTATTCCCACGTTTAGCATAGTCAAGTACAAGAAAGTCAACTGGGTAGAGAAATTCCTCCACCTGAACCATTACATTAGTCACCATGCCCCGGGGAAGTGTATGAGTTTGGTCTGCCAACACCACGGTGGTGTCAACCCATCTTGTTCAGTTTTAGCATTGGCTTATGATTTCTCATCCATACTCTTCCCTACTCCTTGTAACACTTCCCAAGACATCAAATCATGCTTCGGTCTTCCCGAGATATCATTCCATGCTCGTACAGGTCTCGCATTTAGCATCTTTAACGATCAATTACCCGAAATACAAAAGCACGTATGAAGTACCAAAGTTCTAACAATATACTCAAAAAAACTACATAATTAATACACTAATATATATACAAAATACCCGACCATCAGTTATAGCATCACTATTTATGAGAATTATGACCCGTTAAACACGACTAAGTAGCTACAATCTCATCAGACGCAAGAAAACTAAAATTATATGTAGTAAAATCACAAGCTTACAGTCGTATTTACGCTTTTAGTTGCATACCATTTTTACTCGATAATAGTATACAAACAATAAATTACACAAGTGACAAGTGTATCGTTTGTTATGAGCTGAAAAAAACGTTATTTAAATATAAGTGTGTATAAAAAGTAAATATTTGAATCTAAAGTGTTTGTACGGTAAAAAGTAGATATTTGAATCAGATTCGCATATGGTTTATCATATGTAGACGAAAATGTATCTTTGTAGCTTTAGGAATACCCGAGCATAAAAAGTAGATACTTGATATGTTTAGTGTATATTATATATACTACTTCTTGTATTAGTAGCTAATGAACTCTTATGTATTATTTATGTATAGCATTCATCTAGTGTACCTTCAACATGTAACAAAATATAATGTACATGTTATGAAAGCAATATATTTTATAAGATATAACTATAGACAAATGTTTAGTGACAAGATGTCCAATGATTACTGACCACATGTTGTAACCAACCATAAACTTTTGGACAAACTTTTAACACAAAATTTGATGTTTAAATATCACATAAATTTTAAATTCGGTCCACCTAAGTCGACCCACTAATTTTTATGTCTACATATATAGTTTTTAGAAGTAATAAAAGTCAAATTAACTTTTATTTGTTTTATTAGAATTGTTACTGTTGAGCTTGGATCCAAAATCTTTTATGCTACATGTTTAGTTATACACATTTTAAAAAAGTACTATACATAAATAGAGGTGCATAAATCGGGTATTAGAAAAACCCAGGTTCGGGTATAGAATCAGGTTCGGGTATAATCGGGTATTGGAAAATCGGATATTAGCAATACCCAGGTCGGGTTCGGGTCCGGGTATTGCCTCTAAAAACCATACCCTATGTATCGGGTTCGGGTCGGGTATAGAACCGGGTATTTGAATACCATATTTTCGGGTATTGAAAAAACCATAATTGTGGTTTTTTCGGGTTTAGATTGAAAATTTTTTAGGGGTTGCACTTTTTAGGGGTTTTTTCGGGTATTTTCCAGTTACTTTTCGGGTAATTTCGGGTATAGATAGGGTATTTGAAAAACTCGGTTTCGGGTATTGGAAAAACATGGTTCCGGGTATGGAACCGGTTCGGGTTTTCGGGTATTACCGAGTACAAATCGAGTCTGGTTCGGGTACGGGTTTTGGTATTAAAATGCATACCCTACGGGAAGGGTCATGTACGGGTTCGAGTATTAAAAACCCGAGTATAAAAAAAATTGGTTCCGAGTTCGAGTTTTTTGTGCAACTCTATACATACAATTAGTGTGTGATACTATGTTATATAAGAGAATGTTATATGAGCTCATTAATTTTATATGTATGAGTAAAAATGTGAGATTAGCACAAAGTCGTATATATCTTTTTAGTCACTACTTACTTAAGATCAATACTTTTGTACTTATTAGAAGGTGAAAAATAAATGAAATGTCACATCATCCATGACAAACGAACATAGTAGTGTCCACGACAAATTTAAAAGGAGTGAATGTAGTATCGTAAATTGTTAATATAACGTTAAAAGAGAAGTTATTTAAAAGGAGTGAATGTAGTATCGTAAATTGTTAATATAACGTTAAAAGAGAAGTTTTCGTAATAAAAGTAAGAAATAACACGTTGCTACAACGGCAATATAGTATTAGTAACTTAGTTTTTTTTCCGATTATAGTTAAGAACTGTGATTCAGTAATTGTATTAATAAGCTATAAGTTACTTGTAATGATCTTAAAAGGTGTGGACGTGTCGAACTATCGTTATTCTAGAAATAAATAACAACACATATAGAAACAATAAGGAACTCGACAAATGTGAATTTGTTATTTGAAAATGAATTGATGATCGTATCATTAAAAATAAAGATAGGTCTTGGACAAATTTGATGTAACACATCGGTATGAAAAGTATCCTATCGACATTTTAGGGATGGTATTGTTGGTGATTACTAGACAAGTAGGGATTATTGATGACTATACGTACATGTGTATGTGAGCTTATAGATGAGTATTAGACCATCTGTAGTGGATGGAGCTTCATGGGGCATTTTGTGTCATGTGTCGTCATGTTATCATTGGGGCTTTTTGTCGAAAATGATGTAGTGAATGAAGCATCTCTAATTATTACTTAGCTATTGTAATCTAAATTAAATATAAATAAGATAAATGTGTGATTAGTTGAAGTTTGTTAACATAAATGATTGGTTCAATGAATTAATGGAGGCCGCTATCTACAAATTGTAGAGCCCCAACCAAAAAAGCCCCTCAAAGAGCCCTTGGGGGCGGTGTTTGAGGCGCATTGAGGCTCTTTCACCCCTTCGAAGCGCCCACTACAAGGAAATATGATTAGTTATTAGGGATTGTATTGTTGGTGGTTAGTAGACAAAGTAAGATTATTGACCCAAAATACAAAACAAGCTAACCTTTGATCAAATTTTTATTACAAACTATTGATAATAAACAAAACATATTCTAACACATGTTGATAATGTCCAAGTAACTTTTAACAATCCAAAAACTTCATGTGTGGTAACATACAATTTTTGTGACAAAAGAAAGCAGGCAAATCACATGGAGATGGGCTCTCACACTTTGTGTTTTAGCTCCCTAATTCCCTATTTCTACAACATATGGCCCCCTCTTATCATCATTTTAAAATTTGCCAAATTAGTTTGTTCTAATTTCTCTATTTGTTCTAAGAAATGTATTGGTCCATTCAATAATACATTACAGTAACATTTTGTACTTAAATATATTTTGAGACTTTGTTTGTTAGGAAATCTTGTGACATAAGACTTAATATAGTAAAAGATGCTTATCTCCATATGTTATAAAATTAAAGTTACTTTTTCCTTGTTTTTTTGGAATTAAAATGCAAAAGAGAGAAGGAAGGAGTGAAGAGCATGGATTATAAATTCTCACTTCTCACTTATAATATAACTTATGGTTTTGTTAATTTGTTATAAAAATAGGTAAGTCATAGGGGGTGCGATAAACTGACCTTCATGAAAGTCACAATAGGGGGGCGACTTTCTGAAAAACTTACGAAAAGCTAAATCGCAATAGAGTGTGACTTTTCTTTTGTCTTTTTAGTTGTCACGCATGCCATTTTCGTCGCCCGTCCTCCTTCTCTCTTAAACAACACAAGCTCTAAACCACCGAAAATACCTTTTTATGGTCATAATCACTTTCTCAACCTAGCCCCATCCTCTTAAAAACACTCAACTTAATATCTACTTAATACCTTATGATCATAATCACTTTCTCATAAAATCTCTCTCTACTTATGTACTCAAAATATCTTTTTTTATGTTTTAAACCACATCCTCTTAAAAACACTCTACTTAATATATGCTTGCAAACACTTCATGTCACTTGGTCTACTTTCTCAATGATCATAATATCATATCCACACTTTTCATTTACAAATCCATCAAAATATTTTAAACTTCTCATACATACATAACCACTTCATTTCCTCATTTTCTCCAATTCCTCTCTTCTTTTTCGGTTACTTATCATACAAGCAACATGATCGCCTCCAATGCCTCGCCCTCCCACTCGAACAAGGACACTACAAAAGAACGGTCCATGCCCAAGCTCGCTGAAAAGAGCATAGAAGACGATGAACTTGGGGTTTTTGAAGCCGAGAAGTACTTCAAAGGAGTAATAGATGAAGAACATTTAAGAACATCCAATAACATTGTTCATCATCATTCAAACCGACCACGCTCGTCACCTAAGTCGAAATCCATGTCAAGGGCATGTTCTGAATCGAGCTCGAATAGTATGAGAGGCTTATTGGTTAGTAATACTGGCAACATTAAACCTAGCAAGAAACCCTATTTCAAAAACTTGTTAGCTAGCATTGGTTGCAATTGCAATAACAAAGATTCTGTAATGATTACAAAGTTGAAACACCCTTTAAAAGGTAAGAACAAGAAAGGGGAAATTTTAGAACTTTCTAGAAAGGGGGGGCATGAAGCGAAAGGCGAAATTCTAGAACGTTCTAGAAACAAGGAACAAAACGACACGGGAAGTGATGCAAGTTCGGATTTATTTGAAATCGGTAACTTTTTGACTAACGAAAATAACTTGTTTCTAGCTCGACAAGCAATCGATGATAAAGGGTATGCACCAAGTGAGGTGAGTGTCGTTTGGAGCGTTGTTACTACCAGTGTGTCTAGTTTCCCGAATGTCAGTGGTGGCAAGAAGGTGGCAGTTGTGACAACCTCCACCGGGCGAGATTGGTGCCACCGGTTGGATTCGGTCACACCGGTGGCCAAAATTCAAGCCCACAATAAATTGATCTGCAAAGGGGACAAATAGGAGTAGATTGTACGTGTGTTTGGGATTTAATATTATATTATGCATGATCACCAATTATTAAATTGTATGTAATGTTTAAATATTTATAATAAAAAATTGAAAGGCTTTATAAAAAAAGAAGTCTCACAATACTTTTTATACATGTTAAAGCGATTGAAAACAAAGAATATTTTTTACATAGCCTCCGAGTTTGTCAGCTTTTGAGGAAATGGTAGCAAGAAGAATATCACTGTCTACATTAGAAAAAATCAAAAAATCTAATCTGATAGACTACATGTCGAGTGGCTTTATACCAATAAAAATGAAATTTACAACTTCATAATCATGTCATTAATATGCTTTTTATTATAGTTTAACTAGTAAACCAATAGTATGACCCATTTTTCAAAAGTTTGCATGTATTGGTGACATAAGAACACCCATTCCTCTCTTTTTTTTAACACAATACAAGATTTAATCCTAATTTAATAAAACATATTTTTAATAACAATTTTTGTTTGGTTATTTTATCAATTAATCAATCAAATAATTAAATTTGCTACTCTTATAAATGTGATTATCTAAACTGTTACAACTTACAAGTTTTAAGCAATATGCAATTATGTATTCAAACACAAAACAAAGTGACACAACGCTAATACAGATTATCAACTCGTTTAAGATCATCTACAATGAAAGGACACTGGGGATCTCTGTGAAAGAGGGACGCAGGCGTGGCTGAGAGAGGCTAAAGACTTTGAAGAAAGAGTGTGAAAAGTTCATGGCCACGAACTTTGGTTTAGGGCGACGAACGAAGCATGTGAGAAGGATAAACCATTTTTGTGTTTTCCTCCACAGGTGTGGCTCCATCGATGGAGACCACCGATTATAGATGCCCTAAATGTCATTATATTATTAGATAGCTTCATTTGGAACAAGTGTGCTTAGCATGATGTGCATATTATGATAGAGAAGATGCATGAGCACTAATAAGTACTAACATTTACCATCAAGCATCACATGTCAAAATGTCATTGTTTTCTCTTATTTGTATATTTGAATTATATGGTATAACTATGTTACAAGGTATAATCCTGTATGCTACATCCATGAAAACACAAATTTGTTCCTCCGCACAAAAATAAAATTTATAACTAAAAATAAAACGAGTTTTAAATGAGTTGAAAATATCACAAAGTATACTTTCATGCATATAACCTCTTGTATAATGTATAATGTTATTATAACATCTAGATTAGTATTGTAATAAAGTTGTATTTGCAACTGTATCCAATTCAGTGAGTTATTAAAAGAAGTTATAAAAAAGTTTGCTAAAATTTTTACCTAAAGTAATCTCGCTCGTACAAATTTGCCCGAAATCTACCACGTTTTGGCAACTTAACCAACCTTACCCCACCCGTCCATCCTATCACTTCGACTCTAGACCGAAAAACCCAACTTGCGTACACACATACACGGTGCAAGCACATGTGAGTGTCTAAGATCAATATGTCAACAACTTGAGCAATCCAATGCAAGAAAGAGAAAGAACAAAACTTTTTTTTTTTCAAATGCAGTTAATATGTTAGAAAACTTGAAAGTGAATGTCTTGAATCACACCAGGAGTGTAGGGACTTCTATAGTCTATGTGTGTATGTATGGGGGACAATGACAAATTAATACACATGTTGTCACATTAAATCCAGCCACAAAAGCTAAGCCTTAAGAAGCATATCTTTAAGTTTGATTTTTATAAATCATGTAATAGACATCAAGAAAATGATTTGAGGTATGGAGATGGTGATTATGAATTTAACACTAAGGAATAATATGATAGTTACTTTATAGAGTAACCAGGCAGGGGTGGAGGGTCAACCGAACCCATTTTCGTTTTATATGTTACGCATAGTATCGAAAATAGAGAATATGAAACAAAGATGTTTTAAGGTAGAGTGGTAAGTTGCCTTTTCTGTTAGACTAAAAAACCTACACTGGATCGACAGATGGTACGCTAGCGTTGTCTATATTTACGTTGAGTCTTGGAGCTTAGGTTTAACTACTCGTTTTTATGGGTTTCAGGCATGTTATTTTCACTTAAATGGTGATAAAGCTTTCATTGAAGATGTTCCAACGTCATGAATTCTATGAACCAAACAAGCCTGACGATAAAAGTCGTTCATATACCTAAACGTCTTGCATTTCCAAAAACCCGAAAAAGTCCTAATTTGGAAACTGAAAGTCTCAATTTGAGGACAATAGAAACCTAGATACTGTACATTAAGCTATTGGACTACATAGCCACAAAACTTTGCTGCTAACATATTGATGCAACAACTTGAACATAAGCTTACACTCCAACTTCAGTTCCCGGAACTCGCTTGAAAAAACTGAGTTGTGATTGCTTGGTCTTTTTAACAGCAACTATAAAGAGAAAATGATAGATTTAGAATCAGGCAAAAATCGTTCGGTGGTTCAGTTGGATAACGAGTCAAAACAATTGAACTTTACAGGTTAAATATGGCCCGGGCTTGTTTGACCCGAAAACACTTTAAAGGGATAGCTGCATAAAATATGCAATGTGCATTCACAATCTAATCAAGATTTTCAAAATATGTTGATGTTAAAGAAGAGATACATGTTGCTGTTTTTATAACTTTCAAAATATATTGATATCAAAGTGTGAAGCATGTTGCCATTTTGCACAAGCATCCCTTTAATAAATCCTTATTTATTAATTATTTATTAATAAATAGGTTGTAATTACCTTTATCCTTGTTTTGCTTATTGGATTCTACTACAACAGATTTCCATTCTTCATATTTAGGGTCCTCTTGACGCTTACGTTTCTTGCAGGGCGAAAGCTGCAACACATTACAAAAGGATATATAGAAGTTAGTTCCAACATTATGAAATTTGTTAATATAAAACGGGCCCAAATGAGAAATCATGAGAAAAATGTTATTACATCTTTGCTTTCATCAGATGAATAACCACCATCCTCGTCTTGTCGTTTCTCGGGTAAGACATCCAACAAATCTGCAATATTTCATCTTGTTTATATTCCTTTTATCAACTTGTAAACACACAACATGAAATGGTAACACTATTTTAATTACCTCGGTTCACTTTAACGGACTTTGGATCCTTCTTTTCCTTAGACACCCCGAAAACATCATGACAAAGATCCTTCATAGAAGTAGATACCTGCATTGATTCATAACAGTATCTCAATATATGTAAACTAATGTTTTAAGTGACATTTGGGTATATTATAAAAATAATTCTTACACTTGAAAATTCATCTTCGGATGTGCCAGAAAGTTCAATCAACTTACTCTTGTCCACCTTAAGCTATGCAAGTAAACATAATTACAAATCAGTGCCAAAGAAAAAACTACAACAGATAAAACTTATATTACTAAGTAATTACAAAGATGTCATACCTTATGCTTTTTTGCACATAAGTAAAACCCTGTGGCTGTAAACACAGGTCTTGTAAAGTCAGCAGACGCGCGACGGGAAGGAGGTAACGATGCGATAAACCGTTGTTTGTATCTGTATTTAAATCACATTTAGCAATCTAAAACTCTCGTATTACTTGCATCAATAAGATATTGAAAAATATAAATATAACTTACAGTGATAAGCCTTTTTGAACAAAAGGAATAAGTCTAACACATCCAAATTGTATAGCCAATTCTCTAATATCAAGTGTGTTCCTATAAATTATCATAAGCTGAATTTAATGTATATTTCGATTTGATATGCAATTTATGATAAGAGATTCAGTTTAAATGTAACATAGAACATATAGAAAGAATATTAACATACTTGATACCGATTCCGTTTTGCATCACGTTGAAAGACCGAATGTACGCCTTCTCGGACATCCCGCTTAACCTGATTGCAGTCTGGCGATCAAATAGAACTTGCTTTCTGTAGTAATTAGGGGCAGGTAATAACATTAATCAAATTGCAAACATGTAACCACGCATACACGTTTACATTTTTATAACATGTGCATAGGGGTGCAACGAGCCAAGTCATTTGCAAGGTTGCGAGCTACTTGAGATCGACTCAATAAAGACCCAAAGCAAGCCGAGCTTTCGAGATTGACCCAAGCCCGAGCCTCAAATAAAGCTCGTTTAGTCATCGAGCCATGTATGGAAGTTCATTTAGGCTCGTCAAGCGTTAAGTATTTTAAGTTTTACCTAGGAATGTAAACGAGCCAAGCTGAGACCCACTAAGCCCAAGCTCGGCACAACTTGACTTATGAGAGATCGAGCTTGGCTCGTTTCGAGCTCTTTATCTAAATATCAAGCTCGGCTCATTTATTATTAATTAAGTAATTTACATGTGTTTTTAATTATTTTATATATTTTGAGAAAAAAACCTTAAACGCGCCTCAGCTCAGCTGGAGCTCATCTAGGACCTTAAATGAGCCAAAGCTCCATTGTGCATTGTGCAGTATGAAATTATTACATAGAAGTCCCAAAAAAAAACTTATAAATACACAAAAATAATTAAGGCTCGACGAGCTTCCCATACAAGGCTAGAGCTCGGGCTCAATAACTAAACCTCCATAAGAGCTCAAGCTCAAAAAAGCTCAGCTCGTTTCCGGCTTTTTATTAATTCGAGCTCAAGAAGCTTGGCTTGTTTGCACCCCTAAACCTCTTTTGGACTTCTATGTATTAAACTTCAAACTACACAGCGTAGCTTTGAAAAAAGAGCCGAGCTCGAAACAAGCCAAGCTCAAGCTCTCATAAGTCAAAAGTCAAAACCAGCCTAACGTATTCCTAGTTTGCCTCATTGTACACCTATAAGTGCTTATCAGTTATCAATCATATAAACTATGATAACATTATATTAGCGATCCATGCAATCGACATTGTCAATATATCAGTGATATATCGGTTATCGGTCCCTTGGCAAAATATCAGTACGATAATATTTGACTGATATTGGACTTATATTTGACCGATACATCACCGATATCCGTGTTTTAAGTCTTAATTATCAAATTTTAGTGTTCAATATTAGTGTTTTAAGTCTTAATCAATTCTTACTTGCTACGATTGTTCGTGCTTTGCAATTTGCTAAAGGTTGCTTTTTTAATGATAGGAGCATATACTGAATTATTAGTGTTGAATTGCTATATATATGAATTTTACATGATATTAAAATTACCGATATCGGTCCTTAATCGATATCCGATATTGCGATTGCTATTACACGGATTGGTTTTCGGAACAAATCAACAACAGAAAACCTAATTGCATCATTCTTAATACGTACATATTAGCAGCAATCTCCAAACAAATAACCGCTTTGCAAATCTCGCCCTGTAATCACCAAACCAAATATCAATTACAATAAATCAAAACTCAAAATAATAATAATAACAATACCAACAAATGACTTACAATTCCGGCACTGGATGAATCGAATTGAAGATCGGACATGCGGCGAAGCTCAGCAGCTTTACGGACGACTTGTTTCGGTCCGGATAAGTCTAACTTCCGTGCAATGTCCGTCAAATCCATTTGGAATAATAAGATACACAAAATTCACACAATCGGTGTGTGTGTGTCTTCTGTGATTGTTATTATTACTGTTATTGGATTGAATTGGAAGATGATATTGATGAGTAATAATAATAAGAGTAGTCATGGCGGGAAGGTTGAATCTGGTGTGTGTTTCTAATTTTCGTTTGGCGCCAGTTGTGGGTTATTTATACTTTTGTGTGTGGGCTTGGGCTACTACCTTCATGAATATGAATGCTCACTGCGGTTCGGGTTCCAGTCTCGGTGTGACAAGGTATTGGAAAATCGAATATTCGCAACACTCGGTTTGGGTTCGAGTCAAGGTACTATTTTTAAAATCCATACCCTATGCACCAATTTCGGGTCGAGTATAGATTAGGTATTTTGAGAGGCCATCAGGTAATTATGGGCATAGATTAGATATTTGGAAAACCATGTTTCTGGTATTGAAAAAACCCGGTTTTGGGTAGGGAACCGGTTCCGGTGTTCGGATATTAATTGGTACAAATCGAGTTTGATTCCGAGTACGGGTTTTGGTACTGAAATGATACCCTATCCGTACCCTACAGGTAGGGTCGGGTACGGGCTCGGATATTAAACTCGGGTATAAAGAAACCCGGTTCTGAGTTTTTTCTTGGTCCGGGTTCGGGTTTTTTGTGAACCTCTACCCAGTTGCTATCGAATTCAAACTTAAGACCTTGAAATCTGCGACCCAAATCTTCAATTCTCATCCAATATTAGTTGACCTAAAGGTCAATGACGTGTTACTACTCACTTGTTTATTTTTGTTAAAAATATTTAATAAATGGAATAATATATTTCTTCTATGTACATACATATGTGGTTAATTAAGACGGGTCTATTGTGGTTTATTTATTAAAGTCGAGTTATTTACTATAAAACTTTTCTTCTTATTTTCAAAAAAGAAAAACTCTAAGATAATATGTTTATTGATGAAATGAAATAGATATATATGAATATGAAATCTTCCAAAACGCCAAGCTATTTACTGTTTACAAAGTTTTTTTTTTCTTATTTTCTAAAGTAACTAGTTATACTTTTATTTTTTAAAATAACTATACACTTTTTCCCTTCTAAAGTAACTATAAACGTTGCATTGTCAGTTTAGTAAGTTATCTATATAAATCAATCTTGTAGATTCTATTGAGTTATGCATCAAATATAGTTTAACACAGATAATACAAAATTGAAGTGTAACCCACATATATAATTTCATAAATCTAATAAGGCTATGTGTAGTGGGCTAACATCCAAGTCTACATCATCTAAGTATGAGTACCAAACATCATTCTAGATGGGGCGCAAAGGGCGTTAAGGTGTCGATCGTAAGGGTAGTAACGAGTGTGAATGTAGATTGTATGGCTATTTGTGTTGATTTAATGTTTTCACCAATTAAAATTCATTCCACATGGGTCTAATATGGTTAAAATGTATTTAGAGTAAGAAGTTTAAAAACAAACTTGAGAAGTTTGATTCCTTATAGTTTTACCACTAAAGTTTTAAGCAATTATCTTTTGGCACATAGAGATTTAGTTTAGTTTTTTAGAGTTTTGTCACATAAGTTATAAATATTTACCTTTTGGCCAATAGAATTTTACTTTAGTTCCTTAGAGGCTTACCATCTAAGACCTATAGTAAGGACATAACAGTAGTCATATTTGGTCTTTTTGATAAGCTGATAATGTTGGATTGGTGTGTTGTATCGATGGTTGCAAACCGGATTATGAGGATAGGGTTTGATCACCAATCACTACAGAGGGCCGAATGAATTCAAACCATAAATCAAGCACAAAACTAGACCGTTTTCTCGGTCATGCGTGTACTTTTAGGCTTTAGCTATGTTGAGAACTTTGAACCACTCGGCCACTCCCATAACCACAAGACTATTTTCTCATTTTCGAAACTGTGGATTATTCTATTATAAAGGGCAATCATCAAAGCATGTTTAACTTTAAGCCGGGGGAGTTCTTATTAGAGAAATCACTAAGATTTAAACTGAGAAGAAAGTATGTTAATCATGTTAAAATGAAAACATTCCAATTCTGTAATTTATAAATTAGTCACATAATATATAACAATATAACAAAGGTTAAGTTATTATACAAAGGGGAACGAAAATGAGAATGATGAGAAAGATTTGTAGCAAAAAAAAAAAACCTTTAAAAAATTTAAATATAATTATAAAAAAATCATAACTCAAAGTTTAATAAAAACGAAAAAAAGTAAAAACATAAAAATGTTTTCACCGTCTTCTTGTTCTCACTAAAAAAAGGCACAATGGTGAGTGAAAAATATCATTGTGTTTGTGTTTATTTTCGTCATTAATTGTGTCTTTTTTACTTGGCATATATGTGTTTTTTTATATATTGTTATGTATTACTTTACATTGTTTTATATTTTGCAATATATTGTGTCTTTTTTTAGTTATAATTGTGTCTTTTCATTTTCATCATTGTGTCTTTCATTTCGGCATTGTGTCTTTTCGTCGATTTATTTTTTCAACGGGAATGACCGAGGGGGGATATTTTAGTTTTTAAAAATTCTGCGTTTTTTATTTATATTTTAAGTTATGATTTTTTATTACTTTTTTTAATCTGTTCTTAAGATGTTTTTTATGTAAACAGAACTCATTCTTACGCTTCTCATTTTCATCTTTCCTAATTTAAATTTGCCCGTACAACAAAAGAACAATAATAATTTTAATCTCATCTTATTCATTTATTAATGTTGTACATCAATGCTAAAAATGGAGTACCATTTTGTAAATTTGTGTCCAGAATAGTGCCCCGCATACGTGGCATGCTGAACCAAAACGTGGAGTCATAAATCATACAACTTTATTAATGTACCACACAACTCCTTTTGGATCAAGTAATGTAGAATGGTAGGTAGGTTAAATATAAGGTGTTTAGTAGAGAGACGTATCTCACATTCTCACCTTAAATTTCTTTACTTATTAAACAATTATAAGTACGTGAATATTAATGAAAAGAATTAATTAAACGTACCTAACGTCCTCGAAACCTTTTATATCGGGTTCTTTCTTAAATAGTTTACCTTATAATTTACAATAATGTAACTTTATTAAAAAATAACCTAAAAGTAAACGATTCAATAATAAAAAATAATCAAAAAGTTATTTCATATTAAAAAAAAATAATGCAAAAGCACTCAATTTTTTTAAAAATAGTCCTAAAGTTTACATGTTTAAATGTAAATTGTTGGCTTAAAAGTAATTTTGAAAAAATATGGGCCGCAAATATCAAACAATTCTCGGACATAAAACCGGTTTGCCGGTAAAAACCAGTATTTTAGAAGAAAAAGAACTGACGGTAGTATGTTCTAGCAAACCGGTCAAATATACCAGACTCAAAATACTGAGCTGTTGTACGAAATCCAATTTAATTGATTCAAGCGGTTTTTAAAACACTTGAATTACTAACAAAACAATGTTATAAATATAAGTTTAAACAGTGATGGATCTTGAACATATAGTATGGATGGGCCGAAATCACGAGACCTAATTTTTTTTCCTATTTCTAAGTTTTGGGTCGGAAAACCGGTTCGAGTCGGGTCGAATAATAATTCCAAACCCTAGCCCACCAAATTGAAACAACAAATATACAAAATTGTGAAATGCAAGTTATCGAACCTAGTCTTCGCTTGCTTCTGTTGATTGTTTCGATTAATAAATTTCACACCTCACAGGTCAGTATGTCACACAGCGGCTAACGCACAACGAAAATTCCATTTATTGTTGTGTTCGAACATCGACCAGATGGTAGAGTTGGATTTTGGGCTTAATTCTTGTTTGTTTTAATTTTTTTGGTTTAAAATTTATTTGGGTTCGGGCTTGATTTTGGTCTTATGGAGTTGTATTTCTTATTCTTTCTTTATCTTTATGTTTATTTCGTAAACAATTTCTCATTCTTTAGCTTTGAACAGACTTTATTTTTTAAAAATTCAAAGTTGGTCCGCACTTAAATATATATAAATTTGGTTGGGCCGGACTCAGTATATATAAATTTTTTGTTTTGATTTTTCTTGAAAAATACACTACCGAGCCAAAAACGTGGTGGGGCCGTGGCCCGGTTTGGCCCAAGAGAAGATCCGCCGGTGAGTTTAAATGTTGTATTAAATAAGATTTTTTAAATATTTATAAATTATAAAATTTTATTTATTATTATTGAGCTATATAGTTATATAGATAAAAAAAATTAAATAGAAATACAACAAACTCGATCGGTTGACAAGAGCGGTGGGTAGGGAATTATAGAGGCTGCATTACCCCCCCCCCACCCCACCCCACCCCACCCCAACAACACATATTCACGTGTGGCAGCTGAAGTCTTGAAACTCTAACCTACCCACCATTCATATACCTTGACCTTTTAAAACCCGGTATTTTATTTGTATCGTATTTAGTTAAAAATGATACAATCAGTTAAACCGGAATATACTAAAAGGTTCAACCGAGTTAAATAATTTATATTATAATTTTATATAAATACAGTTTTAACTCAACATAACCCAAAAATACATTAATAAACATCATACTTAAACCAAATACACACATGAACAATGGCCGAGACAAACAGAAAGTTTGTGCTTTGTATACGTAATTAGTTAATTACAAAAGACGTACATAAACCAACATTGGAATTACATGATACAAATTTTGCTGATTAACAAATCGTCGTTTACCGTGTTTACTCGTTTCAACTTTATATGTTACGTTAAAAGTCATTTTTAAAAAGGGGAAAATTCTCAAAATAAGCGTTTATGAAAACGTATTCCTGGTTTTAGGTGTCATTTGCAATAAATTCTCAAAATATATATTATTAACTAGTCGTGACGAGTAGTTTATGATTACACACGAGTAGTTTGTAAAACCAGTTAAAACTTGACACGTGCCCTTAAACTAACCGTAATGAGCAGGTTTACGATTCATTTGCTCGTCACGACTAAATAAGTTTCATGCATCGTAATCAACGCTCACGAGTCATTCATAACTCATATAGACGCAACGACTAGTTTACCTGGTTTACATTCCCCACACGAGTAGTTTATTAGTAGTTAACTCGCCACGACTATTTTAACCTTACAATCTACTCGTCACGACTAAATAAACTTATGAATTACTCGTGGGCGTTGATTACGAGGCATAAAACTTATTTAGTCGTGACAAGTAAATAGTTAGTAAATCTGCTCGTTACGATTAGTTTAAAGAGACGTGTCAAGTTTTAATTGGTTATACAAACTACTCGTCACAACTAGATTATAATACCTATTTTGAGAATTTCTTGCAAATGACACATAAAACCTGAAAAACGTTTTTATAAACGATTATTTTGGAAATTTTCCCTTTTAAAAAACACGGGCATAAAAAAATATTAAAAATCTTTCAAATTTAAAACCGACAGTTTTTGAAAACCTTAAAAAATCAAGTTGCAACCGGCTAGTACGTACCGGTTTTTAAAACATTGTCTACATCCAACACTATAAATGTTATTAAATACCACCCCCCAAACACTCACACTCACACTCACACTCACACTCACACTAATGGCACCAATGTCCATGAAATGGGACGAGACATCCATGCATGAAAACCGGTTCGTCCGAGACGAGGACGAACGTCCAAAAGTGCCATACAACAAGTTTAGCAACGAGATTCCGGTCATATCCCTTGAAGGGATCGACTCGGAATCTCGTAGGGTGGAAATTTGTGAAAAGATTGTCAATGCTTGTGAAGATTGGGGGATTTTTCAGGTGGTGGATCATGGTGTCGACACCAAACTGTTGTCCGATATGACGAGGCTAGCTAGAGAGTTCTTCGCTATGCCGCCACAAGAGAAGCTCCGGTTTGATATGACCGGTGGCAAGAAAGGCGGATTCATCGTCTCTAGTCACCTTCAGGTAACGACTCAAAAAATTTTCGTCCTTGTGAAAAAATTTTATGGATCCGTCACTGATTATTATACGTACATATCATAACTATGATTATTTGTTTATTTTTTATTAATAAAAATAGTAATGATAATAATAATAATAGTAATAATTATTATTGTCATTATTATTATTACTTGTACTCTAACTAGTATACTATCAATAAGAACATAAAAATTATAACTACACACTGTTAGTTAGTCGCTCAATTATTTTAGCATGGTCCCAGTTTTATGTGTATAATCAAAATTATAGCTTCTGTGACAAGTATAATAATAACATTTATTACTATAACAATGAATTTTGATCAAATACAAATAAAATTAACATGCTAAACATGAGAATCAAGTAGAGTAATTATATATACAAGTAGAGTAATTATAATAGAGTAATTACTCTACTTGATTCTCATAATTACTCTATGATAATTACTCTATTTGAATATATAATTAATCTACTTGATTCTCACGTTTAGCACGTTAATTTTATTTGTACGTTAATCTTTCCCTACCAACAATAAAAAAAAATCTTTTTTTGTTTGTTTACTTTTTTAAAAACTAAACTTAATGCATAATATGTCAAATATTCCCTTTTTCAAACTGAAAGGGTTAAACACGTGAAATCACATATATCAAAAGCTTGATATGTTTTATTCAGTTATTATTATTATTATTATTATTATTATTATTATATTGTTCACTACATTCGTACCTTACTATTGCGAGTTTGCGGTTATCATTCAAGATGAGTGAACAATAAGACATCAAATGTGTTTCGGGAATGATCGTTTTAAACTTATTGGTTTTTGTGTTTTGTTTCTTACCATAATTGTGAAATATAGTACTTTTTTATTTTATGTTGAAATATGATTAAAGATGTCAAATAATAATAATAATAATAATAATAATAATAATTCTGCAATAAATTGGTGTAAATGTTGATTTCTATTACGGACAGCTATAAAAGTAAAAGTCAATTATAGGCAATTACGCATGGGTTGAAACTTTCTCAATAAATTAGTATGGTTGATTGGTTGAATAGATAGAACTACTTGTTATCCGGCGTGTTGCGCCGGTGTTTTTTTGTTGTAGTAGTTTCTCTGTTCAGCTAGGCGATTGCGTCAGTGTACCTTTGTTGCTCTATTTAGTTAGCAGTGGATGTGATTTGTTAATTGTTACAAAAGTTCCTTCCATTTATGGTGCTACGTTTAGCTAGGCAATTCGGTGTACATTTAACACCAACGCTTATCATCTATCTCACACCTTGCAACAATCGCACCGGTCGCACGATTTAAACACACATAAAACATAGTACGTTATAATAACTTTACCACCACACCACTTTACTTTTCCATTACCTGATTTAGTAAGAAATCTATAAATACAAAAATTTTTGTTTAAAATATTTCTATTTAAAAAAAAAACAAAAACAAAAAATTAAACAACAATAAAAAAAACTAAAAAACCGGGTGTGAGGAGAATTGAACTCGTGACCCACAACTTCCAATTTTGTTAATTTTGTTGCTTTCAAATATTAAATACTAAAACAAATATTATTTTTTTTAAAAAGTAACTTAATGACTACACATGATAGCCACTGATTGGACCCCCCCCCCCCTCCAAAATCTCTGTAGCAATTTAGGTTTCCTTTGATATATAGTATAATTATAGAATACAATTGATAATATTGGGCCTAAGCCCACCATTGTATTGGACTGGGCTAACTCAAATAACCATATTTAATTTATGGGTCGTTTGATGCATGCTATAGGGTGAAACGGTGCAAGATTGGAGGGAGATTGTAACCTACTTCTCGTACCCAATAAAAGCAAGAGACTACTCACGGTGGCCCGATAAGCCCGAAGAGTGGAGGGCTGTTACCGAAGAGTACAGCAAGGAGTTAATGGATCTGGCCTGCAAGCTACTAGAGGTGTTGTCTGAGGCAATGGGCCTTGAGAAAGAGACCCTTAAAAAAGCCTGTCTTGATATGGACCAAAAAATCGTGGTGAATTACTACCCGAAGTGTCCCCAACCCGACCTGACATTGGGCTTGAAACGGCATACGGATCCGGGAACAATCACATTGTTGCTTCAAGACCAGGTCGGCGGGCTTCAAGCGACACGTGATGGTGGAAAGAGTTGGATCACGGTTGAGCCCGTTGAAGGTGCATTTGTTGTTAATCTTGGCGATCATGGACATGTAAGTGTTTATTATTTGGGTAATTATGCAATAATGTTGTTACACATTTTATAATTATGCTAACATTGAAAATTAATTGAAACAATGTACTTTTATCCTTTTACCAATCACAAAACATATTTTTTGTCCATACTTTTCAAAATACTAGTAATGACCAATACAAGTTAAATTGTTATATATCCTATCATCATCATATTTTGATTTGAAATATTAACAAAATTTGGTATTGAGATAGTATTTGAGCAATGGACGGTTCAAGAACGCAGACCATCAAGCCGTGGTCAACTCAAACACAAGTCGGCTATCCATAGCAACGTTTCAAAACCCTGCACCAGAAGCAATAGTGTATCCATTGAAGGTGAATGAAGGAGAGAAGCCAATAATGGAAAAGCCTATAACATTTATGGAAATGTACAAGAAGAAGATGAGTACCGATCTAGAGTTGGCTCGGCTCAAGAAGCTAGCCAAGGAGACACAACAAGCTTTGGAGAAAGTGGACACAGAACCAATCCCGGAGAAAGTGAAACCGATCGAAAATATATTTGCTTAAAAGCTCTTATATTTCCCTTTTCTTATTTGATGCGCTGGGGTTAAATAATAATGATGTGTTTTGAGTCCTTATGGTTTATTTGATATTTTCGTTGTGTTGTTTTTAGTACGTGTTATAAATGTAATTTATAACTATTAGATCATTTACATTAAATTTTCTTCTTTGATTGTAAAATAAATTAAGATGCTTCGCTAGTGATTTTAATGATAAAATCACTTAAATATGTTTGATATCCAACTAAGAGTATTTTTGTGCAATTCGTTTTATTTTAAAATCTATCCCTGAATTAATATCCTATCTTTTGATTAAATTATTATTTTTTTAGGGTTAATATGAGATATATAATCTGTCAAATTGCCAAATGGATTCAGTTACAACAGAGAGACAGGTAAGCGGGCAACAAGCTGCGCTGCCACCCACTTTTAAATGGCAAAACTGATCCCCTGAAAACATAGTTATCGTTGACCGGCGTGGACAAGGCTGATGATCCATTTTGGTGTTTGTTTTGTACTTCTGGACATGCAACTTTGGCGATCTTTTGGTCATTTACTCGTGTAAGGCCCCGTTCCCGGAAGCCCTACTTTAGCGTCGGATTTACTCATATACACAGTTCTTACAATCAGAGTTAATAAAAACTTTCGCGGAAACGTCAACTTAAATAATTCATTACAAAACATTAAATCTTTTCTTTGATACTATAACACAAAACATTATATTTAAAACATCTTTTCTTCCATCTTAAGATGTCAACCGTTCAATCCATGCCATGTGCCATCCTCATGCTAGTTCTTTGGTCTGATCACCTGCGTGCATACTAAAAGTCAGCTACGCTGAGTGAATTCTAGTTAATCAAGCAACTTATCACACAACCACTACATGCATCATATACGTATCCGAAGACACGTAGTCCACTATCTAACCAGCTCACCTTACCACTTAGCCTCTTATTTACACCTACCACTTTGCCACTTTAATAACGTATAACGTTATGCCACTTTGCCACTTTAATGACATAGTCAAGTATAGGCTTACCCTACCACGTACTATCGTCATGCCACTAACACTCTTACTAGACTCTTGCCACTTCTAACACACTCTACCTCTACTTGTCTACAACACGCTTCATATCATTTACATAATAAGCAAGTCACATCATAGCATTCATACACACTAATAACCACTTGGCAATCACTATCATTGGCGATGCGTGCAATATCCGAAGATCGTTCACGCACCGGCAAGTATTATATATTAGCTACCTTGTATAACATCTATAGCATACACTTACCACTTAAGGTAAGTGTATTCACACTTCACATCGAGTATGCACACCGCCCCGAAAACATAACAAGGAAATGGGGCTAGAAACTCACCTGAAGTCGATTACTTCTTCTGCTAACGGTTACTTCTTCTTGAGCTGTGCGCGTCTAACTGTTTAATAATTACAGTGTTAAGTACCGCTCTAGTCATCTCATTGCTACTTAATTAGTCTTACACGTCTAAGCTGTTTTACTTCATTAAATCATTACCTGGTTAGTTAATCGTTACTCATTAACCTTTAAAGGTATCTTTCATAAATTGCCAAACTCCAAGGGCTGTTGTGTAATTATATAATTCTTTTCTAAGTCCAGGGACCATTCTGTCTTTATATTAAACTCCTAGTTCATTACTTTGCCCTTAACGAATCGGGTAAAGAATCATCCTCTGATTCGCTAAGCTCCCATAACGAACTAGCTAACGAATCACCCTCTGATTCGCTAAGCTCCCATAACGAACTAGCTAACGAATCACCCTCTGATTCGCTAAGCTCCCATAACGAACTAGCTAAAGAATCACCCTCTAGTTCTCTAAGTTTCCTTAGCGAACTAGCTAAAGAATCACCCTCTAGTTCTCTAAGTTTCTTTAGCGAACTAGGGTTAGGTCAGAGAACATTCCCTGACACCTTTATCTTTTCCGGCGCCGTCATCGCCGGAAAACCGCGTTTTCGCCGGAAAAACGAGATCTCACTCGTTCTTCCACCGTTTTCATCGTTTTTCGTTCCGTTTGATCCAGATTTGAGCTAGGGTGATCCCTAAACTCATCTTAGGTCCGGTTTATACCCGATTCCACCCGGATCTTGTGATTTAAATGGTTTAACGGTGTCGGCTCGTCGTTACGCGACTATAACTAACGGGTTAAGCTCATACAATATTAAACTATCGTTACCTCGGGTCGGTGCTCGGTTTCCTTCTTGATTTCAGCTAGAGATAAGGAAGAACTAGAGAGAAATATTAAGTGTGTGTTTTGGTGGTGTGTGAAATATGTGAGAATGAGGATTAAATGGTGATTAATGGTATTTATATTTAGGGATCATGGGCTCAAGCCCATGGACTCTCCTTCATTCTTTCATAACCCAAGTCCATAACCCATATCCATTACCCAACACTAGCCTGACCCATACCAACTCCTACTCTATTTATTTATTTCCCGATAACCCGAGTAAACTTTCCCTCTATTATTAAATAATATAATTAATATTATTTTGGAAATTTCGGGATGTTACAACTCGGCTGTTGCGCACTTTTTAATTAAACGTTTCTTGCTATTGTTAAAAAAGAATAATTCTAAGATAATATGTTTATTGAATATATATGAAATCTTCAAAAACGCCTAGCTATTTACTATTTATAAAGATTTTTTTCTTATTTTCTAAAGTAACTAGTTATACCTTTATTTTTAAAGTAACTATACACTTTTTCCCTTCTAAAGTAACTATAAATGCTGCATTGTCGGTTTAGTAAACTATCTACATAAATTAATCTTGTATTTATGCTTTTAAGTTATGCATCAAATATAGTTTTACATAATTTATATAAAGTTGAAGTGTCGACCCATAAATATTAATTTACAACATCTCATAAGGTCATGTACAGTGGGATAACATCTAGATCCACATAATCAAAGTATGGGCACCAAACACCATTACGGAAGGGGCGCCAAGGGCTTTAAGGTGCGGAGCGTGAGGATAGTAACGAGTGTGTGTAGATTGTATAGATATTTGTGTTGATTTATGGGTTGATCAATTAAAAGTTTAAAAAAAATTGAGATGTTTGATTCCTTTATAATTTTAGCACTGAAGTTTTAAATATTTATTTTTGACCTATACAATTTTAGTTTAGTTTTATTAGCGTTTTATTACCTAAGTTTCATGCATTTATCTTTTAATGCTTTAAAGTTTTGCCACCTAAATTACAAATATTTACCTTTTTGACCCATAAAGTTTTACTTTACTCGGCCCAGTTTATTGTGTCATTTATTACTCGTCTGTTTTTTTTCCTTAACTACTTGTTGGACTGTGATCTACTCGGCCCTTTCGGCCTAGATTTTTTGATATCCTTTACTACTTGTGGTTCATGATCTGCTCGTGTTTCAAGATCTACTCGACATGGTTTTTTTGATTCATGATCTACTCGCCCCGACAATAACATTAATGCAATCGCCGAGCCTACTGCTTTGTTTGCGCCTAGTTTTGATTTTGGGTGAGTGTATCGTTTAATGACAAGTGTTTGGTTTTTATTGGCTATACGATTAGTACTAGGGCTGTCATAACATGTCAGACAAGACACGACACGATAAAACACGATGACCTGTTGTACTAAACACGAACACGACACGATAACTAATCGTGTCATTTTTTCTAAACATGAGCATGAACCTGTTTAGTAACAGGTTAACCTACTAAGACATGTTAAGAGACATGTTTAAACATACAATATGTGTAATGAAAACAAAATTTTCAAAACAAACATAAAATTAGTTAATGCAAAATTCATAGCATATTTGAAACAAAAAATCATAATCCTTAACATATATGAAACAAAAAATCACAAATCCATAACATACTTGAAACAAAAAATCATATAAGCAAATAATAACATTCATTATAAATATAATAACGAGTTTTAACGAAAATAAGTGTAATGCCGTATATAATCTCGTGTCATGTTAATAAGTTCTTTGTCATTGACAGCCACTTACTATTACTCATCTTTAATTTTATACTTTACCTTGGTTAACAGAACCCAGATCACAACCGGTAACAACAACCTAGTACCAACCGCCATGGACACCGGCTGTCTTCTCAGAGCACTAAAACCATCAAACACAATCCTTAAAAAAACAATCAATCTCCGATGTTCATCCTCGTATTCCACCTCACCCACCAATTTGTTTTACACAGGTCAATTAATTAATATTAATAATTAATACTAATCACCAAATTTCATTTCCAATTATATATACCCACCACATTAATTTAATTACTTACAAACAAACCCATAATTTATTAATATGAATTTGTATTCAGGAACAGTGAAGAAGAGAGTGTACGATGGGTTATTGTTGGATGCAGGTGGAACTCTTCTGCAGTTAACAAAGCCGGTTGAGGAAGCTTACGCGTCAATCGGTCGTAAATACGGTCAGTATACGAACCGTGGAAGGTCATTTATGTTCGTTTATTTAATAAGCGGAAGTTTGTTAGTTTATATTTATGTTCGATAATGTACATTTGTTTAAGTTTGTTCGTTTATGTCAGTTTAGTCTAGTTTTATTAATTTGTATAGGCCTAAGTACCAATGTTGTAGAAACCGCTAGGCGATAGTCGGACGGTGGGGTAGGGACTAGCGATTAATCAGAATTAATAGGGATTAGTCAGATTATAATTTATATGTAAATTTTCAAATATACGATATACCAAATTTTATATATAAATTTCTAATTATGACCAACTAGCGATTAATTAGGCATTAATCGATGCCTAGGCGTGAATTTTACAACCATGGGCCTAAAAGATTGATATTCACGTTTACTTTTAATTTTTAATTCTTTGGACTTCTATGTATTGATTTCACACCGCATAACTAAGCTTCAGCCGAGCTTTGGCTTGTTTAAGGCATTGCACATGAGCTCGAGCCGAGATTAGGCTCGTTTAAGGTTTTGTCAAAATATATAAAAATAATTAAAACTGTATATAAATTAATTTATATATAATTAGCGAGCCAAAATTGAGCTTGAACAATTGACTCACAAGCCGAGCTCAAAACAGGTCGAGCTCGAGCTTGAACAAACAACTCACAAGCCAAGCCAAGCTCAAACTTTAGAAATAGAGCTAGAAACATGCGATTGATGCTCTGATTCGAAAGACCTCTGATATATTTGGATCACTATAATTTTAAAAAACACACACAAAAATAAATGACGATTTCTCTGCATTTGTATTTAAATTAGTTATGAATTAGTGATGCTTGTTGTCTAAACTTATGCCTTAAATATCAAACCCTGCACAGAGTAAAAGGAACCTATATGCGAATCCAACTCGTGTTTGTATTTAAATTTATCATCTGAAAAATGCATACACGAGTTCTTCTCTTATGACGTGATTCTTTAGCTTGATAGGACTTAACTCTGCTATGCTAGAGAAAGTAGATACGCGAACATGGCTCTGCATATCTCATGGCTATAGGCGTAATTAATATCGGTTTAACACACCTCGCAAAATGGCTACTTTCTTGATTTTCTCTTATAATATTCGATCTAAATCTTTGCATATAGGTTTAAATGCAACTCCTGCTGATATAAAACAAGGGTTTAAAAGAGCCTTTTCTTCTCCATGGCCCGAAAAACTTCGTTACCAGGTACCATTGTTATTATTATTATTTACATGATTTATCAGCATGTAATAAATCTTGATTTTCTTCTTGTAAAGGGAGATGGAAGACCATTTTGGAAGCTTGTTGTTTCTGAAGCCACCGGTTGTTCTAATAACGATTACTTTGAAGAAGTTTATGAGGTTAGTCACCTAATGACTAACAAGTAACAACTAATAATAATTTTGTTTTACTTGAAAGTTATTAATTAGCATATTTAAGTATTTAACTGTTACTCATTTGTGTTTTTACTAGTACTATGCCAACGGTGACGCGTGGCACCTTCCAACCGGCGCGCATAAAACACTAACGGATTTAAAAGAGTCTGGAGGTGATAATCAAGTATTTATTTTAGGGGTGTCCATGGCTCGGTTTGGGCTAAAACCGAACCAAAACTCGAAACTTCGGTTGCAGTTTATTTCAGTTTTGCTATTTCAGCTTGAAATTTTTTGGTCGAAAATTTTTTTAATTAATATTCGATTGATTATTTTACATTTGGGCTAGAATATTTTAGTTACATATTGATTAATTCTTATAAATTATTTAAATAAAAAAAACAAAATATTAAAATCTATAGATTCGGTTTGGTTTTATTACATGCAAAACGAAAACCAAAGTACCGAACTATAAGTTTGGTTTTTGCAACAAAACACAAAACCAATCTGTCGGTCTTGTTTCAGTCTTTTAGGTTTTGGATCGGTTTGTTTATTTTCATGCACACCCCTATTTTGTTTTATTTTCTCATATTTTTATTTTCTAAGTTCTCATATTTTGTAAGTAAATAGTTTTTATTTTTTTATTTATCGTATAGTTAAACTGGCTGTCGTGTCCAACTTCGACACTCGCTTAAGGAAGTTGTTACAAGACCTCAACATTATAGACTTGTAAGTATCAACTACCAATATTAATATTATTAATCATATTGATTATTTACTAAATATTTGTTTTTTTGGTTAGGTTTGATGCTGTCATAGTATCTTCAGAAGTCGGGTACGAAAAACCGGATGCAAAAATATTCGAAACGGCTTTAGGTATGTAATGTAACAATCATTATTTATTAATACATTTAATTTTTTCTAATTATATAGTTATGTTACATGATAAATAGATCAGATTAATGTGGAAGCTGCAAAAGCTGTACATGTAGGAGATGATCAGAAGGCTGATAAGTTAGGAGCAAATGCTGTTGGAATTGATTGTTGGTAAGCTTAATCTAATATTCTAATTAGTTATGGAGGTGTAAATCGTAAACGAGCCGAGCCTGGGCTTGAGATCGGCTCATTTCAAGCTCTTTTTCTAAAGCTCGAGCTCGGCTCGTGAGTCTTTTTTAGGTGTGGGCTCGGCTCGTTTATTATTGATTTTAGTTAATTTATATACATTTTTAATTATTTATATATATTTTGAGAAAATCTTAAACGAGCCCAAGCTCGACTCGAGCTCGTATAGTACCTTAAACGATCGAAAGCTCAAATCGAACTCGGCTGTGCAATGTCCATCATCATCATCATCATCATCATCGTACTCAGTATATCCCACCAATAGCAATGCTATGGTAGGGTCTGAGGAGGGTAAGATGTAGACAGCCTTACCTCTATCCCATAGGGATAGAGAGGCTGCTTCCGGTGAGACCCCCGGCTCGATAGTAGTTTTGCATCAAGCCTTGGACATAAGGCACATAGCACTCAATCATCGGGACACCGGCTGATCGGTGCATGTGCCCTTGTCTTTCGGCTATCAACGCCACCACATGATGCCTGATTAACCTTCCGCCACTTTTAACGTTATTTTCACGAGATTAGTAAAATAACGTCAAAATTAGTGCAATTTTACTTTTGCCCACCCGAGGGTTCACACATATATACATTATATGCGCGCACCGCAAGCAGGGCGTGGCTGTGCAATGTGAAATACTAAAATTAATACTTAGAATTCTGAAAGAGGTAAAACTTAAAAATAAACAATGATTGATGAGCCTAAATGAGCTTCTCATACAAGGCTCGAGCTCCATAACTAAATGAGCTTTACTTGAGGCTTGGGCTCAGCTCGAGCTCGAAAAAGCTCTCGTTTTGAGCTTTTTATCGATCTGAGTTTGAGTAGATTATGAGCAACTCGACTCGTTTGCTCCCTAGTGTAAATATACATTATTTTAAATATATTTTTGTATAAAAATATTACTAAGATTTATCTGATGAGCAGGTTATGGGGAACGGAAGTGAAGACATTTTCAGATATTCAGGACCGTATTCTTGTACATGACTTGTAGCTTGTATACACAAATTATTTGTTTGAATTTGTGGAAATTGTTTTTCTTTGAAGAATTGGACTGATGTTATTAAGAATTATAGAATGAAAAGTTGGTTAAATTGTAACTTTTTTACCTCATTCCATTTAGATATTTCAAATTCACTAAAGAAAAAAAAACATATTTTACATGATTCATTCTATATCTACATGATTGTAATACACATTTTTTACTTGCCCAAGTCCCATCAAATTCTTAAAAATTTTGAAGACGACCCTGATATAAATACTAGAATAATCAAATATATATTCTTAAATATTTCAAACCGCTCAATAAAGTTAAATAACGAGGCTTAGATGTCAAGCCCATATTCAATTCTATCATAATTTCCCTCCTAATATTTAATCTCTTGTCTTATTCACCTTAGTTATTTATGTTTAATTGATCAAAACCATTTCGGCAATCGAGTTATAAAATAGTCAATTTTCGTCATAATCTTCTAATCTTTCATCTCAATCATCATAGCTATTCATGGGTCATTGATCAAAAATCATTTCGGCAATTGGGTTATAAAATAGTCAGTGAATTAAAAAGGGAAATATTATTTGAAGATCAAATAAGTAGAAATATGAAATTAAAATATCATTCATTTTAGACTTCTTATTATTTATATTAAATATTTCATTTCCTTTTTATCATTAATTTTGTTTCTTTATTTTAAATAACAGACCTACTTTATTTTTATTATTTAACAAATTCTTTGTAATACACATGTTCAAAAACTAGTCTTCTCTAAAGTTAATTCACACAATACAACATAGTACAATAAAATAAATACATAAAATAAAAATTGGAGCTCTTTCCAACCATTTCCCCTCAAAATTCAAAAGACGCGTGTTCAAAACAATCGAAATCATTAGAGTCGGCTTTTTTTATACGTGTTACAAACATAATATTTGATGGTAGTTTTATCCATTTTATTTTAGTTTTTTTTCCTTGCGTTACTGTTTTCCATAAGCCAGTCTAAAATTTTGGTATGTAGGAGCATAAATGTTGATGCTTTTGGACATCTAACTGTTTTATATGCTCAAAATAATTTCGTTAGCACCTTCGTTGTTATGATATGGAACCACAAGTTGTTTAGTACTACATGCATTTTGGAGAGGCATAATGTGACTTATAAGTTTAAATGGTTGCATTACATGCCCTTAATGATGCGCCCCTCACAATTGATAGCACATCTTTTATATGATGTTTAGTTAAGTTTATATACTCTTCATTAAGCTATAAAATTGAATAGGAGATCCCCGAGCAGGATCGTGTTCTTGAATTGAATGTTTTGCTTCGCATATTGCCCCAACTTATTTGTAATGCTTTTAGAATATGTTAGTAGAATAAACATGTTTAGTCTATCGATTTCAAGTGTTTTGCTTTATGGTCTTACATGTTTTGACTTTGGTTAGTTAGTAATTTATTGTGTTTTTGAGTGTGTTTATAGGCTAGTGAGTTATGTATAGTTGATGGTTAGTAATTTATTCTGCGAGGTGTATATGCTCTTTATATATAGAAGTATCACTCCACTCACCGTGTGATAATATTATGAAGCTAAAATGATGTTGAGGACAAGAATGATCATGAACATGTTGTGACACCCGGTAATATAAAAAGTATTATTATATTTTATAAATGAGATTAAGATATGTTTAGACTGGGTTATGTGAGAATTAAGATCCATAAGTTAAATATAGTATTTTATGCTATGAAAGAATGGAATATATATTTTTTAAAACACTAGAGAATTTAGACGGAATAAAGAAATGTTGGCGTAAGTTAAGAAGAAACGAACGTTTTTGGTTAAACGTGTGAATATTCAACACGACATTCGATAAAATGACCATGGATGAATCCATTTGAATATTGTAAAGGATTGAAAACCGAGAACGCCGGCGAAAACGTGACTCAATTTTGAGTTATAACGAAACGAGAAAATGCAAATTAGTATTTTCAAACACGTTCCTTAAAGCACATGTACCGATGAACTTGTAAAAGTTAATACCGTCTCCGTATTTGGGGTTTATCATTTAGAAAAAATAAATCAAATAAACACCATAAGTTTGGATGAGTTGTTTTTGAGAAAAACAACTACACTAGTTTTATTAAGTTCGGAGTAACACGGAACCGACACCGGGTAACGATCGTCAAAAATATATTAGCGGAAATCATAAGCTAGTGAGACAATTTTAAGTCGAGATTGAAATAAATATTTTGACGAAATTATATTTGAAAAATATAACGTCACTTGAAGTAGCGGGTTCGTTGGAGCGAGAGACCGAAACGCGATCGCAAAACGCGTTTAAAACCGCACTATATATGGTGGGTCACCTCACTTTACATTCATTTTAACATCATATTACTGCATTTTAGAGAGAGAAATGTAAAGAGAGGTTAGAGGATTCCGGCAAGGTTGCCGGCGTCCGGTGGTGGTGCACGGTGGTCGGTGGTGGTCCGGCGCGGTGGTCCGGTGGCGGCCGAAACCCGTCTTCTACCCGGAACAAAGACTGGTTTCAATGTGACTTTTGGTTTCGTTCCAATAAGGACGGATAAATATTTTAACAAATGAATTTTGCTTTTAAATATTCTTACGACTGTAAGTCGTTAATGCTATTTTTGTTATTCTAACGAACGCTAACTTTGGGCCGTATGAGCGAAGTGGTATTTATGAAACCAAGAAAATCTTTGTTTTAAAATATAAGTTTTAAAATTGAAAACTCATCAACAATTGTGTTGACGTATTTTGAACGCGTGTTTTTCGGGTTAAGAAAAAACCGGTGCTTCTTTGGAGATGATGTGGGAAAACAGGTGTAATACCTGAATATGGCTAAACGACGTCTGTCACTGTCCAAATTAATTGATTAAGTCTTCCATTATTAAATTAAGGTTTTTTGGGTGTGACACATGGTAACTAAAAGAGAACTCACTACATCAATAATAAAAGATACTCTTGTGGTGGGTGACCACACGTTGAAATATTTTTGGTTAAGAGCCGAGAATTTAAGAGGTAAACACTTGACGGTTGTCAACACTCTCCCGTTGACCGAGCGGTCGGTATTCACGGGTAATCATGGAAGTTATAGACTTGACAAATTGAAGCAACTAGGGGCTATTTTGCATATGAATATGGAGGTTAAAGGGGTTTCAATAACTAAACTAGGGGGTCATTTCAACAGGTCATGTACATCAACCAGGATGCATCTAACATTGTGTAAGTGAAAATAAAAAAATATATTTTAGATTTGCTTTTGTACTTTTGAATAAATTGAATTGAATGTTTTGTTTTGTATATTGCCCCAACTTAGTTGTAATGTTTTTAGAATATGTTAGTTAGAATAAACATGTTTAGTATGTCGATTTCAAGTGTTTTGCTTTATGGTCTTACATGTTTTGACATTGGTTAGTTAGTATTTTATTGTGTTTTTGAGTGTGTGTATAGGCTAGTGAGTTATGTATAGTTGATGGTTAGTAATTATTCAGCGAGGTTTATATTTTCTTTATTATACAGAAGTATCACCGGGAGTCACGGTGGTTACAGACGTGAAAGACTTAAACAATTGGGGGTGAACGTTTTCATGAGCACGAAGGTTCAAAGATTATCGAGAGCTAATCTAGGGGGTGCCTTTCAACAAATCATTTACATAAACTAGGATGCATCAAACATCGTGTAAGTGAAAAGAAAAATAATAACTTTTGATTTGCTTTCGGACTATTGAATAAATTATATTGAATGTAATATTATAGGTTAAGGCAAGAGACGATCAAAAAAGTTTTTGAAAAAGCTCCTGAACTACTTACCAACATTGGAGATGAAGAGGGGGTGATGAGAGGGGGGATCAACAACCAAAATCTTGAAGAATGGAATCTAAACACTATTTTCAAATCAGGTGGTTATGAATTTGATTACCAAGAAAACTATGAGTTAGTGAAAGGGGAAAATGTCAATAAGATTTGGGCAAAAGTTATCAAGAAAGTCTAATAGGGGATGATGATGATGAGGTTAGATATGCAATGGTAGAAAGATATATACTTGTTTTTTATTTGGTTTAATCTCTTGGTTACTTAGTTTTCTGTTTTTACTTTTTTATGTGACAATTTTACAAAGATATGATATGATGTAAACCAATCTTAATATGTTAGATCGTATGGGCTTGATCTACAAGCGAAACCGGCCCATCTCAAGATATAAGTTTAGGAAACTAAATAAACTAACAAAGAGATATAGGCAAGGAGATATACAATACAAATGCATTTAAAAACACATAGAGCATGTTTGGGATTGCTTCTTAAAAGTGCTTATGGCTTTTTGGAGGCAAAATGCCTCCAAAAAGCCATAAGCACTTTTAAGAAGCAATCCCAAACACCCCCATATTCCATATCTCGTTTTTTTTCCTTTATGTGGTGTTACGAATTCGACTATATCGGTTAAATTCGGTACATACACTAAACTCAATAAATTCATTAGTAACAACCTAGAATGGTATTGACATACGTATAACTTATGATAAAAAAAATCATATTTCAAACGATATGTATTCGGTTGGTAAAACCTACGCATTTACAAAACTCTCGTGTTGTGGCGGTGAAGCTATTTGACTTTTGCCGATATCAGCTTAGTTTAACATGACACATGCCATAAACCCTAAAAGTAAATTAATAAACACCCAAAAAGTAGCATATTTATTTAAAAAAAAAACAACACAATTTTAATCAGTATTTGTTAAACTTGTGACGGTGCTGATACTCAATCGGTCATTTCTAAAAGTAAATTAGTAAGCGATTTTTTTTTTAAAAAAATACCCGATGTGAAACCATCACATCACGCGACTTGGACCAGTTTGATTTATGCGCTTCAGTCGCATACCTTTTAATCTTATAAAATAACAAAATATATAGATTGTAAAAACACCAAAGCTAAGGGACTTGTGTTGCCAATTGGTGTTATTATTACGTTTTGAAATTGAAGTTGCTTAATATTAAAGCAGAGTAATATTAATATCACACCTATATATTATATACACATGACAATCGATAGGGTTTAAAGTCTGGTTTCATTGAAGCATAATAATAATAATCAATCTGAGGTAAAACTATTATATTTAGCTTTCACTTGTTTGTTTTGTTTTTTGCTAGATAATTGATGTGTTAAAAGTATTTAATTTGATAAGACTATGTGTTGTCGTTGAGACACTAGTGGGTCCGTAGATTGTACACTCAGCCTATTGTGGTGCAGGCTAACATGCTTCTTGTTTTTGTTTTTTGTCTTTTCTTCCGAAAATATGAAATAACAATATAATGCAGTGTACAATAACTAGTGTACAATAACTGGACACTCAGAGAGCCTGTTGTTGTGGTTTAGGCTAACAGTGCTTTCTGTTTTTTTTTTGTCTTTTCTTCAGAAAATATGAAATAACAATATAATGCAGTGTACTTTGTATACTCAGAGAGCCTGATGCGGTGCTTTATGTTTTTTTTTGTCTTTTGTTTTCGAAAATATGAAATAACAATATAATGCGATGTACGCTAACTATACACTCAGAGAGTCTGTTGTGATTCAGGCTAACAGTGCTTTCTGTTTTTTTTTTTTGTCTTTTCTTCCAAAAATATGAAATGACTAATGCAGTGTGCGTTGATTGTACACTCAGAGAGCCAGCCTGTTGTGGTTCAGGCTAACAGTGCTTTCTGATTTTTTTGTCTTTTCTTTCAAAAATATGAAATAACAGTATAATGCAGTGTACGATGATTGTACACAGAGAGCCTGCTGTGGCTAAGGCTAGCTGTGGTTCACGCTAACAGGGCTTTATGTTTTTTTTTGTCTTTTGTTTTCGTAAATATGAAATAACAATATAAATTAAAAAAATAAATTTTATAATAAAAGATAATAATATATAAATAAATTTTATAAATATTTTGATAAGCGACATCGTTAATATCGTATAGTTGTTGATTACGTTACGAAATCGAGAAGAATTAAACTGATTTTTTTATAGATTAGCCTCAAATAAAGCTCGTTTATTTTAGTTATCGAGACTCGTTTAGCCTTGACAAGCTTAGTGTATTTTTAACGTTTTAAGGCTTTTAAACTTTTATGCATCAATTTCATATTGTATAGCATAGCTCGAGCCAATCGCTTAAGGTACTGCAAACGAGCTCAAGCAGAGCTAAGGCTCATTTACGGTTTTTCTCAAATTACAAAAACAATTAAGAATGTGTGTAGATTAATTATTAAATAATAAATGATCCGAGCTCACGTTAACTAACCAAGCTCGAGTTTGAAAAAACGGTTAACTAACTAAGCTTGAGCTTTAGAAAAAGAGCTCGAAACTAGCCGAGTTCATGCTCTGATAAGTCAAAACAAGCTGAACTCGTGATCGGCTCGTTTACACCCCTGCATGGTTCCGTTTTGGGTTAAAACTTAAAACCGAACCAAAAACCGAAACTTCGTGTTTTGAACTTTTGAAAACTTTTCGGTTTCGGTTTTTTTGGTTTTCGAGTATTTGAGTTACATGTTTATACAACTCTTATTAATAACCTAAAGTTAAAAAATATCGAGATATTTGGTTCGGTTTATATTAGTTCTGAAACCTAAACCGAGCCGTAAGTTCGGTTTCTTTACAAAAAGATAAAACCAAACCGTCGTATTTGTTTTGTTTCGGTTTTTTCAGTTGCATGCACACCCTAATACAACTATAAAGTTCATAGAACAAATAAAAATATTAAATATACATCAATCTGTGTTCTATAATCTCTTATTGATATTTGCAGTTGTTGATTAAAAATGGAACAATTTCCACAAAGACAATTATTTGGTGGAGCAATTTCCGCTGCTTTCCCACTTAGGTTTGAGGTTGGTTTTGATTCTATTTTTTTAATATATTTGTTTATTGTATATGTTCATCATTTAAAGATTTTAATGCCAAATATTAAATTTTTAACTTGCAGGATGTGAGCAAGATTCGTGAAGTTCCCGATCATCAGGTTCGCTTATTTCATGGATTTTGTGTTCATATATCATAATAATTATTAGGCCTGTAAATGAACCGAACGTTCGTTGAATTGTTCGTGAACCATTCGGCGGGAAGTTCGTTTATTTAATAAACGAACGAACATGAGCAAAAAATTTGTGTTTGTTTAATTCAACGAACGAACATGAACACATGTTTCGTTCGTTCGTTCATTTATGTTCGTAAAAATTCATTTATTTATGCTCATTTGTATCCGTTTATTTATGTTCGTTTATGTTCGTTTACATTTTAATAGACAAATAATTAAATATTATCTTCAAGAGTCATCTACTTAATGTTTTATATTCATTTAAGTGTGTTCATTTATGATCGTTTATCTTTGTTTGTGTTCACTTACATTTGTTCATATATGTTCATTTAAGTTTGTTTAGTTATGGTTATTTATCTCCGTTTATGTTCGTGAACTATTCGCTTAAAATTAAACAAACGAACACGAACATGTTTACTTTTTAAATAAACGAACACGAACACAAAATATGTGTTCGATTAAGTGTTCATGTTCGTGTTCGTTTACAAGCCTATATTAATTATGCTTCAAACTTATTTTTCCTTTTGATTATTGGATTTTTTTTATTTTGTGTACAGGAGGTGTTTGTGGACCCCGCACGCGACGAGAGTCTGATAATCGAGTTGTTGGAGATGAAGAATGAGTTAGCAGATAATGGAAGTGCCACTTGGTTTCTACAAGACCTTGCTACCGAACAAGGCGCAGAGGGCAACATCGTAAATTCACATTCACTTGTTCTATTTGTCTGTTTGACTATTTTGACAAATTTGGTATAAAAACGAATGTTTTTAATTTGTTCCGTTTAGGTGACTGAACAATCGGGCGTGTTCGAGGCTCAAGGATTAGCGTACAGAAACATGCCTTCTGTCATAACAACTGCAACTGCTCAAATGGTAAACAAGATTACAACTTTGACTTTTAGTCAAATGATAAAGTCAAACATTTGGTTGTTCACTTGTTTTCGCAATTTCTTGTAGGCTATTTCCAAGGGACGCCAAGGAAGAGACGCACAAAATCTTGTAAAGGTATTATATCGTATATACCCTTACAAAGTAGTTAAAATATCAAATATACCCAATTTATAAAAAGTTTAAAACACAATTTAATAAATGACCATTTTACCCTTATTATTCTAGAACTTTAAAGTTTCATATATGCCCATCTTTTTTATTTTTATACATAAAGACTAGATTTCTCAAAATATTAGATTACTTATCGTTTGATTATCATGCGATTATTTGCCTTCAAGGGAACAAAAATAGAATTTAAACAAATGTAACGGAAAGGGGTAGAATGGTCATAAAGTAAATATTCATTAAAGTTGCTTATATATGATATTTTGCGTTTTTGTTGGGTATATATGAGAAATTTAACAAGTTTGTAATGGTATATATGAAATTATCGATTTTTAAATATTATGTTTTGGTTAAGACTAACTACTCATGTGCTTCGGCCTTCGGTTCAGGTATATTTGGCGAATTTGAGACTCAAAGGTGTTGGAACCGATGTGCTCATTACTGCATACGAGCCTGTTTTCATACAGTACGTAAAAATTAATATCTTTTTTTTTTCTTTTAATTATGGGGGGTTTTGGTTTCTAAAATAAATAATGGAATGTGGTTTGTTTGTGTTGTGGTTGCAGCCCGTCTAGCGAGAGTGCAAGATCGGTTGGAGCTGGTTTAACCGTGCCTGCTGCAGAGTCGGGACGGACTCCGATGGCTGATGTTTATAAACAAGTGGTGTCTGCATTTAGAGTCAATGATTGGAACCTGTTTAATGCTGCTGCTATTTGAGAAACCAATTTTGTTGATTTTATTTTAATATTTTTATGTTACAAAACTGAAGTTGGGATTTTTCAGATAAAGTTTTGGGATATTTAAGTATTTTTATATTTGGTTTATTTTGGTATGAATTTATTTACATTGATTTAGTTTTTTTTTTATTTATTTTAATTAGGATTAAATTTTATATGAAAGCAAGAGTAAATACCAAATTATGTTTTAGTTTTATTCTAAAGTTGGCATATAAAAGGAACAAGTGTTTCTTGAATCATGATATCCAACTTGGACATAGATACAAATGGATTAACCGAAACAAAACGAATATGTATATGCGAGTCAATTTGGTTTAGTTCGTTTATAACTATAAAATCATACTTGAACTATACTTTCGTTATTGAATTGAAATCAGAAAAACGCAAATGAAGGAGTACGGATGAGATTTTTTTCCTGAATACTCGTACATGTTCTGCACGCGTACCCGCAAAATCAATACTAGGATTTTAAGAATTCGATGCTTACCGGCACTGATCCGTTAGGAATAGGTATAGTTTTATTGGGAAGTCCAAGCCGTGTGTGTCTTCAAGCGGTTATTTTGGTACTCGGTACCCGTTTGGATTAAGGTATTTTGGTAATTCATACCCGTTTGATATTCTGGTTTAATTTGGTATAAAGGGTTATTGGCTTAATTTTTGGTTTTAGTATATTATGTTTTGGTTGTGGGTATTACGGCTTTGGTATTATAGTTTATTGAATGTCGATACCATAACGGTACCCATACCAATTTAGCCAATTTGGTACCCATCGAGGACCAATACCCACACCAATTCAGCTTGTTTGTTACTCATACCCGCCACCAATACCAATTTATGTGGATCTTTGAAAAAACAAACAAATTGATACCAAACCGTATATTGTACCATGAAATATGTTACGATACTCGGTCTCCGGTCTAACTGCATTTCGGTACCGGTCTTAACTAAAGGAGAACACTTTTTACATGATTTATTCCAATTCTAAAGGCAAACTTATATGATTATAAAACACATCATATGCATGAAGTGTCATTCCAAAATGGTCATTATTATATATCTTACACTATTCTAGTATAAAGACTCTAAATGGAATGGCTTTGTTTACCAGGATAGGATCCGATACAAATAAAATTAACCTACTAAATATATAAATAAATAGAGTAGTTACTGTTTTGAACTAGGGTAATTATGTTATAAAAATAAAATAGTGTAATAATTATTTTAGTTTATAGAGTAATAATAATTACTTTAATGTTAACATAATTACTCCAGTGATTTGTACACTTCTCGCAATTAAAGTCATTTGTATTTGACCCTTAATCACCATCAACACCACACCTTTTTAAGAGTTGAAAAATTAAGATGACTTATCTATAAAAGTTTGGTTTAGCTAATTCTATCATCCTTGTGCAATATGTTACCTAACCGATTTCCTAAAGGATATTGCAAAATTAGTAAGTGCAATCATAGTCATTAGCCATGGGGAGATATCGACTGTGTTCATATGTCTAATAAACCGACGCTTGATCACCCCTTTCTCAACAAAGTACCATTACGGGTTTGAATAATTTTCTCTGTACGCATTTATGTGTATGTTGATTAAAAGAGTAATAATTTGTGGATGAGAAAGGGGTGGGCGAGCGTCGACTTATGACACCGATGTAGTTAAAAGGAAACACACAAAACTTGTTCTTGAACTAGCTAAAATTCGGTTTTAACCTACACATGCAAAAAATGAGTTGGGTGGTTGAGAATTCAAAAGCAAATCTTTTGATCAATTTTATTGTGTTAGCATGCTTGTTAAATGTTAACAATAGTTAGGATTTTTCCTACTTTGTATATTAATTAATCTATTTTATAGTGTTCCGTTCACCAGTCTGACCGTTAACTAGTTGAGAAAATAAAGAACATAGTATTATGATTTCATGGGAAATGAAGTAAAAAAGAATACATATGTTGGTCCGTTTAAGAAGTAATAACAATGGAAATCACAGATAAACTAACAAATTTATTTTTGTTAGTATATGACTATTATTTTAGCAATTTAATTATTTGTATAACAGATTCTCAATCCACCATTTATACATATTTTTTCCATATCATGTGGTTTTGCAGAGAACAATGTAAAAAATTCTTATGATATCTACATATATGTAATATTTAAATTATTTTCTATATGTGTGTAACATGGCCCGGTATCCTAGTAGATAATATGGCAATGGCAATATAATGATTCTTGGATGCTTTGGATGTTCTAATATGATAGGATGCAGGTAAGGAAACACAAACCGGTGATTAACAACAAAGCATTCTAAGGCTCGAACCTGCGACCCTTCAAAGATAAAACAACAAATTTTTCACTAAACGACATCGATTCCTAGATACTTCTAGGTCCTTAAAAAATTTAATATACCGCTTCTAAAAAATTTGTAAAAAATATTGGTGTCTCGTGACACCAATCCACACCATCCACCCCTTGCATATGGACCTACTTTAAGTTGGTAATGGTATATACTAGTGACCCAAGAAAACACGCTGTATATTTATCTGTAGCCCGTAATGAACACAAACTAACCCAGTTTAACTAAACGGTTCAAAATTTTCGAGTTTACTGAAGACGAACATAGAAAGAGTTGAAGACAATTTATAACCACGAACATAAAAAGAATAAATCACAATGTTGACCAGGGGGTGTTCGGTGAATGGTGGTCGGTGATTGTAAGGCCAATTTTAGTGACTTGTGATATCAAATGACGAAACCCGTTATATGTTTTTATGGTCAAATTAATAATTAAAGCCGATGATAAAACCAGACACAAAACGAGAGCTTCGGGAACGCGCGCTTAGCTTCAACTAGTGAAAGCTTCTAGAATGTTAGTTGTTTGGCTATAAATAGAGTCTTATGTTTGTCATTTATGTGTGTGTGTTTGTAAGATGTAAATCACCACCCAAGGGGAGCTCACCTTGGGTGGGACGGTTCTTCGTTTAATGTAGTAATCTTTTACCGATAACAAGATCGTTCACTATCCATATTATATTTACATTATTGTTCGGTCGTTTGATTTACCGCCTCCGTCTCGACACTTTGTATCAAGTGCAAAATCCGTTCGAGTGGTCTTTTTGGGACCTACAACGTTTTCATGAACATGGAGGTTCAAATATTATCGAGAGCTAATCTAGGGGGCCTTTCAACAGATCATTTACATAAACCAAGACGCGTCAAACATTATGTAAGTGAAAAAAAATATAATAACTACTTTTGATTTGCTTTCTGACTATTGAATTAATTGAATCTGAATGTAATATTATAGGTTAAGGCAAGAGACGATCAAAAAAGTTTTGAAAAAGCTCCTGAACTACTTACCAACATTGGAGATGAAGAGGTGGTGATAGGGGGGGGGGGGGGGGGGTTCAACAACCAAAATCCTGAAGAATGGCATCTAAACACCATTTCCAAATCAGCTGGCTATGAATTTGATTACCAAGAAAACTATGAGTAAGTGAAAGAGAAAAATGTTTGTAAGATTTGGGCAAAGGTTTTCAAGAAAGTTTCCTTAAGTGAGTTTAAAATTTTGGTATGTAGGAGTGTAAATGCTGATGAGTTTGGACATCTGCTGTTTTATATGCTCAAGATAATTTCATTAGCACATTCATTGTTGTATGATTTGGTATATACATGTTGTTTAGTCATACCTGCATTTAGAAGAGGCATAATGTGACTTATAAGCTTAAATAGTTACATTACATGTCCTTAATGATGGTTAGGAATTTATTCTATTAAGTGTATATGCTCACTCCACTCACCGTGTGTATTTTGAAGGTAAGATGATGTCGAAGACTAGAATGATAATGAACATGGTAACAAAAAGAGGATTATGTACATCAATAATAAAAGATACAGTTGTAGTGGGTGACCACACATTGAAATACTCTTGGTTAAGAGCCGAGAATTTAGGGGGTAAACACTTGATGGTTGTCAACACTCTCACGTTGACCGCGCGGTCGGTATTTACGGGTAATCATGAAGGTTATAGACAAATTGAAGCAACTAGGAGCTATAATATGGAGGTTATAGGGGTTTCAAGAACTAAACTGGTGGGGGCATTTCAACAGGTTATCTACATCAATTAAGATGCTTCTGATATTGTGTAAGTGAAAAAAAAAACATTATGGGGAGAATTATAACTTGGTGGAAAAGGTTGAGGTTAGCCCCAAGACAACCAAGGAGAAAAATTGCAAGATCTAGACAAAAGATTTTAAAAAAGTTTGATAGGGAAGATGTACGAGAGATGTTATAAATCATATGATGACTATGAGTTTGAACTTTACTATTTTGTAGAAACTGAGAATGGTTATGAAACTTATAAAGGGGAGCATTTCTTTTTCTTTTATATTGATAAGCAATATTTATTTTTCATAGTTTAAAATTTATTATATGAAAAAAACAAGCCTTTTTCTTTTTCTTTCACATGACTTTCAACACTTTATAAAAAGAAAATAAATCTGAAATTTTGCTAAGAGGGCGATGTGAGAACATACTTTATAAAACTTTTTATGTATATAATTTTAGGAGATGTTTGGCTTTAAGGGTTGTACAACCCACACCTAGTGTTGTATATTGAAAGTTTAAAGATTCAAATCACGTGCCATCTACTAACTTTGATTTTTTTTGTTTTGTTTTTCAACACAATTATTATTATATACACACACAAGTTAATAACTAAAAGATATAGTTGGTGTAGTGGTAAGGTTGTTGGGTTATTAAACAAACCACCTAGTATAATTCTAGTATATATATTTCAAAAGTTGCTGGCTACGAGTTTGATCATGGAGAGAACTATCAGTTGGTGGAAGAGGTTGAGGTTAAACCCAGGAAAACAAAGAAGAAAGTTTGCAAGATTTGGACAAGAGTTTGATAGGGTTGATGAGGTGATAAATGTAATAAAACAAGTAAAATTCTACTCAAACACCACCTAGGCCTATCAACTAGGCTTAATTACACACCATTCAACATGTACTTCGTATGCTCAGTATACGACCCGTATATTGAAATCTTGGATTTGACTTTTTCAGATGTCATACGCTTTATATGTGTTGTTATACGGTTCATATAGCTTAGCCCAATTCCCCAATTGTAACTTTTGGTTTGAATATTATAGGAAATACAGTTGATCACTTTGTATTATTAAGAATACATATAATGTGATAACGATAATAAGTTTAGGAAACTAAATAAACTAAGTAAGAGACATAAGCAAGGAGATATATAAGATACAAATGCATTTAAAAACACATCTTCAATATCTCGTTTTTTCCTTTATGTGGTGTAACGAATTCAACTATATCGGTTAGATTCGTTACATACACTAAACTCAATAAATTCATTAGTAACCACCTAGAATGGTATTGACATATGTATAACTAATGATAAAAAAAATCATATTTCAAACGACATGTATTCGGTTGGTAAAACCCGTGCATTTACAAAACTCACTTGTTGCGGCGGTGAAGCTAAGCGACTTCTGCCAATATCATTTAAGTTTGATATGGCACATGCACTAAACCCTAAAAGTAAATTAATAAACACCCAAAAAGCAGCATATTTATTAACAAAAAAAAAAGCAACACAATTTTAATCAGTATTTGTTAAATTTGTGACGGTACTGATACTTAAATACTCAATCGATCATTCCTAAAAGTAAATTAGTAAACATTCAAAATAAAAATAAGAATTTTTTAAAAAAAATACCCGATGTAAAACCATCACATCACGCGACTTGGACGAGTCGCATACCTTTAAATCTTATAAAATTACAAAATATATAGATTGTAAAAAACACCAAAGCTAAGGGACTTGTGTTGCCAATTGGTGTTATTATTACTGTAAGGCCCCGAACCCGGTGACCCTACTTTAGCGTCGGATTTACTCATAAACACAGTTCTCCAAATCAGAGTTTATTAAAACTTTTCGCGGAATATAAAACATCAATCATTTGTTACAAAACATTAAATCTTTTCTTTAATACCATAACACAAAACTTTATATTTAAAACATCTTTACTTCTTTCTTCAGATGCCAGCCGTTCAATCCATGCCGTGTGTCATCCTCATGCTAACTCTATAATCAGCTCACCTGCGTGCATACTAAAAGTCAGCTTCGCTGAGTGAGTTCTAGTTAATCGAACGCCATACAATACATACACATACATAAATATCCGTAGATACATATCCATACTTCACTAGTTACCCTTCTGTTCTACATACATACTCGCTACCATACATACATACATATCTACAATCACTAACCTCAGTCTACCGAGAGTACGTTCATAGTTCACCGTCTATACCTGTACTCAAGGTCGTGAACACGTACAAGGTTCGCAGTCCTTACCTATGTTCACCATTTATGGTACGTACAAGGATCGCGGTCCTTCCCTATACCATAGTACATCCACAACACGTACAAGGTTCACAGTCCTTCCCTATGTTGCAACTTATTTCATAGCACGTACGAGGTTCGCAGTCCTACCCTAAGCTACAAAATCAGCACGTATAAGGTTCACAGTCCTTTCCTATGCTGAAATACATCCACTACACGTACAAGGTTCGCAGTCCTTCCCTATGTTGCAACCTAATTCATAGCACGTACGAGGTTCGCAGTCCTCCCCTATGCTACAAATACAGCACGTATAAGGTTCACAGTCCTTTCCTATGCTGCAACCTAATTCATAGCACGTACGAGGTTCGCAGTCCTCCCCTATGCTACAAATACAGCACGTATAAGGTTCACAGTCCTTTCCTATGCTGCAACCTAATTCATAGCACGTACGAGGTTCGCAGTCCTCCCCTATGCTACAAATACAGCACGTATAAGGTTCACAGTCCTTAACTACGCCATCACCAGCCGAGTCTATGTCCGACAGAAGCTAGAGGGATTTGCCATCCTAACTTACTATGTCGAACGTAGAACTCACATGCCATTCGTGTACCTATATACACATACTTACATTATAACATAAGAACACTCTAGGCATTCCTTACCTCATTCATTTAACAACCATACCCCTTGTCGTTACGTGCAATATCCGAAGATCGTTCACGCCCCGACAAGTATTTATTTGAAATATTCATACATCTTCGATATATAATATTCGTGCCTTTATTTTTAACCTGACAGTACGCGCAATATCCGAAGATCGTTCGCGTACCGACAAACAATCATTCATATCTATCACACATATCACACATGACATACACTTATCACTTAGGATAAATGTATTAACAACACATCGAGTATGCACACAGCCCCGAAAACATAACAAGGAATGGGGCTAGAAACTCACCTGAATTCTGCTTCTTTTTCTGATAGCTGTAAATCCCTTCTCTATCTGAGCTCGGCTGACTGTACAAGTTACACGTATCAATACTCGTCTGATCTAATCTGGCGGCCTAGTATTAGCTTACTTTTACTTATCGCTTTTAATTTATTTTCTAATCAAACTTGGCTTTAGGCGAAGTTAACCCTCGGGCGAACTTGGCTTCAGGCGAAGTTAAACCTCAGGCGAACTTAGCTTTAGGCGAAGTTAAACCTCAGGCGAACTTAGCTTTAGGCGAAGTTAAACCTCAGGCGAACTTATCATCAGGCGAACTTAAACCTCAGGCGAACTTGTCATCAGGCGAACTTAGCTTGCAGGCGAAGTTCATCAGGCGAACTTAGCTTGCAGGCGAAGTTCATCGCTTGAAGGCGAAGTTGCCCAGATGAAGGCGAAGTTGCCCAGATGTCCGCTGTTTCGGTTTCTGATCAACATTTCGGGCGATTTTAACACCCTTGTTAAGGTTCAATACCACCCACTACACTTCCCGACCATTTTTGGTCGTTTATACACTAAAAGCTCGGATCTTTAAACTTCCTAGATCAAGAATCATACCTTTTTGAGCTTGTTTGGATCTCGTTTATCTTGGTATCACCACTAATCTTTCTCTCTTACCCGGACCTCGCTCGATCCTTCCTTCTTTCTCGGCCCGGCCGGCGGCGGTTTTGGGTGTGCTTGGTGTGTGTGTTAGGGAGTTTGGTGAAAAATGAAAGACATTTTGGGTTTAGGGGATATTTATATCCCTGAAATTCCATGGACCTAAGGCCCATTCTCATTTAACCCATCTCTATTAATCCAAGTCCATAACCCACATCCATTACCCGACACTAGCCCGACCCATACCAACTCCTATTCTTTTATTTATTTCCTGATAACCCGAGTAAACTTTCCCTCTATTATTAAGTAATATAATTAATATTATCTTGAAATTTCGGGATGTTACAAGTCTTCCCTCCTTAAAGAGGTTTCGTCCCCGAAACCTAACTTATTCCCTATAAAAGGAAAACTTCTTATATTTACACGCTTTATTGAATCGCCTTCGCTTTCTGAGTTATCCTTCTTACTTCCGACTTTGCAGTCATCGAATGGTGGTCATGTGTTTTAGCTATTTAAGGTAGCTTGTCCATGAGACCCTCGATGTACCACAACTCATCTCATACCTCCAAGGGCTTCGATTAGTACTTTTAACACTATTGTCTAAAACAACCTTTCATCATAACATAATAATCATTCATAACCAAACTCAATATATTACACGTCACTGATAAACATAAGTTTTAAACCTTAACACAAAACAAGTCCTTAAGCAAAAGTAACTTAATAAAACCATTGCATGAGCAATTATTCCTTCATCAAGCGTTCCTCTCTGCAGTTTCCCCAAGTCTTCATCCTTTCGCACCTTCCGCCCCTGATTCCTTGCAATCCCTAGCCATGTGGTCAGCTTTTCCGCATTTGTAGCACTTTGGACGATCAGGGCAGTCTCGAGAGTAATGCCCACCCTTTCCGCACCGATAGCACCTGTCTGTCCCAATCCTGCATTCCCCCGGGTGCACTCGCCCACACGTCTTACACGCATCCTTGTTCCCAACCTTGGTCTTCCTCTCATCAGTTGTTGTCACCATCTCGCCAGACCGCTTAGCAGAGGTAGCCCATTTCTTCTCCTTCTTTTCCCCACCACCACATCGTCCTCAGCCAGGTCAGCATAAACCACTTCTGCAAGTTCAACAGCAGAGTCAAAAGTAGCAGGTTTATTTGCCCTGACCAACATGCGGACTTTTTGTGGCAATCCCCTCACATAACATTTGATTCTTTTGACCTCAGTGTCAACCATATCAGGCACCAACCTAGATAGTCGGTTGAATTCAGTAGTATACTCACGATGCGTCATCGTACCGGCCTTTAAATTCAAGAACTTCATCTCCGTCCTTTCAACCTCGGCATCTGCGCAGAACTTTTTCATCACCAACTCCTTCAGATCGTCCCATCTCAACGCCTTGATCTCATCCCTAGTCTTTCTCTGCTCCACACCTTCCCACCAATACATAGCTTCTTCCTCAAATGACTGAGTAGCATAACCCACAGCTTGGTCGGGACGGCATTCGCTAATGCGGATAACCTTGTCCATTGTGGCTATCCATTGGAGAGTAGCGATTGCGTCTCCCAAACCAGTCAGCTTTGGCGGGTCGCATCCTTTGAAGGACTTATAGTTGCACCCACCTTGGCCTCTTCTCCTGTCATCGACTTTCACAGACTTATCCTCACTCGAGGCCCCTCTTTCTCCTTCCCCATCCTTCCTACCATCACCACCCGCCCCTTCAGCAGTTCGTTCACGGCTTCCAGCAGATCCTTCGGGATTCAGGTTCTTCACAGCAGCAACTACAGCTTGAACAATGGCTGCCTGAACTGCAGGGCTAAGTTGAACTTCTTCGTTGTTGTTCTTGTCTCCTCCAGCGGCGCTTCCTTCATCTTCGGTGTGGGAAGCTTCTTCTACCGAGGGTTGCCGGACAAGACGAGGCCTGCCACGACGTCCAGTGCGACCCCCAGTTCCCACAAATTCTCCAGCTCCAGCCATCAGTATTCTAAAAGGGACAACACAAACATCCTCACTCAAGGAACTATTTAGTACAAGGATAGCAAGGCTAACAGGTAATAACAGTGGCCAGCTGTGACTAGCTGATCACATTGCTTTCCGTGTCCTATACACTTCCCTTTATGAGTCTCTTTGTGCTGGTTCTACTTAAGCAGTTAGTCACATCAAACAATCAATTATTCCTATCCCTTTTGTTCACATATCTTTCCTTTCTCCTTAACATATATCATTTAATCATACACTTTACCTTTACTGATCTTACTTGAGCGACACATGGCATTCTTGGACTGGCATCTTCTTTACTTTCTTACTTAAATCCCATTCTCTGTTCGAGTCTAAGCATGTAGGATGCTTAAATCTCTCGAACTTTGCTCTGATACCAACTTGTAAGGCCCCGAACCCGGTGACCCTACTTTAGCGTCGGATTAACTCATAAACACAGTTCTCCAAATCAGAGTTTATTAAAACTTTTCGCGGAATATAAAACATCAATCATTTGTTACAAAACATTAAATCTTTTCTTTGATACCATAACACAAAACTTTATATTTAAAACATCTTTACTTCTTTCTTCAGATGCCAGCCGTTCAATCCATGCCGTGTGTCATCCTCATGCTAACTCTATAATCAGCTCACCTGCGTGCATACTAAAAGTCAGCTTCGCTGAGTGAGTTCTAGTTAATCGAACGCCATACAATACATACACATACATAAATATCCGTAGATACATATCCATACTTCACTAGTTACCCTTCTGTTCTACATACATACTCGCTACCATACATACATACATATCTACAATCACTAACCTCAGTCTACCGAGAGTACGTTCATAGTTCACCGTCTATACCTGTACTCAAGGTCGTGAACACGTACAAGGTTCGCAGTCCTTACCTATGTTCACCATTTATGGTACGTACAAGGATCGCGGTCCTTCCCTATACCATAGTACATCCACAACACGTACAAGGTTCACAGTCCTTCCCTATGTTGCAACTTATTTCATAGCACGTACGAGGTTCGCAGTCCTCCCCTAAGCTACAAAATCAGCACGTATAAGGTTCACAGTCCTTTCCTATGCTGAAATACATCCACTACACGTACAAGGTTCGCAGTCCTTCCCTATGTTGCAACCTAATTCATAGCACGTACGAGGTTCGCAGTCCTCCCCTATGCTACAAATACAGCACGTATAAGGTTCACAGTCCTTTCCTATGCTGCAACCTAATTCATAGCACGTACGAGGTTCGCAGTCCTCCCCTATGCTACAAATACAGCACGTATAAGGTTCACAGTCCTTTCCTATGCTGCAACCTAATTCATAGCACGTACGAGGTTCGCAGTCCTCCCCTATGCTACAAATACAGCACGTATAAGGTTCACAGTCCTTTCCTATGCTGCAACCTAATTCATAGCACGTACGAGGTTCGCAGTCCTCCCCTATGCTACAAATACAGCACGTATAAGGTTCACAGTCCTTTCCTATGCTGCAACCTAATTCATAGCACGTACGAGGTTCGCAGTCCTCCCCTATGCTACAAATACAGCACGTATAAGGTTCACAGTCCTTTCCTATGCTGCAACCTAATTCATAGCACGTACGAGGTTCGTAGTCCTCCCCTATGCTACAAATACAGCACGTATAAGGTTCACAGTCCTTTCCTATGCTGCAACCTAATTCATAGCACGTACGAGGTTCGCAGTCCTCCCCTATGCTACAAATACAGCACGTATAAGGTTCACAGTCCTTTCCTATGCTGCAACCTAATTCATAGCACGTACGAGGTTCGCAGTCCTCCCCTATGCTACAAATACAGCTCGTATAAGGTTCACAGTCCTTTCCTATGCTGCAACCTAATTCATAGCACGTACGAGGTTCGCAGTCCTCCCCTATGCTACAAATACAGCACGTATAAGGTTCACAGTCCTTTCCTATGCTGCAACCTAATTCATAGCACGTACGAGGTTCGCAGTCCTCCCCTATGCTACAAATACAGCACGTATAAGGTTCACAGTCCTTTCCTACGCTGCAACCTAATTCATAGCACGTACGAGGTTCGCAGTCCTCCCCTATGCTACAAATACAGCACGTATAAGGTTCACAGTCCTTTCCTACGCTGCAACCTAATTCATAGCACGTACGAGGTTCGCAGTCCTCCCCTATGCTACAAATACAGCACGTATAAGGTTCACAGTCCTTTCCTATGCTGCAACCTAATTCATAGCACGTACGAGGTTCGCAGTCCTCCCCTATGCTACAAATACAGCACGTATAAGGTTCACAGTCCTTAACTACGCCATCACCAGCCGAGTCTATGTCCGACAGAAGCTAGAGGGATTTGCCATCCTAACTTACTATGTCGAACGTAGAACTCACATGCCATTCGTGTACCTATATACACATACTTACATTATAACATAAGAACACTCTAGGCATTCCTTACCTCATTCATTTAACAACCATACCCCTTGTCGTTACGTGCAATATCCGAAGATCGTTCACGCCCCGACAAGTATTTATTTGAAATATTCATACATCTTCGATATATAATATTCGTGCCTTTATTTTTAACCTGACAGTACGCGCAATATCCGAAGATCGTTCGCGTACCGACAAACAATCATTCATATCTATCACACATATCACACATGACATACACTTATCACTTAGGATAAATGTATTAACAACACATCGAGTATGCACACAGCCCCGAAAACATAACAAGGAATGGGGCTAGAAACTCACCTGAATTCTGCTTCTTTTTCTGATAGCTGTAAATCCCTTCTCTATCTGAGCTCGGCTGACTGTACAAGTTACACGTATCAATACTCGTCTGATCTAATCTGGCGGCCTAGTATTAGCTTACTTTTACTTATCGCTTTTAATTTATTTTCTAATCAAACTTGGCTTTAGGCGAAGTTAACCCTCGGGCGAACTTGGCTTCAGGCGAAGTTAAACCTCAGGCGAACTTAGCTTTAGGCGAAGTTAAACCTCAGGCGAACTTAGCTTTAGGCGAAGTTAAACCTCAGGCGAACTTAGCTTTAGGCGAAGTTAAACCTCATGCGAACTTATCATCAGGCGAACTTAAACCTCAGGCGAACTTGTCATCAGGCGAACTTAGCTTGCAGGCGAAGTTCATCAGGCGAACTTAGCTTACAGGCGAAGTTCATCGCTTGAAGGCGAAGTTGCCCAGATGAAGGCGAAGTTGCCCAGATGTCCGCTGTTTCGGTTTCTGATCAACATGTCGGGCGATTTTAACACCCTTGTTAAGGTTCAATACCACCCACTACACTTCCCGACCATTTTTGGTCGTTTATACACTAAAAGCTCGGATCTTTAAACTTCCAAGATCAAGAATCATACCTTTTTGAGCTTGTTTGGATCTCGTTTATCTTGGTATCACCACTAATCTCTCTCTCTTACCCGGACCTCGCTCGATCCTTCCTTCTTTCTCGGCCCGGCCGGCGGCGGTTTTGGGTGTGCTTGGTGTGTGTGTTAGGGAGTTTGGTGAAAAATGAAAGACATTTTGGGTTTAGGGGATATTTATATCCCTGAAATCCCATGGACCTAAGGCCCATTCTCATTTAAGCCATCTCTATTAATCCAAGTCCATAACCCACATCCATTACCCGACACTAGCCCGACCCATACCAACTCCTATTCTTTTATTTATTTCCTGATAACCCGAGTAAACTTTCCCTCTATTATTAAGTAATATAATTAATATTATCTTGAAATTTCGGGATGTTACAATTACGTTTTGAAATAGAAGTTGCTTAAGGGGTGTTTGGGATTCCTTATTTTCATCCTCTTATAACTTACAAACTTTTTGAAAAGTTAATAAGGTGTATAAGGTGTTTGTCAAATCATAAGGCCTTATGGGGTTTAATTTATGGGCAAGGCAAAATAAAGGGGTTTGAAAAGTTAGGAATCTCTAACTTATTAACTTAATGAGTTTGATTTACCTATTACACCCTTTTAACCCTCAAAACTCATTACACTTCATTTAAAAAAGAGTGTCTTTTTTAGTCATTTTGGTTTTCTCCAACACATAAGCTAATACAAACATTTTTTTTAAACTTTTTTTAAAAATTCATAAGTTAATAAGGTCTTTTAACAAGATGTCCTTTTTCACTTAAATAAGGAATCCCAAACACACCCTTAATATTAAAGCAGAGTAATATTAGGGTGTGTTTGGGATTCCTTATTTTCTTCTCCTTATAACTTATTGTGATAGAATAAGTTATTTTTGTGTTAAAATAGTGTTTGGGAATACAAAAGTCCTTTTCCATTTCTCCTTATCTAATAGGCTAAAATATAAGTTTTCAATAAGTTAGGATTTCCTAACTTATCTCCTTATCAATACAACTTCCCATTACACCCTCATCCCACCATTCCACCTAGCTCTTTAACCACCTACCCTTACTAACAAAAATGTCCTTTTTAGTCATTTTACATCAATAAGTTATACCAAACACTTTTTAAAACACAATTTATTACCTTATATTAATCCAAACACTTTTTTAGAAACCCCTTATTGAAAACCCATAATACATTTTTTAGGTAACATATTGCACAAGGATGATTAGTTAGGAAAACCCATCATCCTTGTCCAATATGTTACCTAACTAATTTCCTTAAGGATATTGCAAAATTAGTAAGTGCAATCATAGTCTAAGCCATGGGGCGATATCGATTGTGTTCATATGTCTAATAAACCGACGCGTGATCACCCCTTTCTCAACAAAGAATCATTACGGGTTTAAATAAATTTCTATGTACGCATTTATGTGTATGCTGATTAAAAGAGTAATAATTTGTGGATGAGAAAGGGGTGGGCGAGCGTCTGTTTATGACACCGATGTAGTTAAAAGAAAACACACAAAACTTGTTCTTGAACTAGCTAAAATTCGGTTTCAGCCAACACATGCAAAAAATGAGTTGGGTGGTTGAGAATCCAAAAGAAAATATTTTGATCAATCTTATTGTGTTAGCATGCTTGTTAAATGTTAACACTTAACAATAGTTAGGATTTTTCCTACTTTGTGTACTTTTAAACATTTAATTAATCTATGAAATAGCGTTCAGTGAATTGGTATTATGATTTAATGGGAAATGAGGTAAAAAGAATACATATCCTAGTAACACGGTGTGTTGGTCCGTTTAAAAAGTAAAAACATTGAAAATCACATGTAAACTAACAAATTTAAAGTTATATTTTTAGTATGACTATTATTTCAGCAATTCAATTATTTATATAACCACCATTTATACATATTTTTCCTGTATCTTGTGGTTTTGCAGAGAACAATATAAAAAATTCTTATAATGTTTACGTATATATAATATTTAAAATATTTTTCATGTGTGTGTAATATGACAATGGCTTTAGTGGATAATATGACAATGGCTAGTATCCACATACTAGTATCCTAGTAGATAATATGACAATGGCTTTAGTGGATTTTACTTATAGAATATAATGATTCATGGATCCTTAGATGTTCTAATATGATACTGATACGATGCAGGTAAGGAAACACAAGCCGGTGATTAACAACAAAGCATTCTAAGGCTCGAACCTACGACCCATCAAAGATAAAAACAACAAATTTTCCATTAGACCACATTGACTCCTAGATACTTTTAGGTCTTTAAAAAAATTAATATATCGCTTTCAAGAAATTTGTAAAAAAAACATTGGTGTCTCATGACCTTAATCCACACTATCCACCCTTGCATATGGACCTACTTTAAGTTGGTATATACTAGGACCCAAGAAAACACGCTATATATTTTCTGTAGACCGTAATGAACACAAACCAACCATTTTAACTGCACGGTTCAAAATTTTCGAAATTACTTGAAGACGAACATAGAAAGAGTTGAAGACGATTTATAACCGACCAACATTAAAGCCACAATAAGAAAAAAAATACAAATTTTTCTCAAACTCAACAATTGTTCATAAAAAACAAGGCGGCAACATTAATGTAGAGCAACAAAGATCCAGAATTTCCAGCAGCGTTACATAGAACAAGAGTTTTATAAAAACTAAAGAAACTGGATAATAATAAACTTAAACAAAGTCAAAAAACACATCAAAAACATATTACCCTTGTATGCAAGCAGCAGCCCAAGTGTTTTGAACTCAGACACAATGCCAGCGAAAGGGTAAAACCTTCATCATCTTCATCAATCACCCTTCCTCCTAAACGAGCACCCTTCGGTGAGCCTAGCCTTACCACCGGTGGGCTGGCATAACACCGTCTGGCAGTTTCCGCACACCACCACTGTCTGAGAATGGCTAAACACGGTGGTTCTGTAAATCCAAATAATAACATTTCAATCAATCATATAACATAAATAAACATAAACAAGAAGTCAAGTTGTGATCTTAATGTAAACATGAGCTCATAACACGCATTACGCTTGAGGTGATGATGAAAATGAATTTTGAGTGTTTGAACAAATTATGAAGCATCAATTGAACAAATCTGACCGATTACGATAAAGATATATGATATTTTGGTGCTTTAAAAGTTTAAAATGATATAATATTTCCAATCAATAAAAGATTATTAATGTGCATTTTAAAACCAAGCTTGTGATTACAAATTTACAATACAACTTTTAAGAGAAAATACAAAAATATAAAGATCAATACTTACATATTGAAGCAGCCTTGGCATTTGACATCCTGCACAAACCAAACTAATCAGAATATATACGATTACATCCTAAGAAGCTTCAATTCAAATACGTGTTTAGTATGGGCACGAACAAGCTACTCAAGCAAGGATCGATAAAAAAGCTTTAAATGAGCCGATCATTTTCAGCTCAAGCCAAGCCCGAGTCTCAAATGAATGAAGCTCATTTAGTTATCAAGCATTCAAGCCCCGTTTAGGATACTCGTTTAGCCTTGTCCGGACTTAACAAGCCTAAACAAGCTTCCCAAACAAGGCTCAAGCTTTTTAAATCCAAGCCTTGCATGGGAAACTCGTTTGAATTTGAGCCGAATCCGAGACTCAAACAAAGCTTAATTTGTAATTTTTTATAAAGTTTTACTTATTTTAAACTTCTATATATTCATTTCGCATTGCACAGTCGAGCTCTGGCTCATTTAAAGTACACAAGTTTGAGCCAAGCTTAAGCTAATTTAAAGTTTTTTCTGAAAATATATAAACATAATTAAAACCATATATAAGACAATTAACTAATAACTAATAACACATGAACCAGGCTCAAGCCTCAGAAAAGAGCTCAAAACAAACCGAACTCAAGTAAGACAAAACTGGCCGAGCTCGGACCGTTTACACCACTAACATTTAGCAATTGTGATTCAATACTTCCCTAAAAATATATATTGTTAAAAAAACTGCAACTTTAAACATCAATTAAACTTCAAACAGTATTTAACAATTATAAATAAATAAATAACAGATAAGCTATGCCCGAGCTTAAAAACCGACTCACGAGCCAAGCTCAAGCTTCAGAAAAGAGCTTGAAACTAACCGAGCTCGAGTAAGCCAAAACAATTGTGATTCTATACTTTCCTAAAAATATATATTATAAAAAAAACTGATTCTATAATGCCATTTTAAAATTAATAATAATAATAATAATAATAATAATAAAAGTACCATGAAGAATGAATTAGGAGACTGGACAAGCCTCTTAAGCTTATGCTTCCTCTTCTCCAATTCAGCTGGCGGATTCAACAGATCAACATCATTCGGTAAAACCTAACAATATTAATATTAATATTAATATTCATTCATTCATTCATTCCATTAATCAATAAATCAATCAAACATATATAAACAGTAGTACAAATACAAATCAATACATGATATGATTTGATTAAAAGGACTCACCATCTTTGTTGATTGATGTTTGCAGCCGCCTCAGGAAAACCCTAGAAAATGTAGTAGATGCAAAAGAGGAGTGTGTGAATTAGGTGTTTGTTTGTATATAGATATCAAAATATGTGTAGAAGAGACTAATGAGATGTTGAATTGGGCTTTGTTTATTATTAATGGGCCGGTTTTAGACCCAACTTTAAGTAGGAGCTGATTTATAATTTAGATACTTCATTCTTAATTGGTGGATAATAGGACCCGGTGTATCTAACCCGGAATCGGTTTCTAACCGTACTTGACCTGCGGGTATGTGTAGATATAGGATTTCTCCTCGGAGTCATACCCAGAACCGGAAATACTTGGTCAAAACATACTCCAGTCATATACCCAACTATACCCGGAACTGGTTCCTGCCTGACCCGGTTTTGACTTTTGTTGACTATACCCGGAACCGATTTCAATATGACTTCGGTTCCTGAGAATACATGGTTTGTGCTATCTCTAGTTGGATATGTTATATGTGAATACCGTTTTTAAAAAATTGAAATTATAATGCCTTATAATATAATAATAAGATTGCATAATGAATACATAATTTAGTTGTTTTTTAAAATGGCCAAGGGCAACCGGGTGCCAAGGGATTCCGAAAGGCTTACCATCTGCATACAACTCATCTTATTCAAGTTTGAATCTCTCTTACAGTGGTGTTGCCCATATTTTAAAACTTGCACATAAAAATAGGAATCAAACTTAAACGCCATCTTAGAAAGAAATCCTAAGAAAAGCCTCTGACCAATTCACCAAAGTAAAGGTATATGAAACATGAAGATGGCGATGACTACAGGTACAAAGTAGCTTATGTGGATTCAAATAACACAAGATATAAAACAAAAGGAAAATTATCCTTTCATATGTAATATGTATGTTTTATTTTGTGTAACATCTATATTCCTTTCATATTGTATATCTCATATCTCACTTTGTCATTTCAATGTCTCGCGTTGTTGGTCATTTTCATCTCATTCCTGTCATCACTAACTAGATTTATCATCAATTTCTTCAGTTATTCATTACTCACATTCGTACCTCTTCCTCTTTTCATGTAACTCCACTCGTCGAACACTTCTTACGCGTGTAGTCTTGCCAACACCACCATCTACCTGAATCACCACTAAGCACGATGCAAATCACCACCTTAGCCCACTTCATATGCTCCTTTTTCTTGGTGTAAATTACATCATCACATGGTTTCATTTATGCTTAAAATCTTATACTTAGACCATGTGTAGTCATAACTCTCTACATGTGGGCATTTTGCGTCATGTGGCGCCCAGTCAGCTTTTCAAAATTTTGCAAAAAGAGGGTGTAGTCATAACTCTCTACCCTTAAGCATTTTGCGTCACGTGACGCCCAATCACTTTCGGTACCAGTACCCGGTAAAATGGCCTTTTTTTATTTGCGTTATGTAAATTTACCCGTTTTCGTCCGAAGTATACGTACTGTAAATTTACTCGTTTTTTATTAAAAATTTAAGGCTCCAGCAAACCCGTCCAAGCTTCGCCACTACACATAAATCTCAAGCTTTATTTGAGACTCAAACTAAAAAACACTTTACCGGCTTGACTCGCTTCCAACTAATTTACAAATTAAAATAATATTCTTCGTTCACAAAGAATAAAAACAAACACAATATATATAAGAAGAATGACACACTCACACACATCATTTATCAAAATAAAAAAACCTATCCATCTATCATTCCAATCAACCTACTAACAACGATAATGACGATGACGTCACCAGCAACGACTTCACTACTACTTATCTTAATAATATTATCCGCCATTGTATCAACAACCACCACCGTTAAACCAACACCAACACCATGGCCACACCAATTCCACTCGCTCCTAATCATGAACTACACCGGCACACTCGAAACAATCGACCTGTGGTACGACTGGACCAACGGCCGCAACTTCAACATCATACAACACCAGCTCGGGAGCGTGTTGTATGATCTCGAGTGGAATAACGGCACTTCTTTTTTTTATAATTTGGATTCCGACCTCCAGCAGTGCTCGTCAGCTCAGCTGGAGGTCGGAATCCTCCGACCTAATTGGCTCGACGGAGCCAATTACGTCGGGCAACGTCACGTGGACGGGTTTTTGTGTCACGTGTGGGAGAAAGCCGAGTTTATTACTTATTATGAAGATGTTGTCACTAAACGACCCGTGCATTGGGTGTTCTATACGGGTATAGCAGATTATACACTATCTAGTGTTTCAGATTTGTTTAAATTGTAGCTTGTTATTTATAATTTGGGGGGGGGGGGGGAGGGGGAGGGATGTACAAAATTAGGGTTAATGTATCGAACCAAAAAACGAAACTTTGTTTTTTTTAGTTGGTTTTGTAGGGGTGTGCATAAAATTGAAAAAACTGTTTCAAAACGGAATAAACCGAAAATACCAAACTATTGAAACCAACGGTCTGGTTTTATGTTTTCGTAAAAGTCAAACCTTCACTTTTCACTTTCGGGTTTGTGTGTTAACTAAAACCCAAAAAAACGAACCGAACTTTTCGATTTTTATTTTGATTTTTAAGTAATTATATAATAGTTTCATTTATAATTGAACCTAATACTTTTCGCCCAAATGTGTAATAATCAATTAATTAGTAACTAAAAAAAATATAAATATGGGCTCAAATTCGTTAGTTTTCACCAGCTGTCATGCCCAAAATTTTCTATGGCAAAACGAAAGAAAACCGAAACAAAATGATCCGAAACCAAAACCAAAAAACTGAGACCGAATGGTTATCAAAAACTAGAGAACCGATAATTTGATTTTTGCCCAAAACCGACCTGACCCATGTACAACCCTAGTTGTTAGATTTCTAAAAACTTTTTGGTTTTGGTTTTGGTTAGGTTTCAGTTTTCTCAGTTTTGGCATTTGAGCTTAAAAATTTTAAGTCGGGAAAAGAATTTGCCCAAAACAATTAATTTAGGCGTAAATTATTTTGTTTATTAATAAATAATTGATTATTATACATTTGGGCTAAAATATTTATTAAATTCTTATAAATCACTTAAAATCGGAAATTCTGTTTGGTTTCTGCGGTTTTTATTTCATGCAAAACCAAAAACATAAAACCAAACCGTTGGTTTCAGTTTTATATTCGATATTTTCAGTTTCGGGTCGGTTTCTTTAGGTACTGATGATTTGTGGGTGTGAATGCAGGAAGAGAAGCACATGTAATGACATTTGAAGTAGGTGCAGCTCTTGAGGATGCAAAGTGGCAGGTTCCATGGTATTGTTTCGAGAAGAGTACTCCGGCTGCCACACTGGCGGACGTTAATAGCAGCAGCATCACGCATCGAGGTTTGGTCGATTTTGCCTCTCGCAGATTCACAAGTGTGTAACAGTAATTCACAGTGTGATCCTGTTAGTTTTTGTTCCGGCGGCTTAATAATAACCATTGTGTTCAAGAATGTATGTGTGGTTGCAAAGATCAGTTTTGTTTGTTATTACTCGGTTGGGTGGGGTTTTATGATTCGGTTTAGCTTATGGCTAAACATATTACTCAATGGTCAAGATAGTAAGCTTTAAGTTAACTAAACTTGAACTACATGAGATAACCCGAGGTCCCGAGACTATGGACCATAGTCTCGGGATTTATCAAACGGTCAAGTCAGTATTATATTTACATGATTTATGTTTGCATTTATATAGTCTTTACAGAAGTTTAGAGAGACACAGAGAGAGAGGGGGGGGGGGTATGGGCCGAATTAGAGGTGCACAGAATACCCAGTTCCGGACCTGACCCGGAACCGATTCACACCCGTATCCGACCTGGTGTTGGATTTCTCCCCGACCCCTACCCAGAACCGGAAATACCTGGTCAATACCCGACCCAACCCAACCTGAAACCCGAAAAAAAGAAAAAAAAACAGAAAACCCGGTTAAAATCTGATCAAATACCCGACTATACCCGGAACTGGTTTCTACCATACCTGGTTTTGACTTTTATTGACCATACTCGGAACCAGTTCCTACCCGATTCCGGTTCCTGAAAATACCTGATTTGTGCACCTCTAAGCTGAATACCCTTTTTCCGGGTATTTAAAAACCATATTTTCGGGTATAAATTGGAATTTTTTAGGGGTCTTTTTCCGGTATTTTCCAGTTCTTTTCGGGTATAGATCGGGTATTTGAAAAACCCGGTTCAGGATTTCTGGTATTACCGGGTACGAATCGGGTTCGAGTTTTGGTACTAAAATGCATACCCTATACGTACCCTACAGGTAGGGTTGGGTTCGGGTATTAAAAAACCCTGGTATAACAAAAATCGATTCCGGTTTTTTTTTTCACCTCTAAGGGGATACCTTACATCACACCTAAATATGATTGGGCCAAAAGCCCTTTGATAATCTGTAAATATTTGACTCATGATATCAAATGCTTCGCTATAAAAAAGTGTTATCATAATGATGTTAAATATGTGATAATAAATAAACAAAGAGTGTGTTCCTATTTACTGGTTACTAATTGGTATATGTAATGTACTAATGTGTAGTTAATAAATTAACAAGAGACATGTATCTACACGAAATACTTTATTAATTATATAATATCTTGGTACCGTTAAGTCATAATTAAAAAGTCAAAACCTTATCTAATATATTGGTACCGTTAAGCCATAAAATTATGTAAATGGTTAGACCACCCGTAGTGGCAAGTTTTGGGAGGCGTTATAGCCTAAAACGCCAGGGGCACCCCCCTCCCCTCCCGCGGCATTATGTTTTTTTTTTGCGTTTTGTACAAAACGCGTGTGAAAGGCAAAAAAATAATAATAAAATAATGGAGTTGAGACATTATGAGGCATTATGGAGGCTTTATGACTACACCTTATTTTTGTATAAAACCATAACTCTGACTGGGCGTCACGTGTCGCATAATGCCTAGAGGTGAGGCTTTAGACCAGACGGGGACGTATAATTTTGATGATCCACAAAACAAGAATGATCTTTGATTTTCTTTTTAGTTGCATCTTTCGCTTATTTTTCATTTTAGTTGCGTCTTTCAGTGAAAAATTAACTAATGACTTATAGGAGTTGAATGATGATTTTATTTTTATTATTTAAAAAATATACAATAAACTTATCTACAAAATTTATAGTTAAAATTACCATCATAAAAACTGAATAAACATTTACTAATTGATCAAATAGTAAAACTATTATTTCATAAAATAAAAGCTTATAAGTTAAAATTATTTATATTTTTAAATGAATTTATATGAAAGTGAAAGATGGATAAGGAGGTTGGATATGATAATCCCAACGTCCAACATGCACCACAATTTTACATCAACCTATATTCCTTCCACATCTTCTTTCTTCTCTTATATTTAATTAAAAACAAAAGCCACCAATATCAAATATGCATTTTATATGTAAATCTCTTTACAAATCAAGTTATTTGATTCACTTTAAATTACGATAATCTTCTGCTAAATTATTAAAAGACTTAAGACTGATTAAAAGACCATCTTCTAATTATTTAACATGTTTCTGAATTATTAAAATCATTAAAAGACCTGACCAACATACTCTGGGCTATATAGTTGAAAACAAGAGGTACTTAAGAACTATATGTTCGTATACCGGATCTATATACTCGTATATCATATATCATATGAAATGACTGATTTAACAAGCATTAGACGGATATCTAGTAAAAATCCTCTTTTATTTCTTACTATATTTTTATAAAAATATTTTAATAACAAATGTGAAATCCCTTAATTACCCTTGCAACAACATCCACATTACCTTCAACTAGATGTTGTCATGGTATGTCATGAGGCAGATGTTCAATTTATAAAGACCACATCACATGTGGTGTGTCATATAAAAAAGAACTCTCATTTGGTACACATCACATTTTAAGTCCTTATAAACATGACATGCATACACCCTATGAAATTACATAAATAACCTCCTTCTTGCCTCCTCTCATCCATTCTTGAGTTTCTTCTTCTGAATTTGCAGGTGTTGCTTCTTGTTAAAAAAACAATCTTTATAGGTAATTAAACAAAACCCTTCATTCTTAGTGTGTTAATTACAATTTTTATGATATTAATTACTCCTTGTATCATATTTTTCTTGAATTTGCTTCTTCTATTTCTGTTTTCTTGCTCTTATCTTATATATATATATATAGTTATTCATATGTATTTTTTGGCAGATTTTGTGAGGATTCATAGGTGATAATTAGTAAAACAAGAAAGGTATGGAGATTAAGGAAAACAAATGTAGTTCAAGATATGGTAAACCTCCTTGGATTTTTAAAGGCAGGCAAGTCATATATCCTAATATAGTAATATTCAATTATACTTTTAGATTAAACATGTATATATATTTTTTATGGAAAAATATGCGCATTTTTTCATAGGAGAAAGTTAATATATAAATTAAATTAACGTGCTAACTATGAGAATCAAGCAGTGTAATTGTATATACAAGTAGCACGAGAAGGCGTGTGTGGAGAATCCATAAGCCTTCATTCCTTTTGCTTTTGATACATTTGGGTCTCTTGCTCCCGATGCTGCTACGTTTCTAAAAAGAGTTCAGCGGGTCGTGCATAGTAACTCAACGACGCCAAAGAACGATAATTTTATTTTCAGTAGGATCGGTTTTGTTATTCAAAAGGGGGTGGCGGCGCAGCTTGTTACCCGCTTACCTGCCTCTTTATTGTAATTGGACCCTTTTATTTGAAATGATTTTATTAAAAAAAAAAAGTAGTGTAATTATGTAATTACATTGTAGTGTAATTTTAATTTCATTATACTATAATTACACTATGTTGTATATATAATTATCTACATGTTAATTTAATTTGCATTTGATCCAAACTCGTTATTAGTTGCCACTAATAAGATATTATTTTAATCAAACAATGCAACTAACAATCTATGGGTTTTATGCAATTAGTAACTATGGGCTTGTAGAGTAGTAATTGAATATAATATAAAAAATGACTTTCTATTGTGATCTATTCAAACAATGCAACTTACAATTTTATCAATTATCATATTATGCAATTAGAAACCATGGGCTTTAGGGTAGTTGAAGCGAATTTAAAACGAGTTTCTATTGTGATATGTCAGTTAAAAAGTTTTCGTTCGAAATTGTATGTATGTCACATTTTTTGATCATTGTAAGTGTGTATGGCGGAATGAAATATATTTATAAACCTACGCGCTTCGTGGTTTAAATTGTACGTTAATTTCTAGCTCTGATACCACGTAAAAGTGAAGTAAATTTTCTAGTGGATTCAAGTAAATGAATTAAAAGTTTACAACTAATGTAAAACTTTCAAGTTAATAATAAAGTATTACAAATTAATAACTATAATTAAAGACTACCAATAATAAAGTACTAATGGCTATAAGTCTGTAACTATAATTAAAGACTAAACTTTATTATCTCTGCATTTTTGTTATTTATCTAAACAAGTTTGATGCTAAATTGTCTTTATTACCCTTCAGTGCCTTGTATCAGTTTCATCTTGTGAAAGCAGAAATTGCTAAAGCTATTATTCCTAAAGAGTTCAGATTAGTTGAAGCTTTTGGGTATTATTATTATAACTAATTATTTATTTTCAAATTAAAAATGTTTAAAATAATAAAATGGTTTTTTACTTTAATATGAATAATATATGTACATACACTGCAGGTACACTTTAGGTGGATTTTTTCTTGCAAATTACAATGAGAGCCCATTTGGACCCTTTGATGAGGTTAATTTCTTCATTTAGCTATTAAATTATTTAACTTATTAAATTAATTAATAATTACTTAAGCAAGTTAACTATGGTTTATTCAGCTCGTGGCGATTGCTGGAATCGTTTGGAACCCGCCAACGTCCCACGCGTGAGTTTAATCTTGACATATAACAAATAACTATTTTTCTTCTCATATAAAAGGCTTAACTTCCACATTATATTAATAAAAAGGATAAAACTTCAAAAATAGTTTTTCTTAAGGGAATCTGGCAAAGTTACATAGTGTTGACGACTTGACGTGACGCTGATGCGGCATTTGAAAGCCTGTTAGCTTAGAGGATTCCTCTAAATGAAACTATTTGAATGTGTGAACCCGTTTTGACCTCTTGGTGTCAATCGTGTCGGGTTGGCGGGTTGAAATGCCTAACCCGAACCCGACCCATATCATTATTCGTGTCAAAACCTTCAACCCTGACCCGCACACACATATATACGGCTCGACCCGAAAACGACCTGTTTAACCCATTTTGAATAATAATAATAATAATAAAATAATAATAAAAACAAAGTTGATATAATTTAGAGTTGGTAGAGTAAATAAGTAATATTAAATATTTCTTTTCAAAAATTATTAAAAATCTTGAAAAATGAATTGAAAATTACAAGTGTATCTTAAGAAAAATGGAGAACGGAAAAAACACAAATAAATATATAATCATTAAAATTTTTTTAGTAGTTAAACCGGTTAACGAGCCAACCCATTTTTGTAGGATCAACCCAAACCCGACCCGTTTTTAAACATGTTGTGTTAATCGACCCGAACCCCGATCTGTTCTTTTAAATGGGTCGTGTTAGTCGACCCAAAACCTTTTTTTTTCATGTCAGGTTCGGGTCATGTCAACAATTGCCGCCCCTACTATTACCCAACCCTCTCAAATAGTTGTTTCCATGAGTTTCAGATGGGCAGCAAGGGTTTATGTGAACAGTGATAACGCATGCGCGCATGGAAGAAAGGTATTTAAATTTTAAACATAGGATCAAACCGAAATGAAGATAAAAGATTAGATTATATTCTCAGGAATTCGGGCTTCCGAGTCAAGTTGCCACATTTTCAAAAGCCGGCCCCCAAATGATTCACGTTGCTGAAACCGATGGTCCTGTGACAACGGACCTCTATGACATTCGACTCCAGTCTCCTAGTATGTGGATCGACATCTTACTACTTGTTTACTCTAGGAAAATTGAATGTAATATGATCATATGCTAAAATTATAGTTTTGAAGATGAACCCGTTGAAGTGGATGGCTTTAGGACCGACGATCAAGATGTCACTTCCGAGCTTTAGGTACGCTTATTATTGTTCGGTTTTTGCAAGTCTTAGTAACTTAAAATAGTGTGTTTCTTTTGTAGTGGACACACAGAACATATACCTCAGCTTCTTAAGTACAGTTGCCAGATTGAATGCAGGTTCATTTTCAAGTTAAATTTAATTTACGGGAAAAATTCCCAAAATAATATTTTTTTTCAAGATTCGATAAAAGTCCCTCCAAAACCCCTCGGCAGAGACAAAAACCGAAGTTTTGAACCAAATACGTCTTCGCCGACGAGTTTTGTTTCAGCCAATCAAAATCTGCCACATGTTCCAAATCCGTCGGCTCAGACAACTTTTGAACAAAACACGTCAGCTCGGACGACTTTTAAGAAACCCGTCGTTTTTATCAAGTTTTGAATTTTTTTTAATATTTAATTATTATAATTAATTTCATTTCTATTTTGTTTTTTTATAACTTTGAAATATAAAGTTTTGTAATTTCGAATATACAGTTGAGACGAGCTTATTTTTATCTACGTGTCGACATAAATTTTATTCAAAACCGAGTCGGGTCAAGTTTTTTATTGAGCATTTCGACATAAATTTGACCTAACTCAATTTTGAGTAAAATTTTATCGTCACAAAGATAAAAATAAGCTCGTCTCAACGGTATATTCAGAATTTTATAAAACTGTATATTTCAAAATTTATTAAAGAAACGATATATAAATGGAATTAATTATAATAGTTAAATATTAAAAATAAAAAAGAAATTCAAAACTTGGTAAAAAACGACGGGTTTCAAAAACTCGAATTTCAGAAACGAGGGGTTTCGTAAAAGTCGTCTAAGCCGACGGATTTGGCGGGGCTTTTATGAAATCTTGAAAAAATGGTTATTTTGGGATTCTCTCCCGTCTTTAGGGTCATTTTGGTAATTTTCCTTTATAACTTATTTAAATCATTTGTCTCACAATGGGCAGGGTGAAACCAACATCACCAGCAAGAGTTTTAGGGTCATTGGACCGGAACAACACCGAAAATGTGGAGTCGAACGAATGTATAAAGAAGCGAGAAATGAGCATATTAGTGACGCTTTCAAAACCGATATTAGCACTCGAGTTTAACTGCTTGAAAATGGAGGTTCAACCTCCTGTTGTAGTCTCCAAAGGCTCACATCAACCCTTAAAACATGGGCTTTCATCATATCCATCTTAGTAATAGTAACCATTGTATTTAAAACAAGAGTCACACCAAATGGAATACATAGGATTGAATAATTAATTAACCTTTTGTATTCTTTCTTTCACTTGAAAAATTTTTGGAAAAATAGTTTATTTTGGTATACCTTTTGGACTTTGGTGTTAAATACTAGAATATTGACCCGCGCACTTTGCGGCGCGAACCAAGGAAAACCCGTCCCGACCCAAAGCCAATTCGGCCAAAACCCAAGTTTGCCTGAACAAAAATAACACTTTTGTGAGTGCACCATTCGACCTCGACATACGTCGGTTTGACCCGCGTGTTGTGGTACCCGGGCGTAGGGCGTGGTAAGTGACAAAGAATAAAATCATAAACATGATATATATAACGTGGAAAATTAGACAAAACCATTGAACCACACACGGGCGTTTCAGTGTTATAACTCTCAAAATTCAAACCGAAATATTAAACGAAAATTGTAAAAAAAAAGTATTAAGGGCCAAAGATGAATATGTAAAAGAGTTAGGGTTAAAAATGAAAAATGTTTTGTAACAGAGTTTTACAAGATTAAAAGTATAAGGTTAAAAGTGAAAATTAAAATTAAAATAAAAAAACTTTTTATGCACAACGTACAAGTTGTGATGCATAAGAAAGTTGATAATTGTATATATATATATAATTATATAATTAACTTGAATTATATTGTGATGACTGTTTTCAAGAACCCCTAAAAATTTAAGGTCAAAGGCTAAAAGAAATGGTAGCTAATTTTTTTTTTTTTTTTTAAAAAAGCTGCTTTTAGGATTTGAACTCGATATCGTTGTTTTAATAGACCGTCACCTTTTTCCTTTTCATTACACCAAAGAACAATTTTGTAATGTTTTTAAAATAATTTTATATGTAAAATATATATAAATTTTTTCTAACTACTATGAAGTATGAACGACTGTCGAATGTGGGCCTTAGTTAGTCGCTACTTCACCCTTTCTCCAGACTTGCCCTCACCTATGAATCTATTCACTATTTTTTATTTGTGATTTCGTGGTTAGGCATTGAATCTAGAAAAACAAAAGACAAATAGACGAAAAAATTGAATGAATAAATAATAAAAAATAAAAAAAGTATTGTTTTCTATATTAATTTTCGAAACACCTCTCTTTTCAATGAATGCCCGGAAAATTCAATCTAAAATTCAATATTCAATAATGAATACAAATATTTTTAAAATTTTGATACAAAAGAACTCTTTATACCGTCCATCTGTGTATGAAAACCAACCATCAAATCTAAAACCTTATTGAATAGTTCAAGAACAAAACATGTGTTATTAAGCCAAATATTAGATGGGTCTAGCATTACTAAAATGCATGCGAAAAAATGGGTTAGCTTATGCTAGCGAGTTATAATGTTTATCATTACAAAGCACTTTTATTTATAAATAACATGTCAAGTCAAATACGAGTATAAAATACTAACACAAACATGACATGGCGGACCTATGTAGCCCACTATGGAGTCATGAGAATTTAGTTAATTTCCGCGTGTATATAGAGATGTATGTATGGTTTTTTCGTGTCTCCTTTGTTTTTTTAATTTGGATGGTGACTCCATTTTTGAATATCGGAGAGAGACGGAGAAAGAAATGGAATACTTTGTAGAAGAAAAATGTGGAAAAGAATGTTAACGGTGTCTTTTCAATATTTATATTTAGGTTAACAATAAGTTGTGTTTTGGACAATTTTTTATTAAGGATACTGCATTTTAGTAATTCAAACTTTGAGCTATTGGTTGACGTTAATATCAGCTAATGGAATGTACAAGAACAGTCTCGACTATTAGCCTATTTTCTTTCATTTTCATTAGGGTTAGGCTAAACACACATATTCTGAAAAATCATAAAAGTTGTCATATTAGACCCTGAAAAATTCATTATTTTTAAGAAATAGTTTTATAAAATATAATAACTAATTTTTTTTTTCTTAAAAACTAGGTATGTATGTGTGTAATGTGTTATCCTTCATTGACTTTGTTGATGTAACATGTTATAACAATGTCATACTAATATCATGTTTAAAAACGTTATTACATAGCACTAACATGTTTGCTTCACGTCTTGTATGGTTGGCTTTTTATTTTGTCTTCTTATTATATTAAGAAAATATTTTAATTCAATTCAAAAACACAAAATGAGAAATTATAAAGAGTTATTGAATTTTAATAATCTCAACTTTAAGCGGAATTTATCTTAACTTAAAAATGTTTTCTAACAATCTCAACTTTCAACTAGGGGGTGTATGGGATTTAATTATTTGATCACACTTTATGACTTATAACTTATGAAAAGGTTAAAAAAGTATCTTTGATTACTTATTATGTAAGTGGAAAAGTTGATTAGTCACAAACTTGTGTCTTATAACTTATAAGTCATAACTTAGTGGCAGACCTAGTTCTTATTTTCTTGGGGGGCGACATCGGGACTTAACACTAATTTTAAGAGGGGTGATCAGGATTTTCACATACAAATAACACTAATTTTTTTTAAGTTACCCCCCCACCCCACCCACTCCCAGCCCATCACCATCACCACACAAACACCCAAATCGATTATATCTATACATTTTTGAAAAAAAAAATATTTATTTCTAATGTTTAAACCCAATTACTCAACTAATTTAAGATCCAAAGTTTTTTTTTTGTCTTCGGGCCAAAAAAATTTCACAATTCTCAGCGACGACCGTAAGCGACAACTTTGTTTGATTAGGGGCAAATGGTCATCATATCAAGTTAGTACTAATTGATAGCAACTTTGTTGTCTATAGTAGTAAGTCATTGCTTATTGGCAACAACTTTGTCGCCATTCTTTGAACTAATTTTGGTACACATTCTTTTCCTAAGTGCATATTTTTTCTTGTTTTCTGGATTGATATTCCAAGAGTATCATCGAAATATTTCAACCTGAATGTGATCTCATCACGATTCATAAGAAATATAAAGTTCCCACAAATTCTAAACTAATATATTGTATATGAAAATGTTAGTATAAGAACGTATAATATTGAAAAAAAATAATAATAAAAACTTATAAAACTTAATAAAACATAATTTAAGTGTACGTGTTATGTATAACACGTTCTCAAGACGGACTAGTGGGAAAAAAAGAGAAAGAAAGTCGACACACAAATATAACTATAAAGAAAATAACTAAAATATAGACAAGTATTTGGATCAACTACAAATGACTTTTATCGTGAATATTGTACAAATAAATAGAGTAATTATTATTACACTATATTATTTTCATAACATAATTACCCTAGTTCAAAACTGTAATTACTCTAGTTATTTGTATATTTAGTATGCTAATATTATTCATGGATAATTATTTTTCATATAGATAATTACAATAATCAAACTAATATATATATATATATATATATATATATATATATATATATATATAGGATGAGTATCATTACAGAACTGTTAAATTATTTAAGAACTTGAAGGAACCATTGAAACCTAACGTTTTTTATAAATTTTTTTGTATGTTAACGTTCTTTGAGAGTAGTTTTATCATTTTCTATATCTATATCTACGATTACAATTTTGAAAATTAGTTTTTATACAGATCTATGTTTTGTTTTACACCTATGTAAATTTGTTAGTACATAAATTTTACATATATGTAAACTTGTGATTAATGTATGTAATCAAATTTTTTTATATATAATATGATAAAACTACTCTTAAATAATGTTAATATATAAACAAAATTAATAAATTGTTTGGTTTTTAAGGGTTCCTAAGAGTTCTTAACTATATATATATATATATATATATATATATATATATATATATATATATATATATATATATATTATATTAATTACTCCTAACATCATACTTTCTTGCATTTTGCTTCTTCCTTTTGTTTTCTTGTTCTCACATCTCACCTTCTCTATATATATGCATGTGTGTACATATAGTGGATATATACATTACTAATAACTAGTAAAACTATAAAGCAATGAAGATTATGCAAACCACATGTAGTTCTGGTTTTGCTGGTAAACCTCCTTGGGTTTTTAAAGGCAGGCAAGTCTAATACTAATATTCATTATGTTATTTAAAAAAATCAACAATTAATATACATTAATCTTTCTACCAAGATATACTTATTTTTCTATAAAAAAAATATAATTTGTGGGTTTGATTCCCATTTTTAATACCTTTACTATCCTTGCAGTGCGGGTTCGTAGGCCCTAACTAGTAGCGAAATATATAAGCTAATTTTTCTAAATAACATTAATATTATAACAATAGATATAGTTATAAAATCTAATACAGTGAATAGCTAGCGACTTACCGATGATTCGTGAAACTCTCCTCGCAGTGCCGTGTACCAGTTTCATCTAGTGAAGGCAGATATTGCTAGAGCTATCATTCCTAAAGAGTTCAGATTAGTTGAAACTTTTGGGTATTATTATTATTTTTTTTTCAAATTAAGAATTTATTTAAAATGGTTTTTGCATTTTAATATTGTTTTAATGCAAATACACATGCGCGTGCACACACGTTGAAGGTATACTCTAGGAGGGTTTTTTCTTGCAAACTATAATGAGAGCCCATTTGGACCCTTTGATGAGGTTAATTAGTTTCTTCTTTTAACTATCAAATTATCCAACTTAATCTATAACTAATTGAAAAAAATTACCATGTTTTATTCAGCTTGTAACAATCGCAGGAATCGTCCGTAACCCGCCTATGCTAACGTCTCATGCGTAAGTTAATCTTCACTTAATCACCAATAATCAATGTGTTTTAACCACTTGACTCAAAACTTAAATAATTGGCTATGTACACTTCATTAAGTTATGTTGTTTGCATGAGTTTTAGATGGGCAGCAAGTGTTTATGTTAACAATGATAACGCGTGCACGCATGGAAGAAAGGTACTTAAATGTGTGATCAACCCGAATTTGATATATTTTCGAGGACTATTAGCATTCCAACGATTGATTAAAACACATGAAGATATTCTCAGGAATTCGGTCTTCCAAGTCAAGTTGCCGCTTTTTCAAAAGCGAACCAAACAATTCACGTGGCTGAAGTTGACAGTCCTATGACAACGGGCCTCTATGATATTCGACACGAGTCTCCTAGTATGTTGATTGACATCTTACTCAAGTTGATTTTTACTAGTATTGTTTATGTAATAAGATCATATGATCATATGCTAATATTATAGTTTTGAAGATGAATCCATTGAAGTGGATGGCTTTGGGCCCGACGATTAAGATGTCACTTCCGAGCTATAGGTAAACTTCTTGTTTTTCTTCGGTTTCGAATTTTCTGCAAGGCTTAATAGTCGACCAGTTATATAATTACCATATCTAGAAGGTATTCAAGCGTAATATTATTCTGTTTATTTTTTATAGGAATATATAGAATAATACTACACTTGAATACCTTCTCGATTTGATAGTTATATAACTGGTCAAGTACTTGGCAAACAAGAAGACTTATTGTGTTTTTTTGTTGCTTCGAAATTGTAGTGGCCGCACAGAGCATAGACCTCAGCTTCTTAAGTACAGTTGCCAGATTGAGTGCAGGTTCGTTTTCATGCGAAATTTTAACTTATTTGTATTATATGACGACGGGTACGTATAAATGTAGTCGAGTCAAAACTCATGTTACTAGACTACTGGCTCGAAATGTATTCAGAATCAACTCATGTTATTTTACGAATTTAGCCTTTGTACATATTTTGACCAGACATTCGACTGACTCGTTTTTGAGACCCCTAAACATTTGTCTTACAATGTGCAGGGTAAAACCTACATCGCCGGCAAGAGTCTCGGGGTCCCTCGGCCAGATTAATGCCGAAACTGAGTCGAATGGACATTTAAAGAAACGAGAAATCAGCATGTCAGTGATGCTTTCAAAACCGATATTTGCACTAGAGTTTAACTGCTTAAAAATGGAGGTTCAACCTCCTGTTGTAGTTTCACGTAACCCGTTGGAATTAAAACAGGAATAAATAATTAAATTTTTTACATTTTGTATTATTTTTCCACTTAATGTTTCAAAAAATTAAAGTATAATTAAACATGGTTGTAGTTTTTAGTAGCATCAATCATTTTATGAAGTTATGAACATATCTTACTATATTATGACATATATAAAATTGTCAAATTTAAGAACATGACATACATATTAAACTGTGGTGTTAAACGACTGAAAACCGTGCAGTCAACTCATAAAGTGGAAAACGTGTCGGGGATCAACTTACTTGCCTTGATGCTTCCCAGAGGCGCTGCTCGATGCCCATTTTTCTTAGCTCCATTAACCCTTGCTCAACTGCAAAGTCACGCGTCATCATTTTTTCATTAAAATTTCTATAACTAATTAATAAAATGTTAATGGTAAACGCTTATCGGAAAATACCATCAACAGCATCGTGTGAATTTGGTGAATGTGCGCTTCGGCTAATCCAAAATTCAAGTCGTTCCTTTGCGGTTTCTTCCTCTATACCAAATCTTTTTGCTCTACTCCAAAAATAAGTAAGCCATGCCTGTAATAACATTCAAACTTTAAATCAAAGATTATATAAGAAAAAAAAAAGGAAAACAAAAGGTGACAGAGAAGAGGTCTGGATAGGCCTGTAAGCGAACCGAGCGTTCAGTGAACAGTTCAGTTCGTAAACCATGTCTCGTTAATTAATTAATGAACGTGAACAAAATTTTGTTCATTTAATTAAATGAACGAACATGAACACATGTCTCGTCCGTGAACGTTTGTTCACATTCGTTCTTTAAATTCATTTACGTTCATTGATGTGATTATGTCTGTTAGTTTACGTTTGTTCGTTTAAGTTCGCTAATATATTCATTCAAAATTTTTGGCCCATTACAACTTGATCTAGTTTTAATAAAATTTTAAGCCCAACGCATTGTTCTTCACATTACTTTTAACTGGTTTTAGCTCAATTATAATCGTTCATCTATGTTCAGTTATTTTTGTTCGTGAATGGTTGGTTTATAGTTTATACCGTTAACGAACGAACATAAACGAACACGAGCAACAAAGACCTATTCATTTAATTGTTCGTGTTCAATAATTTGTTCAATTAAAGTTAAGCTAACGAACAGGAATATGCACCGTTCATGTTCGCTTGGTTCGTTTACAAGGCTAGGTCTAGAGTTAAAAACCAGAACTCATATTGGCTATTGGCAATAATAATACCTCTTTGAAAAGAACATCTTCAGACTCTTCGGGGCTCAATTCTGCAACAAATACACATATCATCTGTCACACATTTCTACATATACATATATATATATGTAAATGTAACTTACCGAATGCTTCCATAAACTTCGGGTCACCTGAAGACTTAACATCTGCATATAGCAAAATTCAATAGATCTTGATAAGAATCAATACATATATAGAGTAAAAACTTCACAACCATAAAGATAGAAGATAAAAGTAAAAATTAATAAATAGTATGATTTATAGCAGGCTTGCATTTATGTTGTAACAATTTACCTGACAAACTATGCCGGGCCAGGTTCATACGTCTCAATTGGGCCAGTGCCTGCACGATCCCTTCTTCAACCTGTAAAAAGACATTAAGAAATTTACACGGATGGTCCCTGTGGTTGGTCCAATGTTGGATTTAGTCCCTGAAGTTTAAAAGTAATGAAAATAATCCCCATCCACCTTTAAACATGCAAGCTCTTTTAAACCCATTTCAACTGTAAGCATGCTCTCGATATTCCCTTCGCTTGTTAAATCATTCAAGTCCTGCACAAGCTTACTCCTCTTTTCCTGATTCCGGTCACCTGTTCAATTATTGGCCCGTTATGAATCAAACGATTTGTGTTGTGTTTTTATCTCAAATGAGTTAAATGGTCAAAATAAGGAGTTAGCTTAAAGGGAACGGGTCAAATGAGTAGTCAACCAAAGTCCAATTCTAATGTACTGAAAAGTGTTTGCGGGTCAACCTATCCTGACCCGGCCATTTTTGACCCGTTACCCAACCTGCACGTGTTTAATGAGAAATTACTAGCCTTGTTTCCAGCATTCTTCTTTTGCCTTCTGCCCAGATGAAACCACAACTTCGAAGGGAAGAGGTGCTAAAGATGACCAATATTCATGTTTAGACACTGCCACATCAGCACAAATACCTAGAAAACAAATTGCACATCAACATCAAAACAGAGCAGAAAGAAAAATGTTAATACAAAAAAATTGTGTTGTTTTAACCTACCATGGCGTACAGCAAGACCCCAGTAGCGTGCAAGCCAACACCGTTTAAGTACTACTTCCTCCTACAATATTGAAATATATATGTATGTATAATGGCAAACAAAAATAATGGAAGACAGGGTAGGCTGACTTTAAAATTGCATACCATCTCACTTTGAGTTAAAACCATTCTCTGTGTCATAGAGTGAAAAGCTTTGACTTCAGACTCGATTCCTTGAAGTTGGTCAACAACAGCCGCAGCCTCTTCTTTTGCTTTCTGTTTCATACAAAAAGCGTTAATTAAGCTACATATATAAACAGCATAGATTAATTCTTGATGTGGAAAAGTGAATGGGTTGACCAAGAGCACTTTCGTGCTTAAACTTTCAAAATTTTTAATTAAATAATAGCTCGTATAATGATTAGGAGGTTTTATGCATTTAAACTGAGAAATTCCGCACATCCTCAATGGGTTATGAACATGGCAATGGAGATCAACTATACCAAAAACTAGCTAAGAATGCAAGAATTAACGACATGCCGATGATGTTTGACCTTATTGTAAAAATGTTGTCTAAATGTGTAGTGATTGTACTGAAAGAGACATAATATATAAAGGGTCCATGAAGTCCGCATTTAAACTCACACAATGACACGCGTAGATTGTTTAGTTGTATGTTGATAATGTATATTTAAATGTCATGCATATACTACTATACCACAATTCACAAGATCAGAATAGTGGCAAGAATGATTCACCTTGACTTCTGCCCGGAGTGAGGAAACTTCTTCATTTACTCCATCTTTGGCTTTTTTGGCCTCTTTAAGTGCAGCCTATCACAAAGTAGAAGTAATTATGTCTTCTAGATAAATCAATAACAAGAAGCAAATATATTTGACTTTTAGAAGCCAATGACATTTAACTAAAAAAGGCATGGAGAGACTCAACTCTTCATGAACATAGAATGAGAAAACAAAATACCAAAAAAGAGTCATTTAATAATTAAAGCAACCTCTCTTTGGCGCAATGCAGCTTCCTTCCTGCAACACACTAGAAATTCAAAAGTTAGGCATGAAAAATATTTTAAAAAAAGGCAACAAGAAATGAAATTAAAATAAAAAAATTAACCTGCTTAACAATTTTGCTTCCAAAGATATTCCTTCGCCAAGAGAAGCGACCTAAACGATAATAAACTTTAATGAGTACTTATGTTAACACGTTAAACATATACATCTACACACGTACATATGTTGAACATACAAAAGCAATTATAGAATATGATTGTCAGGAATTAAGGTGCCTTTTTATACTGCCATTCCTTCTTTTTCAGTTTTGTACAATTTTAGACACCAATGTACAAGAGATGATAAAAAGTATATGACCTGCTTCTCAAGCTCCTTAACCCTTTTCTCTGCATCTTGGCAACTTTCTTCAGCAGACCTAAGCTGCACCAGTAGATTGATTAATGAAGATTATATAAACCAAGGATATCACAATTATGAAAGTATATGCATAGATTACAAATTCACCTTCTCAAGGGCATTCTCATTCTCTTCTTGTAGCATATCAAGCTGCATGAAATTGCATAAGTTAAAAACATATCAAGGGCATTCTCATTCTCTAACATGTAACACTCGAGATATTTTTACATACTTCATCACGAAGCGCAGAAGCCTCTTTCCCATCTGCAAGTTTCAAGTTATTTTCTCCCAGTTCCATCGGGAACCTGCAATTTATGGCAAAATACAATCACATGATTTTAAATATCATGAACAATTGAAAGACAAAAGCCATGAATATCTTAATCGTTAACTGATACAACCTTTTGGTTGGCTGTTTCTTGGTTGGAGGATCAATTGGAGGAACAGCCATTGGGGTTCTCAAAGATGTTTTGCTTGGTGGCAGCATGCTATTTGATTTAGATGGCACTCCAGATAACGCAGATGTAATACGCGATGGCTGAGTTTCTTCTGATCTGGTCCTAGCTAGCTAACCAAAACAAAACATACAGTATTCAGCATGTTATGCTTATAAATCAAGCAGTATAACAGTTCAAATTCCAACTGGCTGAAATTTGACCTAATATTAACTTGGAGATCACATTATTTGTAGCATAGGCTGTTAGATTCATCTAACAGATTCCAATTCAACACTAATCACACAACAATTGCAGCATATTATTCACTAAAATTAACTTACAGGTCACATTATTAGTAGCATGTATTGTTAGACTCATCTGATAGATTCCAATTCAACACTAATTACACAAAAATTGCAGCATATTATTCACTAATATTAACTTACAGGTCACATTATTTGTAGCATAGACTGTTATATTCATCTCATAGATTCCAATTTATCACTAATTACAGTACAATTACTCACAAATGTTAACTTACATGTCACATTATTTGTAGCATAGACTTTTAGATTCATCTAATTGATTCCAATTCAACACTAATTAAAAAATAATCACATCATATTATATTATGATATTTCATTATTCACTAATTATTTAACAAATAAATGCAGCTGATAGCTCTAGGGCAACAAACACTAAATCAGTCAACTAGAAGCTAAAATCAACATGAAAATTTAAGTAAAATCACCGTAGGTAAAAAAGATCCAACAATCTTATCATCTATTAGTAACAGATGGAACGGAAGGCCTAACTATCTAACCAGACCAAAACATACAGCATTGCTTGTTACTCAAGCAGAATAACATTCCAATTCCACCTGGCTAAACTTCAACCTAATATATCACACTAAATTTAGCATAGACTGTCAGTTTCATCTAATAGATTCCAACTCAACACCAACTACAGAACAATCACATCATATTATAACATTATTCACTAATTGTGTAACAAATGAATGCAGCTAATAACTCTAGATCAACAGACACTAAATCAGTTAATTAGAAGCTAAATCAACACTAATTAAAGAGCAATCACATCATATTATTCACCAACTGTGTAACAAATGAATGCAACTAATAACTCTAGGGCAGCAATCACTAAATCAGTCAGCTAGAAGCCAAAATCAACATAAAAAATCAAGTAACTTAAACATCACACTATCTGACTAAAATTTGACCTAATATTATTAACTTAAACATCACACTATTTGTAGCTTAGAATTTCAGTTTCATCCAATGAATTCCAGTTCAACACTAATTAAACAACAATCACATCATATTATTATTCACTAATTGTGTAACAAGCACTAAATCGGTCAACTAGAAGCTAACCAAAACAAAGCATACAGGATTTACCTACTTATGCTTATTAATCATAAAGGATAGCATTCTGACTTTCAACTGGCAGGAAAAAAGTTCACATTATTTGTAGCATAGACTGTTATATTGATCTAACAGATTCCAATTCAACACTAACGCATAACAATTACAGCATATTATTCACTAATATTAACTTACAGGTCACATTATGTGCAGCATATTCCAATTCAACACTAATTAAACAACAATCACATCACATTATAATATAATTCACTAGTAATTACATAACAAACGATTACAGCTAATAACTCTAGGTCAACAATCACTAGATCAGTCAACTAAAACCTAAAATCAACACGTAAACTTACCGTAGGCAAAGTAGATCTAGCAATCTTATTGTTATTAGTAACAGACAGAACGAAAAACCTTGCTAGCTAACCAGACCAAAACATACAGCATTGCTTGTTACTCAAGCAGAGGATAACTTTACAATTTCCAACTGGCTAACATTTGACCTAATATTAACTTAAACATCACACTATCTGTGGCATAGACTGTCAGTTTCATCTAACAGATTCCAATTCAACACTAATTAAACAACAATCACATCACATTATAACATCATTCACTAGTAATTACATAGCAAACAAATGCAGCTAATAACACCTCTAGGTCAACAATTACTAAATCAGTCAGTCAACTAAAGCCATAAATCAACATATAAAAAAAATAAACTTACCGTAGGCAAAGTAAATCCGGCGATCTTATTACCATTATTATTACTACTCATAATCGACGGCCTAGTAGCAACACCAACACCGTCACCGGCAGCATTAAACATTTGCAGTTTTACTAACACTATAATATCATTCACTAATTATGTAACAAACAAATGCAGCTAATAATAACTCTAGGTCAACTATCACTAAATCAGTCAACTAAAACCTAAAAACAAAATATTAAGTAACCATACACATAGAAATTCAACACTAATACATAACAATTACAGCATACTATTTACTAATATTAACTTACAGGTCACATTATCTGCAGCATATTCCAATTCAACACTAATTATAATACAACCACGTCACATTATAATATCATTAACTAATTATATAACAAATGAATACAGCATCTAGTAACTCTAGGTCAACAATCACTAATTCAGTCAGTCAGCTAAAATCTAAATTCAACACATATAACAAAATTAAACTTACCGTAGGCAAAGTAGATCATTACTATTACTATCACTATCACTATCACTATCACTATCACTATCACTATCACTATCACTTTTATCGTTATTATTATAATTAACAGGCGTAACCGACAGCCTAGTAACGACCGCCGCACCGACACCAACGACAATGGCAGTTGTAGTTCTGTTAGAATTAAGCAGAGGTCTCCGGTTAATCTCAGGTTAATCGACGGTTGAGCGAATCGGAAATCCAGATCATCGTCCTCGTCATCACAGCATATTATTAACTATCAACTAATTACATAACAAACGCACACAGCTAATAATAACTCTAGGTCAACATTCACTAAATCAGTTAGTCAACTAAAACCTAAATTCAACACATATAACAAAATTTAACTCACCGTAGGCAAAGTAGATCCAGTAATCTTATTACTATTATTATTACTCGTAACCGAAGGCCTAGTAACCGCACCAGCAGCATTAACATTAACATTCGCAACTCTATTATTATTATTATTATTATTATTATTATTATTAACCGGCGGTCTCCGGTGACTCGCCGGAGGCGCATACCGAAACTCCAAATCATCATCGTCCTCATCCTCGTCATCATCGTCGTTGCCAATGTGAGTCGGCTTAGCCGCCATGACCTGAGCGAGCCGCTGCGCCGCGGCTTTGGCGGCTACATTTTGATTCCGTTTGATGTTTGAGATGCCGGAGTTTGAAGACGAACGGTTATGGTGATACTAAGTAATTTTATAGGAACCGAACCTTAGTTGCTATTTTTGAATAAATGTTTTTTTATTCGTTCAAATAAAAATAGTAATAAATGTTAAAAAGTGATCCCATAGTATATAAGTTTAAATAATATTTTTCTCCCATAGTAAATGAGTTTTAATAATTTTTTTCTCTAGTCATTCTATTTTTCAGTAACTCTTATCTTTTAAACAGAAGAATCGGATTTTAATGATGTAGATTAATCTTTCTGAAATAGTTTAAAAATAACGAGTGAGGGTCACCATCCAAACAAAAAGTGTTACTTAATCACAAGATTTTAATGTCTTGTTGCATGTTGACTCGGTCCGGTTACTCGATCCAGTTATGACCCGAAGCACACCTCTACTTTATTAACTCATTAAATAGTTTGTAATAAAATATTATTAATGTCAAATCACGTGTCCTCATCACTAAGTTTTTTAACGGTTTGTTGCATGTTCACCTGGTCCGGTACTTCAGTTAGTTGATCCAACTCTGACCCGATGCACACCTCTAGTTTATTAAAAAGTTTAGATATATAAAATATTATTAATACCAAATCACGTGTCCTCACGATTTCCTTTTATAAATAATACAAATCCAAAAAGGGAACATTCACAATAAGACAAAAGGTGAAGTACAAGTGAAGCATTGACATAAAGTTTTTTATAGTCACTAAAGTAGATGTAATTAAATGCATTACATAATACTTTCTATCATTTAAGTTATTAACATTTTTTATATATGTAATTACTTATTGATTTAATTTAATTTGTGTCCTGAGTCTAGAGGTGCAGAAAAATCCAGAACCCGAAATCGGACCGATAAAAATACCCGGAACTGGTTTTTTATACCCGGGTTTGTAATACCCGAACCCATAGTGTATGAATAGGGTATGCATTTCAGTACCAAAACCCGTACCCGGAACGGACCCGATTTTTACCCGGTAATATCCGAAAACCCGAACCGGATTTTACAAATACCCGGAACCGGATTTTTCAAATACCCGATATTTCCCGAAAAATACCAGGAAAAATAATCCTAAAAGGTGCAACCTTTTATAAAATCCAATATATATAAACCCAAAAATAAGGTTTTTTCAATACACAGAAATAGAGTATTCAAATACCCGGTTTTATACCCGACCCGAATACATAGGGTATGTTTTTTAAAGACAATACCCGGACCCGAACCCGACCCGGGTATCGCCAAACCAGATTTTCCAATACCCGGTCATACTCGAACCCAGTCCTATACATGAACCAGGGTATTTGAAAAACCCGATTTGTGCACCTCGACCTGAGTCAAACCGGAATCGGGTAGAAATCAGTTCCGGGATAGTCAGGTATTTGACCAAGTTTTCCGGGCAGGGTCGGGTTTTGACTGGGTTTACTGGTTCAAGTTCCGCAGGGTCCGGGTAGGCTCCAGGGATAAATCCAAAGCCCAGTCCGTACCCGCGAGTAGGGTAGGTTTGGGTCCGGTTCCGGGTAGGAACCATGGGGTCTGGTCCGGAACCGGTTTTTTTATGCCCCTCTAAGTCAAACCAGTCAACATGCCTTCAACTAAACATCTACAATTTCACATGTGAAAACATAACAATCAAAATCATACAACATGTTGTTATGTGATTATGTCATGTACATAGTTTTTGAATGCTTTCTTTTTAGCAGCTTTTAAGTTATAACCCTGATTCTAAAAAAAAAACATTTTATGGTTCTAACAAATAAAAATGTTCTCTAACCATGGACCCAGATTTATAGGGTAAACCGTGTCGAAAACAACTCTACCAAAAATGTCTCTCACTTCATCCAATCTACCCAACGCCAACGACTCATAATCGATTTCACCTCCTCTGTTTGGTACAAACCTCCGATTTCTGCCCCTTTTAACGCAATCAAACATAGATATTACCTTTAACGACAGAGCCCACGATATAAAAACCTGAGAATTAAAAAAAAAGTAACCAGCTTTTATTCTTATGAAACCGACATAACTTATCCTTAACCAAAGTAACCAACCCAACCCAAAAGACGACGGTTTGGTTTTATGTTTTGGTTTTGCATGTACCGGAAACAAAAAAGCCTGACCAAACCCATGTAAAAACCAACTTTTGTTACTGAATTTATCGAGTATAACTTTTTTTTAGAATGTTAAGTAATTTTTAAAAGAATTAATATATGGCGTCGTCCAAATGTGTAATAATCAATTAATTATTAATCAAAAAAACCTTTCCAGCCCAAATTCATTATTTACCTTTTTGGCCCAAAAACTACTAGCCCAGATGATAAAACCGAACCAAACCCTTTGTTAATATCAAAAAAACGAAAGAGAATGGTTTTCAAAAACAAAAAAAAACGAATTTTCAGTTTTTGGTTCGGTTTGAGCCAAGAACCGACCCGGGCCATACACATCCGTATATAATAATCAGATAATCAGTTTCAAAAGACGAGTACTTACCATATCAGATTGTGGAGCTTGGGGGTACTCGATCAGGGCCTGGGAAACTAAATTTTCATCTGTTAGTCTTCTCAATGCAGTTTTAACGGAATCTGCAAGGCTTATAACTTCATCCATTAATTCATCTTTTGAATATAAATGACTAGATTCTGATATTTCATGGAAGCTTGTTTCATGAGGCTGCGAGATTTCTTTTGCAATATCTACTGCTTCTGATAACGATCCGCCCCTATGCACCGCAATGCTAAACGCAGCAATAACTAATGCATCACGAGGTTGGTCTACTAATGCTTCATGAAATGCTAGAATACTGACCCTGTAAAAGTCAACTTCTCGTTCAGTCTCGGTCCGTTTAATCCCGGCCTGGCCCGTTTAGGCCCCTAGAGTTGCAATCAGTGTATCAAGTATCAACTATGTTTCTAGGGTGTAAAAGAATAGAACATTTAGTGAACCGTTCATTTATGTTCAAAAGTTCTCGTTCGTTCATTTATGTTCATAAACGTTCGTTCATGTGATTCAGTGAATTCGTTTATGTTGGTTTGTTCGCACTCATTTATGCTCATTAATATACTCATTCAAACTTCTAGGCGCAACACATTACTTGTAATTGGTTTTTGTTCGGTTATGTTCGCTCGTTTACATTCGTGAACCGTTTGTTTATATTGTTAATGAACGAACATAAACAAACACAAACATGTTCATTTTCTTAATGAACGAACACGAACATAAAAAAAACCTGCTCGTTTAGTTGTTCGTGTTTAACCATTCGTCTGGCTACAGTTAAAGTGTTAAACGAACAAACATGAATATGCTCCGTTCGTGTTCTTCATTACAAGTCTATAGGATTCTTACCACAGGCAAGAGTGGCACGGTCGATCAGGTGCTAGAAGTTTATCCAAACTAGCAAACAAAGACTGCAAAACACAATCATTTTAGTAAAATGTGACACGATACAAAACAGATAACAAAATACATATTATTAAACACACCAGAAGCATGTTAGATCTCTTATCACGTCTGCGAAATCCATGTGAAACAAAATAAGCCGCCTGCATGAACCCATATATCATATTATTATAGCAAGTCGCCTTATTGACCAATAACCGAAATTTCTGAAATGTAGTGTGTAATTTGTAATAAGACCCATACTTGGAGGGGTAGAACAATCTCAAGAAGTCCAAATTTCCAAAGTAACCTTAATGAAGCCTCTGCAGATCCATATGCCAGCATGTAATTCATTTCCATGTGTATCCGACCCTATATTAACCATTAAACGGGTCAAAATGAAAAATAATAGCTAAATATGAAACGGTCAAATACACTGAAAGTTGCTAAATTGATTAACTCTAAAAGTATACCTTATCAAGCCTTAACAAAGAATCCGAGAACTCTTTTAAAAAATGAGACGTTTCTCGAGAAAACCGAAACCCTAAACGAGCAGCGATTCGAATCCCACGTAGAATCCGAGCTGTATAACGTGTACAATAATCAAATGTCAGAGTTAATATAAAAAAATCAACATTTTTATTTCAGTTATTATTATAGAACATACCGCAATCTTCTGCAAAAGAAGTGTTTGCAGGCGTTATGCAACGAACCTACATACAACCAAACATATTAAATCAATAAATAAAAAAATAAAAAAACTGTAATAAACATGTTCATGGTATTTGTTGAATGTAGAACTGACAAATAATAGTCATACTTTAGCTTTTTGAATATCATTCATGCCACCAATATAATCATACACGATGCGTGCAAATGGGTCATACATTAACCTATAAATGTAACAAGAAATTAGTTATTACAGTTAGCTTTTAACCGATGACTTATGTGTTAACACAAGTACCCATTGATTGTAAAATCCCTTTGCATACAATTACTCCATCTAATATAATCACACTCATCACAACCCGAAGGCTTTCTAATTGGAGACTTTGACTTTCTACCAAACTTTCTTCCACTTGTGCTGAAACTTGACACCTGGCCCATATTAGATATTCATAACCAAGTTATAGATTTTTTTATTTAACGCGCACTATCATTATCTGGCGTATGAAAATAATTGACCAACCTCCACAATGGCATCATCAACATGCACGTGGCAAATAGCAAACCGCCTTCCAACTATTTCACAACGTGGAAACGCTCTCATTACCTGAAAATTAACAGCCAATATTGTCCAATTTTCAATTTTCATGAATGTGAAGATTGAGGTTTCAATTTTTGAACGAATAATGAAAATAAACCTCTTTAAGTTCAGCAGATGTCAAGATGTCAAAGTCCTTAGGAGTTCTTTTTAATACAAGATCGCGTACACAACCTCCAACAAGGTATACCTCATATCCTACATTAAAAAGGATAAATAAAAGTAGCAGACAGTTTACTATATAACTGATTTCAAGTAAAAGTAAGTAAACAACATACCTTTTTTTCTAAGTACATTTAAAACAACTTTTGCAGGCTTTGTAATTCTTGAAGTCCTGATTCCAAGTTCTTTAGAACACAACTTTTTCCATTCATGTGGCTTGCAAACATCATTTCCTGCTACTACCATCAAACAGATGCAACCTCAATAGGCCTGTAGACGAACCGAACGAACACGAACAGGGCATGTTCATTTATTTAACTTTAATCAATCAAATGATCAAACACGAACAATCAAACGAATGAGGTATTCTTGTTCGTGTTCATTTACGTCTGTTCATTAATAAAAATGAACAAACGGCTCCGAACCTAACCGAACATTAACAAACAAGCATAAAAAAGCACACACCAATCAAAATTAAACATGAGTATAAGATAAATATATGAAATGAAACATATGTCATGTTCGTTCATTTAACTAAATGAACAAAAAGTTTTATTCATGAGCGTTTGTTTAATAAATAAACGAAATCCTACTAAACTGTTAACCGAACGTTTGGTTCATTTGCAGACCTAAACCTCATAAACGAAAAAACTAAGATACATAACTTTGTAAATTATTTTAAAGTAATGAAAAGTAAAGATAAGCATTCACCTTTTACATCTCTAGCAGGTGAAATCCGAAAATCTTCTTTATGAATATTCACTGATTCAGTCAGAGATTCAATGGCTGCCACGGAAAAGCTATGTCTCGCCTATATGATTAAAGCAATTAGAGGTGCAAACAAGCCAACCCACTCGCGAGCTACGAAATCGTATCGATAAAAAGCTCGAAACGATCCGAGCCTTATCAAGCTCGAGCCTTGTATGGGAAAATCATTTTGTGTACTCTTTTAAATCTCTATGTGTTAATTTCGCACTGCATAGTCGAGCTCGCGCATGCCTTTGGCTCATTTAAGGTTATTTCAAATATAAAAATATACAGAAAAATGTATATAAATTAAACAAGTTAAGTTTATACTCTTTTAGACTTCTATGTATAACTTTGCAATGCATAATTGCATAGTTGAGCTCGAGCCAAGCTTAAGCTCGTTTAAGGTTATTTTCAAATATAAAATATGCTAAAAATGTATATAAATTAAATAATTTAAGTTTATACTCTTTTAAATTTCTATGTATTAATTTTGCATTGTATAGTCAAGCTCCAGCCGAGCTTAAGCTCGTTTAAGTTTATTATTAAATATATAAATATACAAAAAATGTATATAAATTAAATAACCTATTATACTTATTTAGATTTCTATGTATTAATTTTTCATTGTATAGTCAAGCTCGAGCCGAAGCTCGTTTAAGTTTATTATTAAATATATAAAGATACGAAAAATGTATACAAATTAATTAAATAGTAAATAATAAACTAGCCAAGCTCAAGCTTCATAAAACGAGCTATAACTCTCGTAAGCCAAAACGAGCCGAGCTCGAGCCTATCAAAAACGAATTAATATAATTAAAGCACTAAATGTAATAAACTAATAATATCACAATATCATTCCAATTCGGATTCAAATTCGAAATGATGACGTAATCATACCTTCTGCACGCGGCTAAAAAGAGGTAGATTGAACGATAACTGAGTTCTGCAAGCAAAGCCTTGTGATATAGCAATTGTCATTTGGTTAATTATAGCGTTGGATCATGCCAATTTGGCGATTATGTAATCAATTGGTGGTAATTTGAAATATTAGTGTTTGTTTGTTTGTTTGTTTACAAATTGGGGGAAAATATCTGGAGAAGATGAAGGTTGAAGATGAAACTGTTTATGGGCTAATGTTATTAATTATTATTATTGGGCTTATTTAAAGAGTATATGATGTGGGCTTTAGTTTACAAATTACTAGACTCGGAAGTCGGAACCGGTTCCTACCCGTATCTGACCCGTGGGTACGCCATGATATTGGGTTTCTCCTCGGATCAATACTTAAAACCAAAACCAGACCCGGCAGAACTGGTTCCACCTTTACCCGGTTTTGACTTTTGTTGACCATACTCGGAACCAGTTCCTGCAAAACACACGTTTGTGCATCTCTACTTAGAGTTGGGCAAAAAAATACCGGTTCCGGACCTGACCCGCAGGTACGAATCGGGTTTCGATTCCCCAACAAATTGTACCGGGCCTGCATGAATCTTCTACCTCTACCAGGCCAAAACCCAATAAACCGGGTCAAATACCCGACTACTCCTGGAACTGGTTCCTACCAGGCCAGGTTTTTTACGTTTATTGGTCATGCTCAGAACCAGTTCCTACCTAGTTCTGGTTCTTGAATATACCATATTTGTCCACCTTTAATTCATATTAAATGATGGTGTTTCCGACGAATCATACGACACCACTTGGAAAATATTTGGTTAAGTCGACCATCTTTTTAAAAATTAAATTTGACGATGTTTTTTGTGAGTCTTGACCAAATTAAATGTGATATTTGACCAAATTATTTGTGAGTTCCGAGTAAATTTATGTGAGGATCCACGGTATTTTTGGTGAGGACGGACGATATTTTTTACACGTCTCAACCAAATTTTAATGTGACCCGACCGACCCTTACAAAAATTTTAAAATAATTTGTTGAAACAAGTATACATGAACAAACGAGACATGCGTTCAAGTATGTCCAGTTAACCAAATGGACAAAAAAAATATTCATGTTCATTCGTTTATTAAATAAACGAACTTCCTGCCGATCAGTTGTATACGGTTTTTGTCCATTTTGAAAAGGCGCCTTCCGGTGACTTTCAACCTGTTTGACCTATCTTGTTGACTCGATTCGTTGATCTTTTAATGGTTAATATTATTAGGTTATTAACAATACCAGATAACTGTCATTTAAGAGAAAACAACACATTCCCGGATTCAAAGTTAAAAAATAGTGACGATCGGTTATGATGGCACATCTTAACGATCGATGAGACAATCAAGACAAGCCCATGTCTGCAAAACTATGCTCAAGTAAAGCGATCACAAACAACACGCAGCAGACATCAGTTAACAAACAGGTCCGACGCTTCAAAATTAAAAAAAAATTATAAATTATAATAAATTAGTTTTGCAAATGTTACAATCACTAACAAGATATTAAAAACTAAAACAAGGGAAACTATGATCTCGACCGAATGTTTCAAAAACCGAATTCTTTTTTTGCGTTAAAAACAATGACCGCTCGTAACCTCGATACTTCTTGATCGCGTTCACTTAACTGTTTCTTCAACGTTTCAATCTCGTTTAAATAACCGTCACACGTATCACACGCCACCTTCTCTTTTGGTTCCGGTTTCTTCTCATTTGTCTTTAACTTCTTGAGCGGAGTTGTACTCTCGTCTTCAATCGGCCTCTTTTTCGATACCACCCGAACATTATTATTAACAACATCACTATCAGGGGCCATCTTCCGAACATACATAGTACCAAATGCACCAATACGCTTCTGCGGTCGGCCTGATGAATCCTGTTCACAAACGCGAGCTAAACGTTAAAAAATGGTAATAACGTTGTTTTAAAGTGAAGTGGCGTGCTTACGTTATAAACGGGTTTTGGATTGGAACGGGTTTGGTTCAGATTTTGGCTCAGATTAGGTTTCAAGCCGACACGAGTTTTCGCACGGGATGGTTTGGTGATTTGTTTCGTTTTCGTTGATTTTTTCGGTTTCTGTTCATTTCTCGGTTTTTTTTAACAAGGATAACGGATGAAACATTATAGTTTTTTTGTTTTCGATTATATTACGACTTTTTATTATTTTTTTAAGGAGTTTTTCATCTTAACAAAACCCCTAAAAAAATTCAAAAATAATATAAAAAAAATCATAACTCAAAATATAAATTAAAAACAAAAAAAGTAAAAGAACCAAAGTGTTTCCTCCGTTGTTGTTAAAAAAAACCCGAAACCGTTTAAATGACCCATTCCGACCCACCCACGACCCATTTCGACCCAACCCATTTGCCACCTCTATGTAAGTGAAGTGACATATACTTACTTTATCTTGGTCACCAACAAGCCGCTCATAAGCTTCGCCAGCCTCTCGTTTACTCTTAAAAACTAAAAAAGCCGCATACTTGTCTCCGCCTTTAATATTTTCCTGCAAGCAAGTTGTCCACGTCATCAAATAATCATCAACAAACATGAAAAATTTTAAAACAAACTAAAAATTAAATTAACCAACCTTTAACTCGATGGTGTATTCACCGGGAATGATTTCATATAATTTCTCTTTAGATACGTTTATTGGTATGCAATGACAAAGTAACTTCATTGCATTGGCGTTATGCACCTGAAATAATATATCCGAATTTTGGTCAACGGGATAGAATATAGATTTGACCAAACATCGCCAAAATAATTTAAAAACTCGCCTCGTTTATATTAACGTTTTCACCTTTCCCGTTTAGTTTGGCAACAACAAGCTTCATTGTGTATATTGTATCATCCAAACAATCATGTACATCGCCTTCCTTTCGAACTTGAGACCCTAAAACCGCCTGCCAAATAAAAAAATAATATTGTCAAACAGTTAATATAATAAAATGTTATATCACTAATGTTTCTTTCTTGTTCTAATCCTATATATTTTACCTGGATAGCAGGTTTTGTAGGGTTTTTTATTTTTAAATAGTTAGACATTGCAAAATATTTTTTTAAAAGTGACAAAATTAGTAGAAATTGAGAAAAAAAATTGTGAAAAAATGCATAAAAACACTAAAAAAATGGAAAAAAATTAAGAAAACGTTTTTTGTTGCAATTTTTCAGTTTATTAGCAATTTTTCCAGAATATTATTTTTTGCAATTTTTCGCCAAAAAAAACAAAAATTTGCAAAAGAAAAAAAATTTAAAATTTTTTTTTTTGCACCATTTCAGTTTTTTTTTTTTTGCAATTTTCCTGATTATTATTATTATTATTTGAAATTTCCCGCAATTTAAAATTTATTTTTCTCAATTTTTAAAAATATTTTGTAATATCAAACAATTTAAAAATAAAAAAAACCTATATGTCCTGCTATCCAGGTAAAATATATAGGATTAGAACAAAAAAAAAACTTACAACTTTAAAGATATCAAACTTACCTTGCACAAATTATTTAAAGATGCTCTCCGGAAAATGGGACCGCTCGAATAGTTGAAAATAAAAGATGTATCAATTACTCTTGTGTAGTCTATCTTGAGCGCTGCGGCAAGGGCAAAATGGTAATTTTTGACACCGTTTGTCATATAATTTATAGTTAGGCTTGTAAACGAACCGAACGTTTGGTGAACTGTTCGGCGCAAAGTTCGTTTATTTAATTAAAGAAAGAACATGAACAAAAAAATATGTTCGTTTAAATAAGCGAACGAATACGAACACATGTCTCCTTCATTCATTTATGTTCGTCAAAGTTTGTTTATGTTCGTTTATTTGTGTTCATTTATGTATTAATAAAATATAACTAAATATTATCTGAATGAGTCATCTACTTAAATAATTTGTTTATTCATTTATGTTCGTGAACATTTGTTTATGTTCGTTCATTAATGTTCATTTATGTGTTAATAGAATATAATTAAATATTATCTGAATGAGTCATCTACTTAAAGATTTTATATTTGTTCATTTAAGTGTGTTCATTTATGTTCGTTTATGATTGTTTGTGTCCATTTATATGTTCATATATGTTTGTTTATTTTTATTCATTTTTTAAATAAACGAACACGAACAAAAATTCACAATATACGTGTTCGAATAAGTGTTCATGTTCGTTTAAAGTTAAATGAACGAACACAAACATGAAACCTAGTTACCTCTTAGATCACTATCCAGACTGTGACCAGCCAATATAGCCCCTTCCGATAGCAATTTCGTCATAAACGCCTATTAAAAAAATAAAACAATTTAAAAAAAACATAACATAGACGGTGCGAGGTGATCAAGTTCAACAAAGATTTTCACCTGTACGCCTCGTAAATTCAGAGTAACACGTTCCAAGTCTCTAGCACGAATCCCGGTTATGCGGGTCCTATAATCAACAACTCTTTTATCAGGTTTAACAAGTTCATCAAGTTTGACCTACAAAAAGTCCACACATTCGTTAACTTACAAAAGGAATTTAAATATTTAAATAATACTTTATAAACTTGTGACGCGTGACAATACCTTTAAATCACGATCCACAACACAAACCCTAACCAACGCATCAGTACCATCATCACAAAGTACCATCTCACAATCAACCGCATATATTGTGTTGCATTCCGGTTCTTTCAACTTTTTGCTATTCTTTATAACCACCCAACCCTACATCAGTTCAAAGTTTATATATATTTTCATGCATTATAACTTTTATTAACAAAAGGTAGCACAAAGTTGAGAGCTTAAGATGATAATATGTATGGGATTAGGATCATGTGAGAACTATATTGAAATTGAGAACTTTGAGAACCATTTTGGACCACAAAATAACTCCTTTTAAAAAAAATTAAAAAAAATTATAAAACAAAAAAAGCGAAAATAAATAAAGTAAAAAAAAACAAAAAAAATTTACTTTTCATCCTGATTTCATAAAAAAATTAAAAAAATATATCGGTTTAGCAAAATTATACATATATGTATGATACGTATTTTTTAATTTTATACAAGTTATTCTTTATACACATATGTACAATTAAGATAAATGATAATGTACATATGTGTACATTATGTAAATCGAGATTAGATAAAAATATACATATGTGTATAATTAAGGTTTTTTTTATGAAACCGGGATGAAAAATAATTTTTTTTGGTTTTTTTACTTTTTAGAAATTTTTTGTCTTATAATTTTTTTTAAAGGGTTTTTTTTGTGGCTCAAAATGGTTCTCAATTTCCAAAGGGTTCTCTTAGGATCCTCACCCTGTATATATATATATATATATACACACACACACACATAAATATGCACGCAAACACACACACGCAAACCTCTTTATGTGATGGAAGTACATAACTTGTTGCATAATGTGGATGAGTAACTGTCTTGTGAAACAGCTCCTGCAAGTGCATACAAAATTGCTAGTTTAATACAATTCTATATATATATATATATATATATATAACAAAAGAGTACTGCTATAAAAATAATCAAAAGTAAATAGCATATTAAGAATATAAAATTATAGAATTAAGTTAATCATCATGTAAAATCTACGTAAGTGCATAGTTACCAATAGAGGTACAAACAAGCCGAGCTACTCTTAAGGTTTTCCTCAAAATATATAATGGAGAAAAAAAAATGCATATATAAATTATAAAATAAATAATAATTAATAAAAAAGCCAAGCCCGAGTTCAAGCCCTTAAGTGACAAAGAGGCCGAGCCCGAGCCCGGCTCGTTTACGTTTACATCTCTAGTTTATTCTACTAAAAAATACAACACGAATAAATCAAACAAACCTGTTCGGGGGATATTCGATCGGTACTCTTCTTGATAGCTTCCACAATCTCATGCCTTTCAACCACCTTAGCAAAATACTAAAACAACAAAACTGACATTACAACTTATTCTGGGTCATAAAAATAACCTTTTGGGTTTACGAAAAATGCTTAATGGGTTTTAATGGGTCATACTAGAAAAAAGAAAATTTTGGAACGGGTCCAAATGGGTCAAGAGAAAAAGTTGGAATGGGTCGAAACGGGTTAGGGTCGGAAAGGGTCAATTAAAAAAAGGGTTGTTTTGGTTCGGGTCGGAACATGACCCGTTCTGACCCTAACCCATTCTGACCCAAACCCGTTTCTACCAATGACTCGTTTCAACCCATGACCCGTTTGACCCAACCCAACCCATTTGCCTTGCCACCTCTACTCAAAATATAAATCAGAAACAAAAAAAACCTAAAATGTTTCATCCATTGCCCTCGTTCAAAAAAGAAAAAAAAGATCCGTAACCCATTCTTACCCGATCCAACCCAAACCAAAACAACCCTCTCGTTAAGGTGGTGTTTGAGATTCCTTATTTTACCTCCTTATGACTTTTACAGTCACAAAATCTAACTTTCCCAAACACCTTATAAGTTATATAAGCTATAAGGAGGTAAAAGAAGAAATCCCAAACACCCCCTAATTGACCTGTTCTGACCCTAACCGACCATTTGCCACCCATAATTATAACATAATAACTTAAATACAAAATATAAATCAGAAACAAAAAAACTAAAAAAAAAAACAAAATGTTTCATCCGTCATCCTCGTTCAAAAAAAACCCAAAACCTGCTCTTACCCGTTTCCGAACCCGAAACAAAACAACCCTTTTTCAATTGACCAATTCCGACCCTAACCGACCCATTTGCCACTAGGGGTGCAAAAAAGCCGAGCCCGAGCTCGACCAGGGTCGTTAAACTTACACAAAGCTCGAGCTCGAGCTCGGTTCGTTTGAGCTCGGCTCGTTTAATATTTGTTAATTAATTTTTTATATATTTATAATTATATATGTATATTTATTTTCATAATAACTTTATATATAAAATAACATGTTACTTAATTAATTTTTTTCATAAAATTATATATATATATATATCAATTAATATTTATTAAAATGTATATGTATCTATTAACATATATAGTTATTAAAAAAATATAATCCACAGGCTTGTTTAGGCTCGCGAGCCGACTCGAGCTCGATAAGTGAAGCTCGGGTTCGGGCTAGTTTATTAAACGAGCTTTCTTTTAGGCTCGAGCTCGGGCTCGTTTAAGCTCGGCTCGATTGAGCTTTTTCACTTTGCACCCCTATTTGCCACCCATAACTAAAACACAATAACAACTTAAAACACAAAACAATATTTAACAACTTAAACTTAAACTTAAACTCACATTCAAATAACTAGCATTATTAAATGTTTTCAAGAACTCAATCAATCCATCAGGTAACCACTTAGCTGGATCATACAACCTATTGTCAAGTTGCTTGTTAGACACGTTAACAAACTCCTTCCAACAGCCGTTAACACCTCTCATACCTTGTTTTTGTGACCTCTTTACTATGTCAACAAGAACCTGAAATAATTAAATAAATAAACATACAAATTATTCAAATTTGAAATTAAATAAATGGGTATTAATAAAACACAGAAAGTTTACATTTTTTGGGGCGGTTTCTATCTTCTCCATTGAATATGGTTCAAGGGTTTGTTTGGTGAGTAGAGAATTATTAGGGTTTTGTATATGTTAAAGGTTGGTTTTTTATTATTGGGTTTATTGTGTTAATGGGTCTGGTTAATTTATGGTCCAGTTTTCTTGGGTTTACTATATATGGGCCTAGTCAGTCATAGTCTCAAAGATTTTGGGTTTTGACTGGGTAAAGGTGGGATCGGTTCTGGGTACAGGTCTAGGAAGAAACCTAATATCAGGTCGTACACGTGGGTTGGTTACGAGTAGGAAATGGTCTGGGTTGGGTCTGGAATCAAGTATTTTGTGCACCTCTACCATGAACCAGGAAAAACCAGTTTTTGAAATCCCGAACCCGGACTCGACCCTACCCGCAGGGTATGCATAGGGTATGACTTTCAGTGTTTAAACCCAAACCCGAACCCGAACCCGAACTATACCTGAAAAATACCCTGGAAAAAAACCTAAAAAGTACAACCCTTAGAAAACTCGATCTTTGTCTGAAATATATTTGAAAAATACATGAAAATAGAGTTTTATTATACCTAAAAATAAAGTATTGAATACCCGGTTTCATACCCTACCCAAAATCGATTACCCCGATATGTTTTTTCAAGCCAATACCCAAAATTCCAATACTCTAACCCAATTTCATATCTGAAATCGGGTATTAGACAAACCCAGTTCCTCAAACTTCATACCAATTAATATTGTTGTTAGTCTGCTAAAAGCTAATAAATTTGTTTTTGGTTATCTGAGTGGATCCTTCTCAGCATGTCACTCATCTTGAAAATATATACTCGAGCACATTTAACTATGGAGTTGTCATTTCATCTATAACTAATACATCCAAAATACGTTGATTTTATTTGAGGCGAGGTAATTCTTATAAGTAACGTTTGATTTACTTGTGAACCTATAGTCACATATGGTCCAAAAGGTTTACTTGGTATTAATTTGTTGTTACTAATGTCTCGTGTTGCTTCTAAAATTAATAGATTGTCTCACTTGAGACTCAATTATTACTTTGATTTATTAGACTTGGGTGCTTCTTTGCAAGGTCATTTCTTATGGCTTGTGTAGTGGTGTAAATGCGTTGAGCCTAGTTCAAGTGCGCCTAAGTTTGAGTTTGAGACGTTTATTGTACGAGAACTCGCCTAAGTCCATCAATTATAGTATGTTAAATTGGATCGATTGTGGAAATTGCTGGAGCAACAAAACGAGCACATAAAAGAGCAGAGTGTATTGTCAAAGCATCTTGAACCTTGAACTGAACCTATTGTTGAAGCCATGCGTGTGCAGATGTGAATTAGCAGGCTTTCCACCTTTTAGGAGTTTAGGGTTTGTGCTAGCTCTTATGTCTGATCAAATGACATACATAAAATACTCATTCTTATAAACCTCTCGTAAGTTTGTCGTTCCACCTATATGGGACAAGTTAACAAATTTTTATCCATTTTCAATCAAATTTTCGTAATTTGGCTTTCCCAACCACACAATTTTAAATATCAACATCTAATCTATCTTAGCTTCGTTCTCGACATGAATTTATTCTTTGCAAAGCTACCAAATAATAAATGCAAACCCAAAAATAACTAGTGCATGTTTGTGTTTTCAAAGTTTGTGGAAAAAACATACTTTCACTCATTTTACCAATATTGTCCTTAAACTTCATACCAATTAATATTGATGTTTGCCCCTAGAAGCTAACAAACTTGTTTTTGGTTATCCGAGCGGATCCTCCCACACATGCCACTCATCTTTGTAAATATCTACTTGAGCACATTTAATTATGGAGTTGTCGTTTCATCTATTCCTAGATATCCAAAATATGCTGATTTTATTTAAGACGAGACATTCCTTAGGTTATACCCATTTACAATCTTAATATCACATTATAAAATTAATTTCTCTCTCCTTAATCTACATAATTTAACACATCTCAATCTTTTACACACATTCACAACTCATCCCAAGTTAAAAAAAATATTTTTTTAACGAAGTCTGTTTTTTAATAAAATTTATGTTAAAATGTTCATAGATTTTTTTTAAGAAATATCGTGCATTTAATTATTTTTTTAGTTCGAATATTAAAAGTTAATAAAATAATTAAGTTATTGGGGGTTAGTTTGGATTGCAATCTGGGTTGCTCCACCAACCCAGATTGCTAATCTAGATTGCTTTGTTTTCTTTTTTATTTTTATTTTTTTAACTTTGAGCTCACCAATCTTATTATGAGATTGTCAATAGAAGTAGTCTTATAACTATGGTGTGATTTGCTAGTTAATAAGTTGAGAACTATGAACATGAACTGTCTTTGCATGGTTACATTTTAGTAACTAAAGATGAAAGTGTGTTATGATTTTGTTCACTCTTATACTCCATGTTAATTGAAGGTTGTCATGATTGTCTTATACTTTGTTTCTATTGTCTGTCCCTACCAACCTCCATATATACACACATAGCCGTCATTAATCCAACCTCCATCGGTTGATCGATGTAGTTTCACACTTTGATGTGTGAGACATGACAAATTCATTATTACATTATTTATAAGGTAGTTTTTTTTCTTTTTGACACGTTATAATATATTGAAAAAATTACAATTTTTGTTCTTTTGAATTACATATATTATGGAATGAGTCATTTATCAAAAATTGTTTAACTCTATGTCCTTTGTTTGGAATTTTGCCTCGATTTTAGTCATTTACACTAACGAAGGTAAAGTTTCTTAGTTAAGTTACCCCATGTGTATTGCACATGAGGGTATTTTAGTCTTTTTACTTAAAGGGCTATTTGTGTAATTAAATTAAAAACCCTGGTTCAATTTTTGATTTGTAAACTTGAAACCATTGTTCAACAACTCTACCCCCTTTGAGGGATGTAGTTTTCTTTCCGGTCGACCAGATTACTAAACCACCATGTTGTCACCAATGTTCGCCACCGATAAGTTTTCTTTTAGAATATCGCCCCCATTGTGGTCTCTTATTTAGTAGTCCCATTGGCTTCATTGTTAACTTATATGGTTGTTTTCTTTAAGAATACCGCCACCAATCGCCACCGCTTTCGTTCTTTAGCTGCCACCTCCCATCCAGATCTAAACAGCCATATTAGTTAACAATGAAGCCTTGAAACCTTGACCGTCCTTGAAACCTTGACCGTCCTAGATCTAGCTTTTTATCATATACCCCTTGCAGTAAGTAACAAGCCTCATAATCCCGGTTCAACACGGGTCAACCCAATTCTTTATCAGTTACCACATAAGCGAAAATCACAAACCCGATTAGCAAAACGAGACTGAAAAACATGAAGGTGCATGAGGAAGGTGTTCCAGTAACACGCTCAGATAAACGAGGCTATTTTTTTAATAATGATGGCGGAGTGTGGCAGATCTAACCGAAGCAGTGGACGCTATAACGATGTCGGAGTGTGACACTGGTGGTGAGGGTTGATGATAACGGTGAAGACGGTGAGTGTCGATGGTGTTGTGGTGTGGTTGTGTTGGTGGGGGGGGGGAGAGAGATTAAGAGAGAGAAAGATCTCAAGTTAACAAGTGAGGAGGAAAGAGAAGGGTAAGGGAAAAGACGATTATGCCCATCACGTTTTTTGCACATGGGGCTGTTTAACGGGATAAGTTAACAGGTGTTAGTTTAAAGGACAAAAATCATGGCAAACATCCATATAAAAGATAAAGAGTAAAACTATTTTTGATAAAGGACTCATTCTATGATATATGTAATTCAAAAGGACAAAATTTGTAATTTTTTCTAATATATTAGTGTTTTCTCTTGTCAAACTAATTCACATGCCTTATAAAATTAATCTTAAATCTACAACAATATTTTTTTCATGAAATCAAAACCTCATTTGAGAAAACACGTCTACTAAGACAAATTTGGGATGGTAAAAAAAGTTGATGTTCTGCCTGTCAGAATATGATTGTTTATAACTGGGGACATCTTTAAATTTTATTAAACTATAGGTTTTAATATTCTTTTTTTTATCATGTTTCATTTTTGTTTCAATGAGGAAATCATGGCAAACATTCATATAAAAATCATGGCAAACATCCATATAAAAGATAAAGAGTAAAACTATTTTTGATAAAGAACTCATTCTATGATATATGTAATTCAAAAGGACAAAATTTGTAATTTTTTCTAATATATTAGTGTTTTCTCTTGTCAAACTAATTCACATGCCTTATAAAATTAATCTTAAATCTACAACAATATTTTTTTCATGAAATCAAAACCTCATTTGAGAAAACACATCTACTAAGACAAATTTGGGATGGTAAAAAAAGTTGATGTTCTTCCTGTCAGAATATGATTGTTTATAACTGGGGACATCTTTAAATTTTATTAAACTATAGGTTTTAATATTCTTTTTTTTATCATGTTTCATTTTTGTTTCAATGAGGAAATCATGGCAAACATCCATATAAAAATCATGGCAAACATCCACATAAAAGATAAAGAGTAAAACTATTTTTGATAAATGACTCATTCTATGATATATGTAATTCAAAAGGACAAAATTTGTAATTTTTTCTAATATATTAGTGTTTTCTCTTGTCAAACTAATTCACATGCCTTATAAAATTAATCTTAAATCTACAACAATATTTTTTTCATAAAATCAAAACCTCATTTGAGAAAACACATCTACTAAGACAAATTTGGGATGGTAAAAAAAGTTGATGTTCTGCCTGTCAGAATATGATTGTTTATAACTGGGGACATCTTTAAATTTTATTAAACTATAGGTTTTAATATTCTTTTTTTATCATGTTTCATTTTTGTTTCAATGAGGAAATCTTGTTATCTATATTTTGATGTTGATATGGAGTAGTAACATCGATATTATTTTTTAATATAATTAACGTTTTTATTTTTTTATATATAACTACATATATAACAAATCTCAACCCCCACATGTTCTCCTAATTGCTTTCTAGACGCACACAATATCTGATGTGGCTTGATTTGAAGACTTAGTGACCCGATTTGAAAAAAAAATTATATGAGTGACTTAAGTGGAACACTTTTAAAACTTCTTTAATATTCTCAAAGATATCATACTCTTCTAATTAAAAAAATAACTGTGACACATGTCGCTTTTTTATTAAACCTCGTATTTCTTTTCCTTCCAAAACTAAAATATTAATTGACGATAACATATGTTATAAATCAATAATTATTCATTTTCCTTTTACACCCTATTTATGTTATGTTTATATATTTTTATAAAAATAAATGTTAACATATTATGTATGTTACTATATATATTCCAAAATACTTGCTGAAATCTAAAAAATCAACAACAAACAATATTTGTTAAAGACTGAAAAAAAAATATAATTTCAAATGTTATCATTAGCACGTTATACTATATTGTTAAATATTGTAAAAAACAAAACTCGAATATGATTTCATTTTACAAATCAATTTTTTTAATCATTAACTTATAAATAAATGTTTAAAAGTCGATCCATTTATATAAAATAAATCAATTTATTGATCGTTGTTATTATTATTATTATTATTATGTCATATAAACTTATAAATTATAATATATGTTTTAAATCTATTTATTTATTTTTTCGGTTAATTTAGTAAACTATATATATGTTAAATTTTAAGGATAATATATATACAAATCACTATCAAATATAACAAAGTTTATCATAATTAATTTCTATGATTTTTTTATAATAAAGTGTCATTTTCGTCATTATGGTTTGACAAATAATGAGAATTTAGTACAGATATTTTATTTTTTGCATATGGATCATTCAAGTTTCACAATTCTTGCCAATTACATCCAAATCACTAACTCCGTTAAATTTAATCGTTAAGTCAAAGGTAAACATGTTTTTTCACTTTTTTCTTTATTATAATACTTATTCCAGTGAATTGTGGTTTTTATCCATATGGTTTGTCCAATTCTGCGGTTGAGTGTCGCTTCTGTTTTCACTGAACGGGCTCGCAACAACTCGTGGGCCTTTGATTTCACTTAACGGGGATATTATGGTCTCGTGGGATGATTAACGGGTTGAGCTCCCCATTCAAGTCTTCATTTACTCGCCATGGTCATCATTTGTTCGTTAGGTCAATCATTTGTTCGTTGGAAAAGTGCCACTACTGTTTTCACTGAACGGGGCTCGAAACGACTCGTGGGCCTTTGTTATCACTGAACGGGGATATTATGGTCTCGTGGGATGATTAAGGGGTTGAGTTCCCCATTCAAGTCTTCATTTACTCGCCCTGGTCATCATTTGTTCGTTAGGTCAATCATTTGTTCGTTGGAAATGTGTCGCTTCTATTTTCACTGAACGGGGCTCGCAACGACTCGTGGACCTTTGTTTTCACTGAACGGGGATATTATGGTCTCGTGGGATGATTAAGGGGTTGAGTTAACCATTCAAGTCTTCATTTACTATCCCTGGTCATCATTTGTTCGTTAGGTCAATCATTTGTTCGTTGGAAAAGTTTCGACTGTTTTCACTGATCGGGGATCGCAACGTCTCATGGGCCTTTGTTTTCACTGAATGGGGATATTATGGTCTCGTGGGATGATTAAGGGTTGAGTTCCCCATCCAAGTCTTCATTTACTCGCCTTGGTCATCATTTGTTCGTTAGGTCAATCATTTGTTCGTTGGAAAAGTGTCGCTTCTGTTTTCACTGAACGGTGCTCGCAACTACTCGTGGGCCTTTGTTTTCACTGAACGTGGATACTTTGGTCGCGTGGGATGATTAAGTGGTTGTGTTCCCCATTCAAATCTTCATTTACTCGCCCTGGTACAGTTACTACATATCCGTCACACGAATCTTCCTCAAGGAGAGGGGAGTGAAAATGCGGGATTTCTTAAGGAATTTCTCATTTAAAATCGTCCTAAAGTTTTGAAAACAATTTTGAGAGTGAGGCATAGCCTCGGATTAAATGTGTGATTTTGTGTACAAGAATAATATTAAATCATCAAATAGTATTTAAGCTACTGCAATCAATAATATAATTCAGGGTGCAAACACATAAAGAAATATCACGTATAGGGACCCTAAGCATGATACTAGGCTGTTATATCTAACCACCTATCTTATAACCTTCGTGCTCTGATACCAATCTGTCACACCCCGACCAAAGGCGGCGGAACATGTCGGGGCGTAACGTATTGATTGGACAGTAGCTCAAAAGACACTAATTAAAGCGACAATAAACATTTAATTTCATTAATATTAAACACGTACACAAATTCAATAATTATAACAATTACATCATATTTTTGTATGTTGAATAATATCCAAAGGTCTAACTATTATCTTCAATCTTGAATAATATCGACTACTTGTACCTGTAACATGTATGAAAATAGAGTTTGTCAACACGAATGTTGGTGAGAATACATAAGTTTTAGTTGAGTTATATAGAGAGATAAAAACCACAATTCACATGTAAATGATGAGTATTATAATTTTTATGAAAATGCAAACAACTAAATAGATGTGGACCCGTTCCTATTGATACGAAATCAAAGTACTCGGGTAAGTGTATGATTATACTAGATGAGGATAGATGAGGATGAGATACCAACCACCAAACATAAAATAAACAATTAAGCACATAGAGCATTATTGTAGAGCATGCAATAATCACACATAAACATAGGTAAGTGTATGATCATACTAGATGAGGATAGATGAGGATGAGATACCAACCACCAAACATAAAATAAACAATTAAGCACATAGAGAATTATTATAGAGCATGCAATAATCACACATAAACATATATTGAATTGTGTTATGAATAGATAAATAAATAAAAATGAGTAATTTAAATAGGGTATACATGCCACCCCCAAAAGTTAAAAGATGAAAAAAGGGGATATGTAAACTCACATTTGAGATTAAAACCAAACTTGAAATGACAACCAAAAGCATGTTAAAGAAAATGAATGATCAAACCTCACGAACTATAAATAAACAAAATATAATAATTAAAGACTAACAAATGGGATTGGAAATTTTAAAGAATACTAAATCTAATGTATAAATAATAAGATAAAAACAAGGAAAAGATCAAAAAGGAAGATGAAATACAAAATCAGTTTTTGGACAACAAACGGTTCTGTTTTGATTAAGGTATTTAAAATATCAAAAAACTTTATTATAAATCAAAACTTTCCAGTCTACTAAATTAGAATGTTTTGAACAACTTTCATTTAGAAAAGTTTTGCAAATTTGTAACATAAATAGGCCAAAATAGCCATGTAAATCAGGGGGTATGAATCTGCGCACTGTTTTTAAAATATTTATTGTGAATTCATAGGAATGAATTAAAATGCGTAAAAATAGTTTTTAGAACTGTATTTCATTGAAGTATATCATAGAATTTGGTGTTGCACTTTTTTAGTTTGTTATAAACAAGATATGCCTCTTTCTTTGACAGCTATATCTAATGTCAAAACTGAAATATTGCTAAAAGCAATATTCTAACGATTTCGAAAAGGATTTTGATGAAATAAAATTATGGACTTTTTTGGATATGATTATATAACATTTATTAGCATATATCATCAAAAATCTTTGGATCCTTTGAACAAAAAAAATAATGATTCAAAACAGAAAAATAAATATGTAAGAACGTTTCAAGTGTGACATTCGTGTAATCGATCATCTCCTTGTGTTCTTTGTCTCATCCACCCTATACACCACGGTGTATGAATTATGTGGATTCCTAGACATGATTGTGTTATGGTCATATGACCATTTAATTAACTAGTATGAACAAGAATTAAAAATAAATAGAAATAAGATGAAGAAGATTTGAATAATTAAAACCTTACATTTGAAATGGAAAAAAATAATCTCTTGAACTTGTCAAAAAGTGGTGCAAGAATGAAATGGGTGGGAGTGGGTTCTTATTTATACTAAAATAAGGGGGTTATTCTTTAGAATGTTTTAATGATAGGAGAGAGATTTGGGGGAGGAGGTTTGGCCAAAATTTGAATGGTGTAGGAAGATATCTTTCATCTTTTAAAGATAAATAACTTTATGTAAAAATAAATGTGACATAGCTAGATTAAAATGATGTATTTTGGTTATGCATCAATAATGTTATCATGTGATATTTGAATAAAGAAAATAATCATGAGTGTTATAATTTTTATTTATATACATATTAGTAATCATTAATATTATTAAATAACTTTAGGAAAGAAAAACAATTATGTATGAAATATGTAACATATGGGTGTTAACTTAATCACCTAGAAAAATTTAAATGAGTCGGGTTTTCGGGTTCGAATATTGACGAATGTTACAGTATACACAACTTTTTGAAAATTTCGTCTCGAAATTATAGAAAACCATAACATAAAAAAAGAAAGTAAGAGTCTAAGAATTTTTTTTTAAAATATAACGCAGACCTTCGAATGACCCGAATTACGCTACAAATGGAAAATTATGATAAGGACACTTATATATAGGATGTACCGGCGGCGTATCCACCATGCCCTTATCACATCGATATTTGTACCGTTACCCAAATCACCATAGGTTCCGAGTTATGACACACAACCGTATTCATCATGAGTTCCATGCGAGGATTTCGATAATTATGCGTGCAATCATAATTATTTAGGTCGTCGCATGATGCACATGGTTCGTCCCGTTGTGCGGTTTGAAAACAAAGGTAAAAGAAAACTAAAAATTGATCAAGAGCAAAAGCAAAGAACTAAAAATTGAATGAAAATTGATGAACATAATTAACTAGTAAAATAATTAAAAAAATGACTAAATGGTTGAAGTTAACCATCGAGAGTAATAACAACAAAATGAAATAAACAAGGAAAATTTTGAAATTATATAAGTAACTTACACATACGATGTAGAGAAAATACTTGAGATGACTAGAAAATTCACGTAATAATAAATAGGTTCACACAACAAACAAATCACATGACTTATGAGTATAATAATAGATAAGGTTTGAAACCAATATTATAAAATCGATGAGATGAGGTAAGGGTACCATGAGGATGAGATGAGTTTGGAGGGTTTGGGTAGCCATGTATTAAAATATCGAAATAAAATTTGTACATGTAACTCCTATTAGATAACTATGTACAACACATGTTCATAGTCCCAATTTCCAACACGTTTGTAGGAAATTGGTCATAGGTAGTTTATGATACAAATACGGTACTATTAGATAACTATGCACATCATCATGCACATAGTCCCGGTAAATAACCGGTCATAGACCACTTAAATCATGATAATAAATTGTGTAACAACAAATAGTGCACTAAACAACAAAATAGGAATAAACGAATGATTGAACACCATTATAAATAATCATAGTTCTCATTCATAACAAAATTGGAGATTTAAAGAAGTCAATACATTATATTTAAATGAAAAGAACTAAATAAAAGAAACGTCTTTTGCGTAGCATGTCTTCATAAATGGTTAGGCTTAGATTTGGGAACTATTGATGTAACACACTTGTCCTTGAGTAGCTTGGTCACTTGAGGTTGGTTGATTGGGATTTGGTTGACTTGAATTGGTTGAATGGGTTGGGCTTGAATTGCTTGGATGGGTTGAGCTTGGATTGGTTGAAGTTGATTTACTTGGGCTTGGTAAGCTTGATATTGAGTGGTTTGAGTTGGGTAGGATTGAATTTGGTTCATGTGTGCGAGTCTTGGGCATGCATTGCGAAAATGGCTAGGGTCTCCACAATTGTAACAAGCTCTAATAGTTGAGGGTGCTTGAGTAAACGGTTGAGCATAAGGTAAGGGTTGGGTAAGAGGTGAGGCAAATGGCTGCATCAAAAGTTGGTTGCGTTCACGACATGTGGTAAAGGGGTGGCCAAATCGATTGCAGTGGGTGCATTGTCGACACTTGAGGTTAGGCGAATGGTGAAAGTTACATGTATCACATAATGGGTGGGGTCCTGTGTAGGGTTTCTTGGTGGGTTAGGTTTGCGATTGGGCCAATACATAGTTTTGGGAATTGGACTTTCTTTTATTGTTGCGGTAATGAGGAGAGTTGCTGTGCTTGAAGGATTTGGGCTTAGAAGACTCGGGTTTGGGAGATTCAGGCTTGGGTTCTTTGGTGGGCTCGGATGCAGGCTTATCATTGGGCTTCTTAGAATTTCCCCCCGTCAAGTTCCCGGCCTTAACGTGGTTTTCGGTGAGGGTACCGGCTAAGGTGATGGCATCATGGAGGGTTTGAGGGTCACGACTTAGGACGGAATCTTGGAATTGCATAGGCAAACCCGAGATGTACTTGTCGATTGAACGTTCAAGGGGAGTGACCATGTGAGGGATTAGAAGGCTAAGTTCATGGAAACGATCGTTGTAGATGGTGTCATTTCCACTTTCTTGTTTCAAATTCCAAAACTCCTCTTCCAACTTCCGAAGTTCATGTTTCGGGCAACTTCTTGAGCATGAGCGGGGCTCCCAACGAATCGTGGGCCTTTGTTTTCACTGAACGGGTATATTATGGTCTCAAAACTTCTGTGTTAGCGTTAATTTTTTCTTCAATGGTGACCAGAACGGTGTATTGGAGGCATGTGATGCAAAACTATGCTCAAGTGAAGCAAAAAATATTCACAAAATTGAAAGGGTTAACATATTATTTTTTATTTTATCGTTTTGGCAAAGCGTAGAAGCTTCTTGAAACATATCAAAATCTATTTCATGATGTAGCTCATAAAAACATAGTGCTTGAAGAGCATCCGTCATTACAACTTAGTATTCTCTTTTCCTTCTATGGGTGGTAAATTGATAAATATATCAATAAAAGTAATTACTATTAATTGAGAAGTTTTCTTCCCGAAATTGGTTCATAACCAAAATTATTTCAATTATACATATATGATATTGGGAATGAAATTTTCGATAGAAGGAGAGTTCTCGGGTCCGGAGCATTCTCGGTTACGTTTTTTGCATGTGCATTTTTTTATTAAGTTCATTTAAAAAAATCATTTTGTGATATAAATAAAGTCAATTTATGTACACATAATATAGATGTAATACATTTTTCCATATACGTTATATAATCTATAATTTGGATCATTACGTGTGTTACACGGGCTCTAAAACTAGTTCCCTTATAAATAACCAAATTAAATCAACCTTTACCAACAATCAAATATAGAGTGTCACCTCATCCCAATCCGTGTGAATCCAAATGAATTCATGCCACTTGCGACATTGTTCTAGCTCCATCATTTGAACCCCTATACTTTCCATGAAAATCAACAGCCACTTTCTTCTCCCTTTACTCTCTTCAACCTAGAAATAATCACATATAACTAGATGAAGGCAATTGCGCCGATGTTCCCCTGCCCAACCCCTTCAACTCGAATTCTCATCAAGTGAACACCCGAATTCCCTAAAGACATAATCATATTTATTAACAAATATCAACTTTATCCAATAATTTGGAAAGCCAAACTATTAACCAAATTATTGTTAACACAATTGTTGTTTAACTCAAGTAAGAGGCCTAACTCAAGAATTAAAAGAGGTTGTTAAATAGTTGATACCGAGTTAAAGTATTATTCACATTTTAAAGAGGTTTTTGAGTTATATTTTCTCTATGTAAGAATATTTAGAGCTATTCAATATTCGTTTTCTTTTGTGTGTTTTCCGTTTCGTGTCTATCAACTCGCTCTTGATTATCAAATAACTGAATTAACTTAATAATTTGTAAACCTACTAGTTATTATGAAAGTATAAAAAATATTCATATTTGTTCTAAGTTTAATAAAGAAAAAAAAACAAATTTGAAGGACATAAATCACATAATGGTAGACCAGATACTTGGGGAGACTAGAAGAGAACATCCTGTCTGACAAAACTCCATATACATGTACACGCCATGAATCAACAACATCAGATTGATGGTAATTATTAATTTAATTTTTGTGACTGACATGCCATATGTATACTCATTATTCCACTCACACGCCATGCATTTTGTTTTTATTTTTATTTTTATTTATTCTTCTTTTACTAAGTTTAGTTTCACTCCAAATTAATGTTATTATTTTATTAGTTAACTCTAATTACACATCTTATAATTATCTAGAGATTAATTATCATTTTGGATTGAGTGAACTTGCTATATATGTTTTGCACTCATCTTGGTCATCATGCATGTTAACATGACCTTCAACCAACACCAACTAATTGGATTCTATATTATAGGGGTGTTTGGCCTAGCTTTTTTAGCAAAACTTTTAGCTTTTTTAGCTTTTTTTATAAAATAAGCTTTATTTGGTGTTTGGTTTAGTTTTTTTAGCTTAGGCTTATAAGCTTATATAAGCTAATTTGTATAAACTTATTTGAAGATGATTATTTAGCTTATTTGAAGAAGCTTATTTGTTTAAGGGGGTAAATTATTCATTTGCTTACAAATGGTGATGGATTAATAATATGGAGTAACTTATTACTATAACAAATTAAAAATGATGGATTTAACAACTTATTAAGATGTATAATCAACTTGTAGAATATAAGCTAATCCAAACACTTAAATATAGCTTATCAAATGATATAAAATAAGCCATAAGTTTCAAAAAAAAATATAAGCATAAAAAAAAATATAAGCTAGGCCAAACACCCCCTATGTTGAATATTAGAATATAATCTATACTTATGTTATCTACCAGCGGGTTGGCCTGCAAAAATACGACGAGTGTCACCGAGGCTCTTTTGAAGATCGCAATCTAATCAGTCTCGCCTTAAATTATAATTATATTCGGGTATTATTATAATAAGTATGTAAATATATAGTAATCATATAGTTAAAGGGTTAGTTATCCTACATAGTCACCTAAATCTCGGGAGAGTATAAGGATACAAAGAATCATAAAATATAATACAATGTCAAACAAAATATAGCACAATGTTGAGGCAAAAAGACACAACGGTGGAAATAAATAAAAAACACAGTGATAAATAAAAAAACACAATGACAAGCAAAAATTCTAAAATCCACGAGCTAGAAATCGAAAAGCAAAAGCCTAAAATCTGATATAGTAAAGTTCCACAAGAAGGTTTTCAATGCCACTAATCTGGGTTCAATTGGAGTCCGTTTGACACCCTTTGCACGACTTTCTATTTTTAAAAGACTGTGTAATTTAAGTTTTTAACCTAGCCCATAATTAAGTAATTAAATAAGATAGTACATCATTTAGATAGTATTTAGTTATAAAATATAAATAGAAATGCAAATTTAAGTTTTAATTAAATCATTACAAATAAGATAATATTTAGCCATTAAAAAAAAGCAATAATATTTAGTATAGTAAATTAAATAATATAATTGTATTATATATATAATGTATTAATTAGAAGTTTAATAAATGAAGGAAAACTATAAACTACTAGATAGCTAAGCAGTTAATGCGAAAAAATATCGGATATCGGTCAAGGACCGATATTTGAGATATCGGTTATTGCAGTGAGATATCTGTGAGATAACGTTAAGTTTAATATCATGTAAATTTATATATAACAATTTAACACTAATAATTCAGTATAGTCTCCTACCATGAACATTTTAACCTTTTGCAAATAGCAAAACACTAACAATCGTAGCAAACTAAGAATTGATTAAGACTTAAAACATTAACATTGAACACTAAAAGTTGATAATTAAGGCTTAAAACACTAATATCGGGAGTATTGGTGATATATCGGTCAATATCATTGATATTATCGGTACCGATATTCTGAACCGATATTCTGATTTATATATCGTCAAAGATCGAAACCGATATATCATATTGATATATCGGCGATATTATCGGCGATATCAACTGCATAGTTAGATAGAACACTTGTATCCTGCGTACAAAGTTGTTTTAGACGTCGTAAAATGAAGAGTAAATTACGAGTCTGGCATTTCTATATGCTTTATATAGTAGTGTGTATATCATTATCGTGCGATTAGATTAGGTTAGAATTAATTAGGATATGAGTAAGTAAGTCACCGATTACTCATAATTCCATCGCACCATCGAATGACACACACCCATATGTGTAAACTTATTGTATTCCAAAATGATTCATTAAAGTTATTTTCTTTCTAATTTAATCCCAACATATGATCATGAAAAGATGTTCTTGACTCTTTGATTGATTGCTCTTGATAACGTTTTATGGTTGTACAACCTCTCCCTATGCACACAACACAAAGAGAGGTTGATGATAGTGGTGACCACAATTGAAGAAATGCATATAACTTTACTGTGATGGAAAGACATGCACCATTCTTAACGTTATTATTAACATTATTAGGTGGGCCACACTCTACACTATAGTTCTATCTTATTAACAAATGATTAATTAATTTTTACCATCAAAACCACACCTTTTGTTAACTTTTTTTGAACCGCAAAATCTTCTATAAAACTAAAACATATGATAATTTTGATATGTTTACTCCAATTAAGATGGCCACTAAATGAAGGGGACATTTTGTTAAGTAGTGCTAATTAATAACTACTGAAAATGTTGTAGAAACTTTGGTATGAATTGTTTTTTATTTAATAAATAAAATGAGTAAATTTGATATCATGATTATTAAAGTTTAAATGAGATATTTGAAAAAAATATACATGAATTTTAAAGTTTAAATAAGATAATTAAAAAAAAAATTTCAGGTTATACATGCATTATGTGGCTGTCTGTATATTTATTGATACGTTATATAATCATTTTCTTTTGGTTTGGATTATAATTGATATTTATCAATGCCTTATTTATTAGTCTTTTTATTTGCATGCATGTAACTTCTTAATCAAAAGTAAAAATCAAGAACGTCTTATAATAAAAGCATTATTACAATGTCACAAAAGTTAATACACCTTTTACTAAAAAAAATCTCAGCATAAATTCGACATATACTAATTTCCCTAAACATGTAAAAACTAAAAAGACATAAAAAAATTACTCCATTAATCCCGTTTTATTATAATAAAGTCCCTACACTTATCTAGTATGAATATGCTTCAAACAAATATTAAACTAATGAGGTGTTACACTTAAGTTAATAAAAATAAAACTATTAAAATTTGTGTAAAAATTAAGTTGAATTTCTTTTATCATTTTTTATCAATTTAAAGGATAACGAGTCATAATTATATAAACATTTTTTTTACAAATACATGCATTCAAAACAAGTACAAAGATTTTAGCATAACAAGTTTGATTGAGTTCCTCTTTATAGTTCTTTATCATGTTTAGTATACCCAAATGTGGCATGTGAAGGATTTATGATTTTTTTTTTGATAGGCGGCATTGTATTAAACACAAACAACAAGCAAAAGCTAGTTACCAAAAACAAAAGAAAGTATTTACATATTCGATATATCAAACCTAGAAACGAGATCAAATACATTTTCTTCTTAACATGAAAACAATGAGAATCAATTTATTGTTATCATTAGGTTTATTTTCATAGGTGTTTGTTGTTATTTTTTGTTCGTATTTGCTAACTTTTGATTATGAGACGTTATAAGTATTTGTTGATTTATATTTTGTTGTTATTATTAGATTTTTTTCTTTTGTTGTTATAAGTATTTGTTGGTATATGTTGGTTATTATTTTGTTCTTGATTTTGTTTCTTTTGTTTGTAATTTTTAAGTTTTTTTCTTTGTTATTATAAATCATTGTTAATGTAAATTGGTATTGTAGTTGGAATTGTTTCTTACTTTCTCATTTTTTATAAATTAGTATTATTTCCTACGTTCTCATGTTAAGACTAAAATGTACATAAACCTTTCCCATCAAACCTATGCCAATTTGGATTTATGATATATAATAACCTTTATTATAATTTTCAAAAAACATATACAATGCAATGACAAATAGTAAGTGACATACATGCATGTTGAAGAAGAAAAGAAAGATGGTGGCTTTTATACCAGAATTAAGTCAAATAAAACTGATTGGAAAAATGCCCATGCAGTTGCACTGTCACCAATGCCCACGCCTCTATAAACTCATCATTATTATTTTTGTCACATCTTAATTTAATCCTACATATTCTCATCTGTCACAAAAATAAATATTATAAAAACCAAGAGTTTGAAGGTTGAGTCAGTGAAGCAGGCCAAGCATGGTCTGACTGGTCTCCACTGTTATACAATATGGTTTAAGGTTGGTTTAACCATGAGCCAGGTAGGTAACCACCCACCAACATGTCATGTGCCGTCATGAACTCTTGCCTAGTAAATATGTGTGTGTTTGGAAACATAGAATTGATGTTCCCACCATGTTTTAATTTACATGGATATTGAGTCTAAAACTAGTTGAGAATAATATACAGAATTTATAATTCTCAAACCAAACATATCCTGGAGCTAGGCTTGTTTTTGTGAATCATTGTTCGGTACAAAATAAAATAACGGGCGCGTTGGAAGACTGACGTGGGTTGTCTAATTAACATATTACCAACAGATTTATCGGTATAATATTTAACGTGGATTTTAGAAAGAATTAGAAAGACGAGTTTTTTATTATGGCTATTAAAAAGAAAGTTAATTACACGGTTAGTTACTCTGGTTTCTCAAAGCTAAGGCAACATGTTTCGGTAGTAAGGGTTTCAAGTCACAGGTTGGGATTTAATACTTTCAAATTTGTAGCACGTTGGGGGCAATAACGCGAATGGATGTTAAATTTTCTGTTAAATTTAGGTATAATGACTAATTTACCATCTAATAACGACATGGACCATTTATGTCATGAAATACGGAGTAAAATTTATTTTTGACGATGGGAATAATGAGATCAATCACTAAATAAGTTTACGATCGAGATGGTTATTTATAGTACGACATTAATCAAAGGAAGTTGGAAAACTGTAGGCAAATGCATACAAGAAAAGAAAAAAAGGGTGAGAAAGTAATAAACAAAATGTCTTATTATATGATATTAACCTTTGGTTTTACACATATATATAGGCTATCTGTTATGGATTAATTGTTTGAAGATCGGGTTTAGAACTAGCAATATCGATAGAGAGGGTAACAGACCAACCCAAGTGAAGGACCATGATTCATGAAGATTTGGGTGAAGATGGTCGTTGCACACGGGGATCACATTTCTTAAGACCGTCCCAAAGTAAAAAAAGTCATTACCTATGTGGGTTGCCAGAGTTGTTTCCTGTTGTGCTGACGTGGATGCAAGGCACATGTACCGGTTAATGCATGGTTTGATGGTGAGCAAAATGTAACGGACCAATTATTTGAAGATCATGCTGCAAAGCTTGTGCTTGAACGCTTGAGAGACTGGTTAGTCTGAAATTTATCGAGTGTGGTCTCCGAGGGATAAAAATGTGTACATGCCAAGGGGTGATTGCACATAGAACACATCATTGGTCGTAAGTTGTGTCACGTGATAAGTCAATAACAAGACGAAACAAGTGACTCTAATCGTATCGGAAACGACATACACCTAGATAACCAAGGGTGTGAAATAGGGCCTCGAAAGACGAACCCTTGACATAAGGGTAAAACTGTAAAAGTGGTGGCACATTAGTTGTGAGGTAAAAATACTAAATATACAAAGGGACATATAATTTTCCAATTTCCTATAACATGTACACCCTTGAATTGTTTGTTTTTAGTATTCAAAATTTGATTTCTATTCTTTATCTTTTCAGAATACTAAAGATATATTTATTTAAAGGTTGTTAAATACAGGAAACTACAAATTAATCTCTGATTTTAATATATCCTCAAAACATTCTTACTTCAATTTCAAACATGGGAATGGGAAGATGAGTTCCAATGATTGTGGAGACGACCTTCATGCCAAAATTGAAAAAAAGTCAACTACAATATACGATAAGATCGAGTTTCTTTTAAAATTAAAAACTCATTCCATTTTAGTTCAACTCTTACGATTTATTTAGGATTTGGTGTTTTCACAATGAGTTGATTTGAATTGAAGTTGTGGATTAAGTGACATGAAAACGTGGAGCCGATGCATATCTAAACAAAGGAGAAATAATAAGTTGACGGCCTCATATAATTTTATTGTTAATGACGTGACATAAATTTAGTATGAATATATGATTACAAAATTTAATTTTTCACATTCAAAATAATTATATTACTTTCACACCATATAATTTCACACATCATTTACAATTTTTTTTTTACCTTTAAACTCTTACATTATATAAGAGTTTTAAAGTTTGTGAGTTTTCTACTTTAACTTTTATACTGTTTCACCAACTTTTTCAGTTTTTCGTCAAATCTTGGGTGGTCTCTTTCACATCGTTTACCTTAAGTGTCCGATTATTTTCTTCTCTCTTCTTATAGTTTCCTCTTATTTTGCTTTGTTGGAAACACATAAATTAAGTTTTATTTATTTTTCTTATCAGCACTATCATAGTTAGTTTCATCGCAATCGTAACTTTTGTCACTGGAGTCCTATTGTTGTGTCTTTTGTCACGACTGCTATGGCTTTAAAGCCGTTGTTGCCTCTAATTTTTTTTACCATCTAAGTTAATTTTAATGTAGTTTTTTTTACTGGATTATCTTTTTCTTATATTTATCATATTTAATTTATTTATTGCTACAGTCTAAACGTCTTATTTCTTCTCGCTCCAACTATAGGGAAATATTGGAGATAATATATTAGTTAGATTTATTGTAATTATCTATACCATAATTAAAAAGGATATGATTATTTTTCTTTTTATAATCATGATTGTTGTATTTAACTCTTTTTAAGTAAAATAATATAGCTACTTTCATGTTAACTTACAATTATATCTGATTTTAGTTTATAATACCTTCTCCATTATTGCAAACGAATGATCAGGTCTCTCCTTCACATCAAACTGTCACAAGCTAACCTTGACTCTCATTCTCTCTCACATACCTCGTCCTTACCCGTATAAGCATTTCTCTCTTCCTCTTTATCTTTCTTCATCCCCCTCTATTCAACGTATGTAAATCCGGATTATCTCTCTCAGCTAATTATAGGTGTAACGCGCCCCTACCAAACACGCACACACATATATATATATACCCTCATATGAGAAGGATACCATTGTTTTAATGAGGATGGATCTACCAAACTTAACCTTTTAATAAAAAAAACCATTCAATTTTATATGTGTACCATTAAATTACTAATATACAACTTTGGTGCCGCAAAGCCCCATTGTGCGTTTTGCGACACCTTATTGGTCCGCAAAGTTTTTTTTTTTATTTTAATTCTGGTATCTTAACAAACGTAATGAAAATGCCAATTTTGCTTTTGTTATGGTACAGTGGTACCGTAACAAACGTGATTAAACCTGACCAAATTTGTGTGGAATCACCGTGTTTTGTCTTAATTCAGGTATCGTAACGAACATAACAAAAACCGTCTGAATGTCAATTTTGTTTTTGTTTTGGTTCGAGTATAGTAATGAACGCGATGAAAACCAACAGACTTCGCGTCAATTTACTATCTCAACACCTGAGACCAACAACGCTTAGGTTTTATTACGCGTATCTGAGTTTACCAACCTGCCCCTGCACAAGACGCCGGTAATACCACTACTTTATAATACCATTACTGAAATTACAATGTAAAGAATATTTAATTATTTACATACACCAATCAAAGAATATTAATGCTGACTCAAGAATAAAAAATAATATATAATAATAATAATAATAATAATAATAATAATAATAATAATAATAATAATAATAATAATATATACACACCGGCCAGACCACCCATCCGTTTGATCATTTTCAAGAATATAATCATCTACTTTTTTCTTGGTCCATCTCCTCTCATCTCCTAGTACTCTAGTACAAGGAGAACATATATCTTCTCCAAATCTCACCATATCTAGATCTTCTTCAACTCTTCTCATTAATAATACTCTTTCTCTCTATATATTAACTTCTTCATGATACCATCAAACCCTAGTTAAAGATTTCTTTCACCTTTTACATATGTATGGATTTCTTTCATAGATTAATAATATTATTCTACACTAGTGGTGATCAGTTTCAAAGACTTGCAATATGACCATGTTTCCTACTCATCTCTCTTCTTCAAAGTGTGTTGATGATAATAATAATATTAATGGAGGGTTTTCTCAAGGTGGATATGACTGTTTTATTAGTTTAGGAAGATCAAGGTTAGTTTCAGTTTCAGATCTAATGGCTGAGGATGAATCAAGAACCGAAACTAGTACCAATAATGAAGAGGAAGCAGGATCAAGCTCAAAGGATATTAATATGAATGTTGACGTGGATGACGATCATGGGCGTTGGCTGCAGTTGAGTTTAGGTGGTGGAAACTCAGGTTCCACCACCAGCAACCGCAGCCAGATCGAACTGACGAGGGAAATGGAAATGGAAAAATTTCCCCCGTCAGTTACCCTTGATTTGTTGACAGGTGGAGGCAGTGCGAGCTCGTCGTCACGACATATACGACAGGCTCCACAGCCGCCACCTCAGCTCATTTTCCAAGTTCCTGAATTTCAGGGTCCCAGTTCTTTTCTTTTGCAGCCGCCTCAGACGGCGGCTGCAATGAATTTCGTGCCGTTTATGACTTTACAACAACAGCAACTCGAGCAATATGAAACTAAATATAATTATATGCATTTAATTAGACCTCTTAATTACCCACCGGTTTCTTCATCTTCTTCGTTTTCGGGTTCATCCGAGCAACACGGACGTTCGATTAATGTCCACCGTCGATTAAATGTAGCACGAGTGGTCAACCCACCACGACGGCCTCATTCCGGTGTATGGTTTATTCTTCAGGCATCTCAAAACCAGTAACTCTTCCAAAACCCTAATTATTTTACATATATTTTCCTTTTGTTTCACTTGCATAGTTTGAATAATATATGATATATATATACCTCATAAACTCATTGCATGAATTATGAATTATAGTTATTTACTTGTTATCTAATGCAGATTGAAGGAACCATTTTTGCCTCAAATACCAAAGAGTTACATGAGAATCAAGTAACACTATTAATCATTAGTTACTATATATATTTTTGTTTCTTATATCATTATTAATTTATTACTTAAGAATTGCTTCATTTTATCAACTCAGGGATGGAAGAATGACCATAGGATTGTTAATCAAGTATCTGGTTAATAAGCTTGATCTTGGAAGCGAATCTGAGGTATGTTTTTATTTATTTGTATAACACTTATATTTTCATGTAATATAATTAAACTAATTAAAAGTCTAAAACCCTACTAGCTACAATGGCATCTTGATTGTTTAGCTAATGATGTTAATCACATAACTTGATATAGCTTCTTTCTCTCTTTCCATATCCTTATACATTGTTTATAAACTGCGGGTGTTTGCAATAGATTTGCCACATATTTGGCCGTAGCAAATACCTGTTTTTGTATTAGCTACATCAAGAGAATACCGGTGAGAGGAAAAGCGATAACGAGTATATTCGGTATGATTTTTTTAAATGTATGTGCATAGAGGTGTGTATTTGTGATTTAGGAGTAATCTTAAAGGAGAGAACCTCATAAAACAAATGTAAGAATATGGTTGGTGAGAGTAACATGAAAGAAACATTGGAGCAAACTAGAATAGATTGAGGGGTATATCTCTAGTTCATAGTTTAGTGATATATTGAATTAGGTGGGGAGTATATTAATTTGTAGGTAATTTTGGAATTATGGTGATAGTTAACTAGTGTTGGTCGTGTCAATTAGGGTAGGGATATCAGGATATGACACCCACGTTAAACATGGAAACAAAAGCTTGAAGAAGAAAATCACTGTAGGTCCCAAATGAAGGACAAATGTTGAATAGAAAACTGCTTGTCACCCCACCATTATCATATCCTCCCAAAGTAAACACAAAAGAACATCTACCGTTTGCTTGCTTCATGTCTTGGTTACCATACACATCAATGTAGGTATATGATACACGCATAAATTTACACGCGTATTATAGATCATATCATCTTTCTTTGATGATCATAGATTAATTCGCTTGCTAATTTATGGGGCGAACGAAGCAAAACGAAATTACATATTATGGAAAGTTTGGTGACAAGATTTTGTTAGAATGTGTGTGAAGAGAGCAACTTTTGTTAAACATTATACATAAATTGAGGAGTAGATTATAAAAGGGGTCTATCAAATCAAGATCTTTATCACCTGGGATAGATGCACGGTTTGCCTAGCTACATATTACACTTCCGGACTCTCCACCTTTTAGGCATGTGGAATTATAGAAAAGACCCAAACATACTAGTTTATAGTGTGTTGTTGAGGTATATGGGTATGCTAAATTGTTATGAGTTATGTGAAAACTTGACATTTTGTTTCGCTATGATATAGAATATATGATTATTGTAGAAAAGACCCAAACATGTTTATACTACATGTTCAATTTACCATTTCATGATGAATTTTGAGTTAAGTTATAAATATATTTATTCTAGACTTATGACTACGGCCAAAAACACTTTTAGCAAGTTTTCAAGCAACGGCATCAACAAATCACCAAGCATACGAGGTATATATTAAGATTGTAATGTTATCGCCACTACTTTAGTAGAAAATAGGGCATTCTATTAGTAATTCTGATTCTACCAAATTTATAGTACATTGATAAGTGACATAACATTACATAAATATGTTTGTGCGCGATAATTAACATACAAGACTAATAACTAGGCTGGACATGCATCTTAAGTCTTAGGGGTACTATGCATATATAAAACTAACTTCAAATATTAGATACTTTACTGATAAACATTGGCAACAAGAGACAGAGTTTACTAACTAGATACATGCATGAAAACTAATAAAAACAAACTAGACACATGAAAATTTTTAATTTAAGAAAACATGTTGAAGAAAACTAACACTTGATGTAAGCTTAACTTATTTGAAATTGCGGTTCTACCATTTCATTTCAAGTAGGCAAGATGGCTTACATTCTTTTGTTTTTTCTTTATTTTTTTGAACGGCATGAATATCACGTATATTAAAGTCTTGGTTGAAATAGTACAAATATATAACAAACATGCAAATCACTAATTAATGCGGTCTTTTAAGGTAGGTTACATATCTTTTTGTGCATGCGACATTAATCAGATTTTTTTTAGTTAAAGTAGCTGACAACATGCCAAGAACTACCATAGATGGTCAACTTAATTAATGTATACCCTGATCACTAGTCAACTAGCTTTTGCTTTTTTAATAGCGTCTATATCTGGGTGAACCTCTATAAAACGGGATGTCAACTGTTCATATAGATTTTGACGCTCTAAAACTGATTCCTTAAAAAAAGCATTAACGAGAAAAACCCACCAATGCTGGAAATCCTTTTAAGTCAAAATCTTAAATCTTAACTATCACCATATGTAATTGGATCGGAAGACCAACTATACTAGTCAACTAGCTACGATATATCATTTGGAATAAACAAATTTAAAAAGATCTCTACATATACCACCAAAGAGTGCTATGCATGGTTAGTGGGTCGTATATACATTACATTCTTTTAAGAAATACTGAATTAATTAACAGTATTATTAATAGGTCAACCTTATGTGCATATATGTAAGGATTTGATCCAGCGAATCATTGATGATGCCAGCTACTTTAGCTATTTAGTTTGCTTTTACGTGAAGGAATCATATATCCCATGTCACATATATCCCAAAACTCAATATACAATCATTTGCTTCCTTAATTACTAGCTACCTTAACTTACAATATTACATATGACATATCGTCATTTCAATCTTCATATGTGTGCATATCTTGAAAATGTATGCAACGTTTACATATGCGAAAAGTAATACGTACTATAAATGTTGTAGGGAACGTTAGTTCTTAAACTAGTATGATGCTGATATATGAAATTTATAGGGTTCGTATATAATCCTAATGTGAATGTATATGTGGATTTGATAGAGGTCGTATGTGACCCTAATGGAGCATGCTATACACACATCGTCTGACATTTCATCTCATACTATATTAGCGGTCGAAGGGATATTTGTTCAATAGTCATTTTGACATATAATTTACAAAATCTGACGCCATGGCCAGTAGGGGTATTTGTTAAATGACTGTTTTAACCAATAGTTTAGACCCCTTACTTTCCGAAGGGGTTGTTTTGACAACCTGCTTTGAAACGGTCGTTAGAGTGTATTGTGGACAGTCATTTAAAGATATGAAATCAGATGGGGTGGTATAGCAATAGTATGACCTAATCCTAATATAAGAATGCATGTGTATGTGTATGTATGTATATATTGCTATAAGATTGACGTGAAATAGAACATGGGTTTTGAAAATCCATTATCATATATGGCAATTTAGCATGCATGATGGTTTTGTCATGCTTTCGCATGCCTCAACTCAATTCACAAAAGAAATAAAGATTATGTGTATATTATAGGTATGGAGGTAGCATCATGGCTCTCTCTCTTATTAGGGTCCACAACTCTTTTTGCTTAAAGGGAGTTTGGTTCTATCATAATACCTTGTATGAAAGTGCTCCACTTACATGAAGAAAAGACATATATGGAGTAGTTCATTTCAAATCACATTTTCAAACAGGACAAAAGAAATTCAAAAAGATATAGTTTTTCTTTGAACGAAAGCAATGCATGGATATGATGAAAATCTAGAGGAAATCAATCATGTCACTCTTTGAAAAGAAAATTATAATATATTATTCGTATACATATAGTCATATAGACATATTGATGGTTGAGAATAACTAGTAAAACAATTGTGCTACTTTTATATGCAAGCATATGCATTTATATTTATTTATATTTATGATATTAGGATCAAATACAAGTAAATTTAACGTGCAAAGCGCATAGAAAATTAGAGTAGTCACTTTTATCCTACTTTATTTTTTTAATGTAACTATTTTAGTTTAAAACTTTAGATTATTAATAATTACTTAAGTTAGTTGTACATTTAACAGGTTGATATTATTTGTAGGACACCACCTTATATATATTTGTGTTTCGGTGAAAACTATTAATAATAATCCCACCTTATAAGTTGGTTGTGGCTCAATGGTAGAGCACTCACTTTACAAGTGAGAGGTAGGGGATCAAACCTCACTACCACTAACTTATATGGGAGATATGAGGGATGATCCTGGCTTGCCAGGGTTCGAGTCCTGATCTCACCCGGTTTTACCGGCTCCTCGCTGTCGTGCCGTTTGGCGGGCGTAGGGGTCGGGTTTTATCCGGTGAATCCCTCAACAGATGGACCGCTAGGGGCTCCGTCCATCCGGAGTAGTGGCCGGCTCGGGCTACCTTTAGCCAATGGGGGCCGCGTACGGGGTACCCGGCGTTACTTAGTTGGCCGTTCAAAAAAAATAATAATCCCACCTTGTAAATTATTTACGATATAGTTTCTCTATTTCTGTTTTATAGTAGACTGTCCCCGTATAACGATTTATACCGGTCTATATGTTTCTTAGGAAAAGAAAAGATTATTGTTTTATCCCAAATTCGTATACTGATATATTCATATATACATACAAAATATAGATGCATACAAAAATATAGATACATGTATGAATGATCATGGGTTTGGCTTGGGAGCAAAGGTTGTGGTGGGGCTAAATATAAGTCATGATTAAAGTGGCATAGTTTTTTCCAATCGTGCATTCTCTTTAACTTCATGCTTATATGTATATAGGAATTTATCGTGGGATTAAATCGTCCATTTATATACTATTCCTAATGATTACATTTCAATTCTTACAACATGCATATTATATATGAAAAACAAAATATATTCATGTATATTAAGATTAATAATATATTAGTTACTAATATTCATTTTGTTAATGGTTTAAAATGAAAAACAGGTAGAGATAACATGCAAAGGACATCAACTATTGTCGTTATTGACGTTACAACATGTAAGAGATACTATTTGGAACAGTCCAAGAAATGATGTCGGGTTTAGTGTCGCTCCTCGATCTTCAGCTACTATGAATCATTTGATGGTGTTAAACTATGGTGAATCGCATAAAATCATCACGATCCTCTGATTTTTTATAATTGTTTCTATACTCACATGTCTTGATGTTATAAGTTATGGGAAAATTTATTCCCTTTTGTTTTGTTTTTTCCTTTTTGTGACCCTAAGGGCTCGTTATCTTGTTGACCAATGTGATCACGTAAAACAAAGTTAAAGCCGGACAAGTGGCTTTCGAGAGCATATATTTGTTTCTCTCTTATCATGTGGGTTTGGGTTAATTTTTTGGTTCTTTAGTTGTACCATTGGTATGGAGATCAAAACTAATCAATTTGTTTGTGCAAAAGCAATGTAATTTAACTTGAGAGTAAGATTGTAGATTATTTTTACTACTGGTTTTGGCGTTTCATATTACATGTAGATTATTGTTAGCGTTACATGATAAGAAGTTAAATTGGTTTGGGTTTGATTTAACCAGGTTCGTGTCATATACAGATCGACGCGTTTATGGCACGATTAAAATCAATCTTGATTGAATAAAACCATCCTAACTCTTTTGTGAATTATTTCTAATATGATTTATTTTATTGTTTAACTACTGAATCATATTTATTATGGTGATATAATTATCATTTATTATTCCAAATTCTATATCTCCCTTTTGTGATACATATAGATGTTTAAACTCGTTTGAACGATTTAATCAATCGTGTTATTCTGGATCATATTCAATAGTTTTTATGGACTCTTGTTCAACATTAGTGTCAATAATCTCTGTATTAGCTTCAGAAATCTTCTCTGTTTCTCCAAAATCCATATATGTCTCCACCACTTCCGTATTTTCATCATCAACTTCCACATTATCATTAATAACATTTTCCACATTATCCTCAACTTCCCTAACTTCCTCATGAACAAGATTCTTATCAACCTCATTTTCCTTCACATCTTCCTCCTCCTCTTCACTCTCATCATATATCATTCCAACGCATGCAACAATTATTTCTTACATATGTTGATATTTAACATATGGAGAATTTCATATATCCCACTTTTAAACTTGCAAAATTAGAAATTTCCCAAAAGAACAAGTTTCAATAAAAAATATACAATGTTCTTCAAACATGATTTGGGGGAAAATTTGTAATTTGCAACTTTAGAGAAGGGAGATATGAAATAGTCCCTTCAACACAATAACCTAGAGATGCACAAAAAACTCGCTTTCGGACTTGACCCAGAAGACCCGAACCAGCAGGCACAAACCTGGTTCCAGTTCTTCAGTCAAACCTGAAACAACCGCACTTGGTTTCACATCTACTCGTTCAAAACCCGGATCCGAACTGGCCAAAAACCAGCCAAACCGGTCAAAATCCAGTCAAAAACCCAAAAGTAACTTGAACCGGACCTGACATGAACCGCACCCGCTTTCACATCTACTCGGTCAAAACCCAGGCCCGAACTAGCCAAATACCGATAAAAACTGGCCAAACTGGTTAAAACCCAATCAAAAACTCGACACTAACATGAACCAGACCCGACACAGTTTTTGCACCTCCACAATAACCTAGTTACATGTGTGAGATTAGGATGAAGAAAACCGGTTTATAAATCCTCTAGATATTAAGAGCATGCTTGGGACTGAGTTTAAAAAGTGCTTATTAACTTATTGGTGTTTTCAAAAGGTCAATAAGTTAAAATATGTTAGGCAATCACATTTTTTTTTATTTTAGCTTTTTGAAAGGGTTATAAAGCAGTTTTTCAAAAGCCCCAAATCTTATATTTTAAAAATGGCTTTTTGAAAAACCAATAAGCAAATAAACACTTTTTAAACTCAATCCAAAAATGCTTTAAAAAAGAGCCCACAACTACATTAAAAAAAATAATAATAAATTATTGCAAGCCCATATAAAATCCAAGCCCAACTACAAACCAATCAACCCATGGGCTCTTTAATAAAATCAAATATGGGCTTTCAAATCAGTTTAAAACCACTCTAGGGTTTTATACGGGGGCCCTTGTTTTCATTGCTTTCACTATATATAATGCAAATGTATTGATCAGGTCCATATGCAGCTTCCAGTTGTCAATAATAATTATTGAATTTATTTCATTTGTTCTTTATATTTTTTCTCTTGTTTTGTGGAATTAGGTTGCATATGATGAAAAAACTTGGTATTATTTGGGCTGATTTAAACCATGAGGCTCCAAAATCGAGCTTTTTAAAACTGATGCTTCTTTATTTCATCATTAATCCTTTCATATTTCTCTACTGTTCCAAAAAAAAATAAATTACATGTACATTTTGTGCCTTTCTTGAACTAGTTTTCTATTTCATAAATTTTTTTGTTTGTTTGACTATGTTTATTCACATCTCAACCCAACCTTAATAAAAAACGAATTTCTTTCTTCTGCCAATCCAACCCAACTCAACTTTTCACCTTCATTCACGACTTAGCCTAAACTATTTTTATTTACTTATATTAGATTTAGGTTTTAGTTTATTCTATATAAATAATAAAAATTTTATTTTATTAATCAAAATTATCTTATATTAAAAAATATTAATATTGAACAAGACCTTGTTTTTAGATTTAAAAAAAAACTAAACACTTAACTTTTTTTGAATCTAATAATTTATTTACAAGTGTTAATAAAATTTATATCATAATGTTCATAAAAAACCAAACAAGATTGTGTTTCTATATTTTTTTAAGAAGTTAAATAATATAAGTTATTAAACAAATATTGTTTGTGAAGTTAAATAAAAAGTAATTCTAGTGATTTATTTACTTTATCATTAAGTTAGTTAAAGTAAATGTTATGAAATCAAATAAAATAAAATCCTAAGTATTAAGTAAAGTTCCTAAACTTCTTTAAGTAAAGAAAAGCCAGTTGACTTTCAATGTGTTTCAATGCTTTAAACGTGAGTACCTTTTGATATTACCTTTTTTCCGGTTTATTAGATATGACTTCTTGGCCATCTTTGCCTTTTATAACAATTGTTAATTTGTTAGTTGAAATCAAATGCACCGTTATGGTGTTTAGGACATGTGATATATTGGAGATGTACGAATACACGGTGTTTTCAAAGCGGTATGCAAAAGCATTTCATGCGGTTTGCCTAACTGCATAATGGTGTTTACAGAGAGCAAGGAATGAACTGGTGTTTGAGGGTAAAGCGGTGAATCTAAGTAATATGGTGGCTGGGATAAAAGCTTTGGGATATTTATCGGCTTGGAATAGATCGAAGGAGGTAATAACACAGGAGATGTAGCAATCTTTTAACATAGCGTGAGATGAATTTGTAACGGACTGGGGGTATTTTTTGGTTTTGTTTTGTAATTGTTGTAAATTCCAATCGAGCGGTTGTATGTGTCGGGTTTGGTTAATAAGTTGCTATAACGTTGGCGATTAATGAAATTTTGTTGGCCGTTCAAAAAAAATTTGAAATGTAACATTCGGGTGCTATTTTATTTGTTATTATTCTCACTACATATTTATAGATAAAAGTATATTCTTTTTTCTAATCTGAACAGTAAAAACGACATTTTCTTGTTGGCGAAAGATTAATTTTAAGAAAAATCAAATTGAAATTCTTGTACTTCATAATGAATATATTTAAAAAATTGATTTGACATGAAAAGATATATGTTTGAAACTTGAAAACTTATTTTTCATGTGTTTGATTTGGTTGTAGAAATGCTTGGTTGTCATTGAAGTAGATTGATTGTAAGGCTATCCTCTACATTGGGGTGTTGGGGTGTTTCGAAGCCCCTCCACAATGCAACGTCAGCGTCACGTAATCATTTGGGGCTTCAAAGCCCCAACCAATAATGCCCCGTTGTGGTTTAATGTCCATTGACACCCCTATATATATATACATATATATGTATGAGTGTGTGAGAGGTTGAGAGAGGAAAGTCGCCCGGCGTCGCAACGATCCTACCCACCACGCCTCACCATCCGCGTACTCCTCCCGGCGGTGTTTCGCGCCCTCCGCACCCCATGGTCGCCCTCCACGGCGCCCCATAGTGGAAAGTCTAATTGTAAATAGTTTTTGAAAGGTAGCTAAGATGGGATATACAATGTGATTGATACTTATTGCAAACAATTAATGAGTTAACACGACTTGCATTGATAGATTTCTTTTTCTTGGCTCTATTTCTGCATCTACTTCCTTTCTACTAGTCTCATATTTAATATTAATACCATGTATTCTTGTTAAGATGTGGGGGACAATTCAATATTGGGAGACATATTAATGCACCCTTAGCTTGATCTCCAATAAGCAACCATCACATTTGTAACTCCTTAGGGCCGGCCCGAGGAAAAGGGCTAGATGGGCGACCGCCCAAGATTGGGCCGGGTCCGAAATTTCATTTTTTTAAACTATATATTTTTATAAGGTTTAATTTAAGCCCGAGTCAAAATTTAAAGCCATTTCAGTATAACCTAACTAAACCATAACTCATTATGGGTCGATGTTTTTACACGCCCTGGCCCCGTATTTTTTTATATTGATTCTCGGCGACGACCCTGCATATGGAGACGTTCTATTCTTGATCATAAGTGAAGACAACTCAATATTAAGTTTCATATCATGATATCAATGCTTACTCTCATATTGGTCTTCAAATAAGCAACCATCGTGCATATATGAAAACAAAGATTGATTTCAATCTTTTATATATCATCCAAATACATCAAGTTTGTATATTACTTCAATTAATAATATGTAAAGAATATCAATTAAGAAATACAAATAAAATTGAGAAAATATCCATAACTAAGGAAAAAAGGAGATGAATCCAAATTTAGTTAATAAGTAACAATTAGCAATCCATAATAGATGATTCTGGTTAAAACAATTATTATGATTGAAACATGGAAACAACCCCTTGTAGTAGTAACCCTTCCTTTTATTTTAATATGGACCTCCCAAAGTCATCCTGCAAAATAAACCATAGACCATTCAATGGTATCCAAAAGTCTTTTAAATTGAAAAAGAAAAATATAAGTAAGTGTTCATTAAATTGATTGCATACATATGCAACTGGTCATGTTAATTTTATAAACACCTATGCATATTGATCTAACTATGATATTTAATCATATAACTATCTTTTCTCTCTGTCACTATATCTGGTCAGTACGAACTGCTTATTTGGCCAGTTCTTCAATTGAAATTGGTTCTATTGAACGGACACTACATAGAGGGTCGTTCTGTACATAAATAACAAGTTGAGGCAAATATAAAAAAAACACGTGCGTTTTATTTTAGTTATGAAGATACATAAAAGATAACGGTCTTTCTTTATCTCTCACAATATATAACCACGTACAAGTGTTTATACGTTCTATGTTATAAAATTGTTTTGTGTATTGATGGTGATCAATATAATTAAAATGATTGTATTGACATAATGGATTCTTGTTTGAAACATGAAATTAATAAAGACGAGACGAACCTCCCCTCGCGTTTCTTTAAGAACCTTTGCAATGACTTTTTACGAGCTATAGGAAGATCTGAACATGACTCATCAACATCTAGCTTCCCTACATCAAACAAATTATTAATGCTTAGCAATTTAAGTTCTATAAATTAGACAATATATCATTTTTTTTTGTTTTTGGCAAGTGTTAAAATTTGGAAACTAGTACCTTGGTTAAGAGTCCGGAGTTTGTTGTGTGATGGAGATGTTGGTGTTTCTTTTCCATATGCAAACTTTATAAGAGTCTCTGCCTGAGTAATTATAAGTGTTACATTCCTAATCTTATGAATTACATACAAACAAATACATGAAAATAGTCATTTTAAATTCATAAAAATTGTATTTTTCTAGGAGTGTTTTACCTCTATGATCATGTCTATGGATTATAAAATCTTGCTATTATGTCGATAATAAATAATGTCCAATACCATGCCTCATATATATGTTGGGTACCCGAATATTCATTACCCGTCGGGTATAGGTTAGAATCGTTGGTTGGCCTGTTATAAATTACTAGTTGAAATTTTTAAGTACATTTTCTTGCTATTCCAATTTTAATATAAGTTTATTATTCAAAAAAAAAGGAAAATATAAATACAAAAAATTAGATATATTAGATTATTAATATATTATTCTATTACCAAAGACAAAAAAGAAAAGGAGAAAAATGTTTATGGGTATGGTTTGGATAAACAAGTATCATGTTTCGGGTAATTGAGTCACGTATCACTTAGTCCATGTCCCTCACATATATTTAGAATTTTAAAAACTAATCTCATATATGATTTATACCCGTCCCAAATATTTAGGGTTTAATGTTCATATAAATATAATCATACCTGGGGTGGAGAAACATGAAAAACGTTGACCATCCCATTGTAGAATATGGTCAAAGGAGTTGTCACCGGCATGCTTAATAGTGTCACCAAAACATGCAATTTAAAACAATTTAATTTGCATAATAATATTAATAAAATCTATAAATTGTTACTTGTTAGATACCTCAAAGAAAATGATGGTGTATAATGAGTGGAAAACATTGGTGTTTTTCCTGATTCAATCACAGTCTTAACAAGTTCTGGATTCATCTTTGAAATTGAACTTTGAATATCTTAAAAAAGAAACATTAAAAAGTTAATAACCAAAAAAATAAGCATTATGTGTATATAAATATATGATTTACAATATGTACTTTTTGAAAGGCCAAAACTTATATTAGAAAACTAGTTTAGTAAAAAACTAGACAACAAGACACAATTCCACAACTACAAAATGAGTCATGAAAACAACCCTCAAGCACAACAAAAATTAGAGGCGATAAATACTGGGATGAGCAAAAATAGAATCATAACCGTAAACGAATCGTTGGCCGGAAAATTTGAACCATAATTGAACAAAACCGACGGTTATGGTTAAGTGAATATAATTAATCACCGGTTATGGTTACTGTTAATGTATCTTCGATAAGAAACTTTAACTAGACTGAACCGAACATTGTATGTTTGTGTTTTAACAAATTTATACCTCTATTTTCATATTTTGTAATTTATACAACCATTTCCAGTTTCAAACAATTAAATTTATGTTACAACTATTTATAACATAGCTTGGAACACCATAACCAAGTTTGAAACCGACATATTTTAGCTTTGAAACTTCATAACTGAGTTTGAAACAACATAACCAAACCCATTTTTAACTAGAACAAAGAAAAAAAATACATTGGAGGTCGGTTAACCAACTATTCGGTTATGATTATGGTTAAGCAATCTTTTGAAACACCATATTTATACCTCTATTTTCATATAGCTTCGAACAAATAAATTTATGCTGCAATTGTTTATAACATAGCTTGGAACACCATATAATCATACATAACCAAACCAAGCTTCGAAACCAACATTTCAACTTCGAAACTTCATAATTAAAAAGCTTGAAACACCATAGCCGAACCATTTTTAACTAAAACGAAGGAAAAAGTACAATGGAGGTCGGTCAACCAACTACTCAGTTATGATTATGGTTAAGCAACCTTCCATATCAAAAGCCCAGTTATGGACTTATGGTTAAGCCCCATAACCGAACTGACCTGACTTTGCACACCCCTAAAGAACATATGACAAAAACACGCGAAACAAAACCAAGATTACCTCGGAAGCTTTGCCGTCGATGAAAGAGCTTCTTGGTCTGCCGAGATTGATTAAGTTCGAAGGCAGACATGTTTGGTTTGGTGTAGTTAGAGGAGGTAGAAGATGACTGTGAATTAAATATGTGTCATGGCTTTCTTGGTGCCTTCCTTTAATACGCACATGATATTCATGCTACACCTTTATTTTATTAAATGTTCGTTACAACAACATATAATATTACATGAAAATCTTAAATAATGATAATTAGTCATATTATGACTCTAGAATAAACTTATAATTTATGAACATTATTATTATAAAAAAAGAAAATGAAAATTAATATAGTATAAGAAGCTACTAAGGCACGACACGTGTATTGAATGAGAGGTAAATGTGTTGTTGAACAAGTAATGCATAAGTTAGATGTACGCCATGGTGCGCATTGTTGTTTTGATAATATGGTGTTAAGGAAATTAAACATGTGCGGTTGTATGGATTAGACATATATACTAGAACGCTTCGCTTAAACATGACAGTGAAGGTTCGTATGCACCGTTGTAAGCACGGTGTGTCAACATCTAAAATTTGTGTTAATTTGAGAGTATATAAATTCAACATTCAATTTAAGGAAATGTTAAAATATAATGAAGACAAAAATGAGATGTGTGAGAAGAATTTGTGGTAAAAAAAAACCATCAACAAAAAAATTCAAAAAAAATAAAATAAAAAAATCATAACCTAAAATATAAATAAAACACAATATAAATTTAATAAACTCAAATGTTTCTTCCGCCATTCTCGCTAAAAAAACGTCGAAAAGACACAATGACGAAAATGAACAAAAGCCACAATTATAACTAAAAAAAGACACAGTGGATCACATAATCTAACACAATGTCAAACAAAATATAACACAATGTTAAGTACTATAAAACAATATAAAAAAAAGACAACGTCAAACAAAAAAAACACAATTAATGAAGAAAATAAACACAAAACACAATGATCTTTTTCCTCAACATTGAGTCTTTCTTCTTTTTTTAACTAGAAACATAGTGAAAACATTTTTGTGTACTTTTTCGTTATTTTATTAAATTTTTAGTTATTATTATTTATTATTTTTAGAAGTCTTTTTGTGTAACTATAAATCATTCTTGTTTTTGTCCTCATTTATAGAATAACATGATCTTCAATTTAATACATGAATTAATGAAACTCATGATTTTGTGAAATGATTGAAATAATAGAAAAAAATTGATAGAATTAGACAATGATAAACTACATCTATTTCCTTTTCTCTTTTGTTATCTCCCGTGAATCAAAACTATTAACTAACATTTTAATTACCCAAATTTTACTGCTACTTTAGCTGCTGTTACTGACTTACTGTTACTATATAGGATTTTTCATTTTTGTCATGTTTATTTGATCATTTACGTGTTTGTTTTACGTGTTTGTGGATTAAATAAGTAGAAAAAGACACGTGGAAAGCAACGAGGGCATGGGCACTAACTTTGGTCATCTTTTGTAAATAACTTTTAACAATTAACCTCTAATCAAAATTTTAATCAACCGAAATAATAATTATGAAACATGAGGATAAACTATAAAGTACACTTTTAGTGACTTGCCATCCAACTTAAAAATACAATGTAATAGCCTTTTTATTTTTAGCTCTTTAGAATCTAGAAGTATGACCAATGTTTTAGTGTTAATTAATTATTTACACATTACACATTATATACCTCTTTGATTTTTACACTAGTTTTAAAATTCACATGTAAATCTACTATTATACTCCCTCAGTCACAATTTAAATGTCATAGTTTGATTTTTCAAGTCTTTCTTTTGCAATTTTGACCGTAAATATTTTTGTTCGTGTCATATAATACTTGATGAAAATTATATGAATGAAAAATTATATGAATGGATTGAGTTTTAAATGTATTTTACATTGATATAATTTTCATCAAGTATTATATGACACGAACAAAAATATTTACGGTCAAAGTTGCAAAAGAAAGACTTGAAAAGTCAAAATAGGACATTTAAATTGGGACGGAGGGAATAATAAATAAAAATGATGGTTGAACCACATTACTTCTAATTGTCCTAATATTTTGCCAAGTGGCACTTTATCTTTGAAGCTTTAGATCATAAATATTTAGAGTTAAATTAAAATAAAGAAATTAAAACCTTCCATATACACAACTAAATGTATTCCTTGATTTTTTAATTCTTTCTTCTATGAAAATAAAATTTCATTATCAATTAATAATTAGTGATTTCCTTTAAGTTGTGTATCACTAATTCATTAGACAACTAATAATCTAATATACAGTAGCTATTAGTTACCGTAAATTTTGTTTATTTCCATTGGTGATTTCCGTCGGCAAGAACAACGAAAACTAAATTTCTTTGGTCTCCTTCATTCCTTAGCACTAAATACCTTTATCTGATAGTGTCCGTACTCACAAACACACCTAAGGAGACTTTCATAGCTCTGCTCTTCTTTAATCAATTTACCTTATATACGACAAGTCCTACATCAAATTACGTATTTTATATTGCGCATCGTATATTAATATTGTATTCTTCGCACTTTTAAGCATATGTGAATTACATGTATATCAACTAGGTGTCTTCTTGGTTGTCTTTAAAACCATTAAACCGATCAAACTTACAATCTTAAAATGAAATTCATCTTTAAATCAGTTGTTTATGTTTATACACTGTTAGACATATATTATATTCTTGGGTTACAAACATCATATTACACGTGGTTTTCATATAAAATTTACATGTACCTATTGGATGATAATTTTTTTATAGCTCCTCTAAAAAACATGCAGAACCATATCATTATTTCATAACTAAATAAATATATAAAATAAAATTTAGTTAGGCGTTAAACTAGAATATTAAAATGAAGTTGTTTTATATAAAAACGATCGTTCGTCACCGATACAATAAACATAAAGGTGGTATCCCACTAAAAGTTGTGTAAAATCATGACCAACGGTTTGGTTTACGATTTTTATAATTATGGGCCGTATAAACCAAACCAGACTGTATGAGGTGGTTGGTCAATTTTAATTTTCTTCGTGTTGTTTACGCTTTAAATTAATCTTCAATGTTGTTTTATACTTCTTCTACCATTCATATGATTCTTTTTTATAAATATATTTATTCTGTCAAATGATAAGGCGATGTCTAAAAGATCAAAAGATCATCTTATAAATTCGGATAACGATGTTTCAAACCGGAGTTATACAACAAAGTATTAGTTGTTTACTTGCTTATAATTAAATTTTAGGGGATAAGTATTTATTTTGTATTACAACTAACATATAAGATTGTACCTATTTGTTTTAATGTTTCAGTTGATGCATCTACGGGTCTATTGTCATATATTTCAATTGGTATTCCATTATTATTTAATTTAATTTGAAAAATAAAAATTTACTAAACACATTTGTTTTAGTTCCATCTAAATAGTTGTCTTTATTACAGTTTTTAATATGAAGAACGTTTATTCTGGTGCCGCTGAAAAAAGAAAACAATGAAAAATCATCCTTAATACAATAAACAAAAATATAGTTATGTCAGTTGATATCTAATTTGACAATCTTTGTGTCACTTGACACTTCAAGGTTTCAAATAAAATTAGATTTCATCTCATATTGCTCAAATGAGAAATCAAGAAGAAAAATAACATTTATAAAAGACAAGGCAGTGCAACCGACTTATTATTATCACTAGGCGGTGCATGAACTAGTGTGTGCATCTACTCAGTTTTAAAATATTAATTGTTATCCCGGTTGTTGTTTTCAGTTTGAAAGTTGTTTGCGAACAACCAGCCATTTTTTTTTAATTTATTTGTTGGTTGGACAGACAATATGGTCCAGTTTTTAAACAGTACTATTTTTATCTCAAATTGGTTAAAATATTAAATAACTTGAAATATATTTGTAACAAAAAAATATATATTTGGATATTTATGAATTTTCGACATGTATATATATTTTTTCATATTGTTTAATATTTAATTTAATATACTGTATAATATATATATTTATATAAACAATTTAACACATTTTTTGTATTTCTTATAATGTCGTCATTTGAATAAATTTATTTATTCCAACCCGTGTTGCACACGGGTACGTAATCTAGTTACCCTTAATATGTAGTTTTACGTTTAAATTCATACTTAAAAGGGCTGATTTACTTTAAAATTGGTCTTGACTTGTTTATTTGTATTGAGTAGAGAACTACTTAGTACTTAGGGATGAGCATGGTACCGGACCGGTCTCGATCCCGAAAATCCCTAATTCTTGGTACTGGTACCGGTACCGGTACCGAAATATTCGGTTCGGTACCGGAGGTAAAAAATCGGGAAATACCGGTACCGTACAGATCCCGAAACCTAAAACTTCGGTACCGATTCGGTACCGACGGTACCAAATCGGTACCGATTTCGGTACTGGTTCCGATTTTGCTCATCCCTAACTTAGTACATACTACATAGTCCAATGCCTACATCTACATTATATATAATTCATGTTTTATATATTGTAAATCATTTATTTCATGAGTATGTTATTAGATTCATAAACTCCATTGTTGATAGGTAAATCATGATGCATGTTTTCGGTAATTTGGGTATAAAGTGGGTTATGGTGATACCGTAATAATCCGAATTAAGTGATTAAATGTGGTGGTTATAAGTTAAATGCATTCCTTTTAAGCGGAAATGGCGGAAATGGGCACTCGTGGATACTACATATGCACTGATCAATCATGCATTGTCATCTTATGTCTACCCTCAAGTAGTCACAATATCCACAAATACCTAAAACTTTTTGTTACTTTACAATTTTAAATTAAATTAAACACAAAATAAACATAGGTTTATTAAGTGGCAAAGATTTATCACATGAGTTTGAATCCATGCATACCCACATGTATAGATGGCGGCTGTGCTTTCATATAGGTTTGAAGCTTGTCATGGGATGCCCCGTCCCCCTAAAACTTTCTATAGGTTGATTATTGACCTCCACATAGGTTGCATAGGACTAATGTATAGTCGAAATAATTTGTGAATACACTATAAAATTGTAGCTACATAGCATGTACTATTCAAATTCGTTTAATAGATTATTTTTAGCGAGTCAATAAATTTGGACTAATAAATATATTTTATCACAATTATCACCAATAAAAATGTACACCTAGTTTTGCTTTTAACAAAATAACATGTACGAATAATTTTTCTAACTATGCGTAAAATGCTTCAACTTTCAAGTAATAAAACAACCGATAGAATACGCGAGGAAGTGTACAAATATTATGCTAGCTAGTGAACAAGCCTTGACATTTAGTGATTTGTTATGATGAAATAAACTTGGAATTTCCCTACACAATGTGTGCGGCGAATCTTGCCACATACTTCAAATATCAGAGAGCGTCTAAAATAACATATAATGACGGCTATCACTCCGGCGTATAACTCCTAGGCATCAAACATATGAAACGAAAGAAATAATGTTAGCGAAACAGAACAAACCCCAAAGGAATATATTAAAGTTTATGGACTATAAAATAACTTTAGTAAATTTCAGAGATAATACCCAAAAAAAATATATTAAAGTTCAAAGGTAACATTTAAACACTTTTGTTGTGAAAAGAAAGGCCTCAAATCTTATCTCTACACCACCTATAATATGTTACACTTAAGTCCCTCAACTTTCAATTGTTGCTTTTCTAGCTTAACTAACTAGTTCTAGTACATTGAGTTAACGTTTATAACGATGTTATCACACAACATATAAGTCTAACACATAATTACTGTTTTGATGTTTTTCGTTTATTCACCAATCATTTGCGTCAACTCGTTTGCGTTTCGGTGCAATTCCCGAAAGATTACACATGTAGTAAGTGTTAAGCGTCATTTAAACCCTAGTTTAAATGTAATGAGGTGTGCGTTATAGATTCAGTGATCTTAAGTTTGAATTGACGGAGTTGAGTTAACGGAGTTAACCTGAAATTGACGATTGTCACACACTTATAGCTAAACTAGAAGCAAAAGTTTAAAGCCAAAACACCAATAATTGATTTGATATGAATCAAAGAGTCTAGACATAAGAATCAAACTGCCAATCATCCCACTAGCTATTAAGGTGCTTGTTTTAGTTTTGGACAAATCTCACATGTGTATCTAAATATTTTGAATTTCACATATATAGACATCAAAATATTATAGGGTCATTTTATCCATTCATGGTAACTACATAAAAAAAATTCAGTTAGTTTCTAGACAACAATCTATATCAAATAAACGAGTTAGAAATAACTTTAAACCCGTAAAAAAATAGACTTCGTATGATACTTGATTTTATTTTATTTACTATTATAAATTTGTTACATCAGTCAGAAAATTTAAACGAATATATCAATTTTTCTTTTCTTTATAATTTTAAGTTATCAAAATAAGGTAGGTAATGAGAAAACGGTATTTCTATTGTTAGTTCTAAAACTTTCGCACCATTTATATGCACGTTAAACGAGTGGTCTAGACGTTGATGTTATCCGTTTCATGAGTCGGGTTTTCGGACAAGGCTTACATAGACCAATCCTAAAATACATGTGATATATCATATATTGATTGAGATAACATTCTCTCATTAAACAGAACTTAAAACAAATATGAAATATGTATATATATATACATAGAGAAAAGATGCAATACAACAATTGATTAACGTACAAGAATATAAAAATACTTAAATTTTATGAAATCGATCCATGAAATCACATCACAATATCTCGAAATCGTCAATATATATCCAATTAACCATTGATTCATCGAAATAAACAGTTTTGAACTGTTAATCGATCAACTTTTTACTTTTATTCACGAAAACCGTTTTTGAGCGTTTTAGTTTTTGGCTGAGCGTTTTAGGTTTTCGGCTGAGCGTTTTGAGCGTTTTAGTATTTTTGACTTTGTTTTTGTCTTTAAGCGTCTCGCGTATCTATCGTACGTTAATACATGATTATACAGATATCGACTTTAGATACATATACTAATGGAATGTGGTATTGACCAAGTGATAAAAGAGAAGATAAAAAAAGGAACCTTTCATAAACAGCCAAAGAGGAAGGAATCTATGCAGAAAGGAGTTGTACGGTACTACAGCAACACCATCACTGTTAGGACAGAGATTGATGCTGTGATTTTGGTGTTGTCCCCGGTACTTGACATAACAAACACAAACACACCCCTCCCCTCACTTCCATTTTATTCCTTTTTCATTCTCTGTGTTTTTATATTTTTAAAATAAATTAAACACCACAAATTTGTTATATCAACAATATAATATATGTATCCATTATACAATTATAAAAGTTAAAAACATTCCATTATTCATATAGTGGTTTTTTATAAAACGTTCAACAAACAGAAAATTATCTGGGTATTTTGTACGGGTGACCTAGCGGCAAAAGACCATCGTCAGCTGGCCCAACACGTCGTACGCCCATTGAGAACCCTTAAGCGCCTTAAAGTTATCTACAATTCCGAGGAAAGCCCACCCGCCCGAAGATCCACTGGTGGTAAAATTACTGGGACGCTTTAAGGATCGAACTACAAATTACAAAGATCTTGGTCTTCTTTCATTGAGCCACTTATGCCCTACCGAAAATGTTATAAGTGGGAATTGAACCTGAGTATCTATTAAGAAACCTAAGTTTCATACCACTGCATCATATTGAAAATGATTATTCATACACTGATAACAAATTATTATTAATATTTTCTAGACATTTATAAATAAAAAATCTAGTTTGTTATTGGATTGCTTAAATAGCTGAGCTTTATTTGTTTTTATTTGTTGGTTATCAAAAGAAAAAATAAAAGGTAATTATTGATTGAAAGACTTGGACAATACATGTTAAGAAAACTTAGCATTACTGAATTTGATGAAAACCAACATGAGATTGAGATGTAATAAAATAATTATTTGTACCACATAAAAAATTATGCATATTTGTAACACATATGCAACATCCATATGGGTTATTATTATACTCAATTTTTTGTGATGAGTTACAAATAGATAAGGAATATGTTAAGTGTTAAACCGGCCGTATTCGATATATGTTTAGCTCGACTATTGAACTAAAATTTGTTATTGTTTTAAACACTTAACATGCATATTTAATAAGTGGTAGTACAACAAACATGACATGGTTAAATGTAACCAGTTCAATAACACGGATAGTAAAAAAAACATTTAGCATGACTATTGAAACGTCTCTCTAAACACGATTGGGAAACAATATAACACGATAAACTAAAAGTTATCAAATTAATTTAATTATAAGACACCTAATTTTTTATAAAACAATAGATCTATTTACATTTTGATAAATATGTAATAAAGATGGCGAGTCGATAATTTAATTTATTTAATACGATTAGGAAACGCGTTAAAGACGACATAAACAAATTAAACGGGTAAAACCTGTTTAAACATTTAATTGTTACACTAACATGTCTCATGTTGATGATCCAAGCTCATTTACCTGAAAAACACTAACCGTTTTATTTTTATATCAACTCTTAATATCCTAAATTACTCTACTTATAATTTTATAAATCAACTTACCTAATTAAAAATAGAGAAGAAAAGTAACACGTCTTCTAGACTCCTTCATTAGTTTTTAATATAATAATAATATTTAATACTTGATAGTATTGACTTTATCTCCATAATTACTTTGGATTCACTTGTAAGATTGAAACTTAAATGCCAATCAAGAAAACTACCACCATATAATCAAATCATCACAAGCTTGGTTAAAATAATATTTTCATGTCACAAATAATCAAACTATTTTGTACAACTATTTCTAAAACTATTAACAAAACACATTTCAATAAAAAGCTAGCAAGCCGCTAGACACACCTGTACAAATAACAGGCGCAAGCCGCACATCCACCAAACGCTTCCATTTAACCAACTAAAAAAGATGCAATTCAGTTCATTAATAACAAAAAGAATTACCATAAATTAATCTCATTATAAAATCCAATCCACACAAGAAACCTCCATAGGATCACACCCAGATGATTAAATTTTAAAATTCTTCCCAACAAAAAAAAAAAAAAACAACTCGACACAACACGACACAACACGAACGTTAACTATATCAATTATCATCGAATCGGTCAAAATGAAGTAGTTGACCACAACATTTGGGGCAATCTTCCACTTGTTTAGGCACCATGAAGTACATGAAACATCCTTTACATCCAGCCACCACTAATACATGCCCCCCTCCTATAATCCCGCTTTCCGCCTCTTCTACGTCGTCGTTTTGCTTTGGTTTTCGTGATGATGAAGCTGCGGGCGATGACTCCACCGATGAACTTTCACTGTCCGCATATGAACTCTCTTCCTCGTCCTCCTCTTTGTCCTCGTCCTCTTCGTCGCTATAAAAGTAGCCGCTAAAACCATTGTCAATTGTCCTAGGATCCTCCTTTGACTTCATTCCGGTTCTCCAGTTTATGTAATACATCTCACCTGTCTATTATTGTAAATATTTATTATTATTATTATTATTATTATTATTATATAATTAAAAGTGCCATATACACACCGTCTGACATCTAATGCCAGACTGTCTTCAGTATATTTGTCAAACGACCGTTTTAACCAATAACTTTCAAAGTCTGACCCCTTACTTTCCGAATGGCCATCAGGTGTTTGTCCAACCGCCGATAATTTTCAAAGTTTGATCCCCATGTATTTATCGGATGACCCTTTCAAAAATTATTGATCAAAACAGTCGCTAGACCTATATCGGACAATCGTTCTAACTAGGTCAAACCTAGAAAAAATTTATATTAAAACACCCGTCCGACCTCTATCCGACTAAATATCAAACGGTATGTGTATAGGTAGCCCTATAATAAAAAAAACTTTACAATCAAGAATACCCAAAATATACTTTTAATCTTTTTGCACTTTTTAGGGTTTCAAAGTTAATTTTTTCTCCCAAGAAAGCAACAACAAAAAATGATACCAATTTTCATTTTTGCAAGGTCCATCTTTCATATTTTGTGAATTTTAATGCACAAGATTACTAAAGATTAATAAATATTTAACAAAGACTCAATCTTCATTGGATCTTGATTATTAAACCAACATGGGTATATAATAATAATAATAATAATAATAATAATAATAATAATAATAATAATAATAATAATATAGAAACAAACAAACCTTTAGATCAAGACATTGTTCCCAATGGTAAGGTAAAATAATATTAGAATTGAGTTCCAACGTGGCATCATCGGAGATTGTTGACCGGTGGCAATGGGTGTTGGTTGACTCTTCTCCGGTGGTGGTGTGATGGTGGTTTAAAGAGAAGTTTTGAAGAGATCTTTCTAATGAAGCGGTGATTGCCGCCATGTTTGGTGGTGTCATTCTTGATTATTATTATTGTTATGATTATTATTATTATTATACACTATACACCTTTGTTGCCCAAAATATAAAGAAAACAAAATGATGCAAGTTTAAGAAAAGGAAGAAAATATAGCAAGAAATGAACAAAAGCTTGTTGTTTTAGTGAGAGAGAGAGAGAGAGAGAGAGAGAGAGAGAGAGAGAGAGAGAGAGAGAGAGAGAGAGAGTTTAAAGTGGGAAGTATGTTAGGAGTTGATGAGTTTGTGGGAATAATATTATAATAAAAAAACTCTAGACACCTATCAAGAATTCAACCACAAAAAATAGAATATGTGACAAAAGTGGCCCATGTACATTTTGGATGTTTGTTGTTTCATCCTTCATCATTTGATTTTAAGTTAGTGGCCTTTTAAGTAGAAGATTATTGGCATGGCCTATCACAAATGTGATGGACATGGTCACATTCATAATATCTTAAACATTATATAAAATCATATTTGAAAATTTTAGTGATAGTTGAGAGTATATACTTTAGTTTAGTAAATGGTATCCAATGAAGTTATATATATATATATATATATATATATATTAAACATATGACGTGTTGCTGTATTTGTTTTTTTTTAGTTAATACGCTTTACTTGAGGTGTAGTAAAAGTATATACTTTATTATAACGTTGAACTCATGTTAAGAACTTCAGATTGTTTTCCTCATATATAAACTCACCTAGTCACGTACTCACGTTGCATTGATCGTAAATGATTTAACATGATGTCAAAAAAATCTAGTAAAGCCAATTAAATCTCAACAAACATGGCACGTGCTCTTGTATTTTTTTTCTTCCCTTCGAGTTTATGCACTTTAACTGACGTGTGATGACTATATATACTCTACTCACGTACGAATTCTTCTAGCTAGTCACGTTGCATTGATTATAAATGATATGACATGACGTCAGAAAATCATGTTTAGTGAGTTTGATTGTTTACGTCATAATATGTAAAAAAAACTTTTATACGCGATATTAATATTGAGGTTACTCAATTGTCTTCAACTTAAGCAAGTCATCGAACAATCTTAATGTATATATTGTTACATAAGACATGTAAATGTTGAAGTCAACTGATAATAATTTTATGATGTTTCTACCCGAAATTTCAATACATGCATTTGATTATGCAGAGTCAAGACTTTACGATTAATATTTGATTATGCAGAGTGAACAATGTAGTCAATAATAATCAATTTTATTTATTGGATTTTGCGTAATGACATCCTCATTTACTTAGCTAAAGTTGTTTACACTGCATGTTCTAAAGTGATTCTAAGCATGTCATATGTGATATTTTTTTATGTCTATTTCAAATCTAATTCAACTTTTATCCATTGTTTTTTTTTCCTTTCACATAATTTACTATTGTAGGATCCAAATTTGAACTATATATAGGAGTTCGTATAATGTAAAATAAGTGTTTTCTTATACCAAAAGCTTGCAGCTGCTTAAACTTTAGTTTTGGAGAAGTTCACAAAGTAATTTAGCATCCTATTTCATTATAACTATGAACAATGTACATATTATTCTTCAATCCAATATAAAAAATCCCGATTTTTTGAAATTCACTTTTAAAGAGTGCCACATATCTACGTAATCTTGGAAAAGAAAGAACTAACTACATGGATGATCCATGTAATAAGTTGAAATTTCACATGTCGAACCATTACATCTTCTGGTCCTTAATTAGAATGTTTTGACGTTCGAAAAGTTCGCTTGATACTTTCAAGAAAGAATTTAAAGGTGAACTTCAACTTAACACACGAACTATTAGTGTAATTTTTCGAAAAAAAACGAGTCAGGTACAATACAAACATAATTCAAAAATAAGTAACAAGGAAGGGATAATAATGAAACTATATATGTATATTTGTATACTTTAAATATATAATTATACATTTTAGAAAAAGAGAAAATCTATAATCCATGATTTTCAATATTTAAAATAAGAAGTCCACTATTTAAGGAATAAGTGAGGATTCGGGGAGTTAAATTAAAAGAGATTAATCTACACATTCTTGTATGATTGGAGCCACGTTCTTAGCAAAGAACAAATAGAATATAAACAAATAAATGTTGATAATGCATATAATAGTTTGTTGTCGTTAATACACGTATTTATATACTCGCTCATGACCTGATCCGACCCGAAAATGATACGAATGTTTTTGATTTTGATGAAAAACAGGAATAAGAAACAGACAGAAAGAAGGATAAATGAGATTAAAAAAATGGTTGTTGAAGAAGATGGAAACAAGAGTTAGGGAATCTAATTCTCCCATGGACAGAAGTGGCCGGCTAAGTTTGTCCCTCATGACATAACAGCAACATTACTCAGCACCACCTTTTGGTGTGGCACATGCATGCTAGGTGACACCACCACCACCATCACTGGCCACCACCACCACTGGCCACCACCACTGGCCACCACCACCACCAAAGAAAAAGGAGAACATGTAATATAATATATGTTACTGGCCTTGGGAGTTGAAGGAGTTGAAAATGAAGTGGAGGAAACCAAGAAGAATGAGGGAACTTTCTTCCAAGTAATTGTTTAATCCACTTGTCCAAATGAAACATTTTTTGTTAAAAAAACTTTTAACTAGTAAAATGTAATGACTTTTTAATGTATTTATTGAGTATTCATGTTATACAAAAGTTTAAAATTAAACCTCATTATTATCTTACTCAATCTTTTATAAAATCTGAATAGTGAGGGAATATTAATAAAATGCGACTAGTAAGAAGCTAGAAGCTGGTGGATACATACATATACATATGCATACATATGTACCTGAAAAGGATAGATCTTTGCTCAAGTTATAAATATAGATAAAACATAGAATATATATTTATAGTCTTTTTGGTGATGAGGTAATGTAATAGACGAGAGATTGTAATGCACAAAGAAATGCAATAAATAAGGGAAAGAATTTGATTATTATTATTTTATTGACATGTTTGATTAACCTATGTGAATGATATGAATAATTACTTTGTAATGTTTGGTAGACGAAAAAAGATGAAGGAACAAAACACAATTCATTAAAAATGACAAAAATAAAACTGTAACAAAATAAAGAAAATTTACTAGCTCTCTCTCTCCCCTACCCATCTATTTTCTACCGTCTCTCTCCCTTTACCCTCAGCTCTCTCTCTCGTTAAAGAATGATGAGAGGGGAAAATTAAGAAAGAAAAGAGGAAAGACGAAATGGAGTGAAAAAAAAGACATATTGACGGAGGAATAGGATCAACATGTTAATTAGAGTGAATGGATTTAATTTCATTGATCAATTAAACATTCCTTATCATCGATGCCCTTGAATGATTTTTGCTATTCTCTATTTTTTTACCTCATACCAAACACTACCTTAAATATTATAGTTGAAAAACCTTTGTGCATAGACAATGTGAACAAACATTTTCTATAACCCTTAGGTAGAAAGAATGCCCTAATTAAACCACCTGCTCTAAAACCCTTTTATTTTGTGTAAGACTCCGTTACCGGTGCCTCACTTTCGACGTTGAATTTACTCATAAACACAGTTCTTAATATCAGAGTTAATAAAAACATTCGCGGAATATTAAAACATTCAAACCATTATATTACATCACCATCCTTCTTGTCTTAACGGGAGTTCAAATTATTTAAACATAAAACATTGTCTTTAAAATAACATAACATTTATTGAGATGCCAGCTTCATCAAGTACATGCCATGTGCTTCCTCTTATGCAAGCTGCCTCAATCTACTCACATGCGTGCATACTAAAACTCAGCTACGCTGAGTGAGTTCTAGTTAATCATACAACATACAATCTGTTCTCATACTTGCACACGTGCCCGAAGGGGTGTACATTAATCATGCTTACTCTTCATATATAACTATCCATCCTATTTAAAGAGCCTTCCGCCCTATAACCTAACAGATATTATAAGGGTCTGGTCCCTAACATCACAGATATTATAAAGGGTCTGGTCCCCAACATCACATATATTATTAGGGTCCGGTCCCTATCATCACAAATATTATTAGGGTCTGGTCCCTATCATCACAGATATTATTAGGGTATAGTCCCTACCATCACAGATATTGTTAGGGTCTGGTCCCTTTGTTTCATGCAACTGCACCATACCTGTTCTTGCATACTTTCTTTGACATTACGTGCAATCTCCGAAGAGCGTTCACGTACCATCTAAATATCATACATACATTATGAATACATCATATATATTCATACATACATCATATCATACATCATATATATCAATCATATCTCTAACTACCACCTGATGGTACATGCAATATCCGAAGATCGTCCACGCACCGTCAAGCAATCATCATACATAAATCATACAAGGCATACACTTACCACTTAGGGTAAGTGTATCAACTATCACATCGAGTATGCACACAGCACCCGAAAAACATAAAAAGGAAGTGGGGCTAGAAACTCACCTGAACGCGATTACGTTCACCGTTTATAGTTAATCCATTCCTTAGCTAAGCACGACTAACTATATAACAATTATGCGTATTAATTACTATCACTATCCATATCGCATTTCTAGTCTACTTATAACCCTCAACGAACGGGGGTCCGGGGGCAGCGCCCCTGGCAGCTGGGTCTAGGGGCGGCAGCCCCTCGCAGGGTCCAAGGGGCAGAGCCCCTAGCCGGGGTCGAGCTGCCAGGTCAGCTTGGAATATTTTATTTCTATTAACTGTCTTATCACATTTTCCATTAACATTTTGAATCGTTAATTAACTTGCTACTTAAAAGTTCAAGGGCTTCTTTGTAATTAAATCATTCTTCTTTAAGTCCAGGGACCATTCTGTAATTCTGTTAAACTTCTAGTTCGTTACTTATCCTTAACGAATTGACTTGTCATGACGAACTGGTTCTTGTAACGAATTGAATCCTCTAACGAACTGGACCCTTAACGAATCAGTCCATCGCGAACCAGTCTATGTAACGAATTGGACCTTCCAATTCGTTATCTTTTAACTATAACGAATCAAGGGTAATTCGCCATTTTTTCCCTTAACGAACTGAAGCTAGTTCGTTATATTCCCTTAGACGAATCAGCTAGCGAATTACTTCTAATTCGTTAATTACTCCTTAGCGAACTAGGGTTAGGTCAGGGAATGTCAGAACATTCCCTGACATTCTTACCTCGTATTAACTTTTCCGGCGCCGCCGCCGGAAAACCGCGGATTCGCCGTTAAAACGAGTTTTAACTCGTTTTTCACTGTTTTTCGTCCCGTTCGATCCAGATCTGAGCTAGGGTGACCCCTAAGCTCATCATAGGTTCAGTTTATACCCGATTCCACCCTGTCTCGTGACTTAAACGGTTTAACGGTGTCGGCTCGTCGTTTCGCAACTAGATCTAACGGGTTTAACATCATACAATATCATACTATCATTACCTTGGATCGGGATCGGTTTCCTTGGTGATTTCGGCTTAGAGAGAGAGAGAGCAAGATGAGAGAGAGTTAAGTGTGTGTTTTGGTGGTGTATGGAGTATGTGTGAAATGAATGATTAATGGGTGGTTAAAGGTTTATATATTTATGGATCATGGGCTTAAGCCCATGGTCTTTTTCTTTCTTTCACAACCCAAGTCCATAATCCATATCCATTAACCCAACACTAGTCAGACTTATAATAACTCATATTTCATTTATTAACCGAAACTAGAAAAACGGGATGTTACATTTTGTATGGTAACAATAACATTCATACTCAGCATATCTCACAAATAGCTAAAGTTATTTGTAGGGTCTGTGAATGATGAGATGTAGACAGACCTTACATCTATTCCTAAGGAAAATGCTGCTTACAGTGAGACCCCAGCTCAAAAATAAATCAATAAACAACCAAAAAACATAATGAGAGTTTGGGTCTACCTCTACCCCTCTTCCTCTCTATAATGAGAGTTTCCACTGATCTAACGGGAGACGTTTGTTGCCTTTTTTTTCACATGTCAAAATCATCTCAATCTGCCCTCTCTTTTCTTATCTGATATACTAGCCATCCCCTAGTCTTTCCCGAAACACCTCGTTTCTTATTTAGTCTAATCTTGTGTGCCCACACATCCACATTAGCATCCACATCTTTGCTACCTCCAACTTACGCGCATGTGTCTTCTTGATGGCCCAACAATCTGTTTCGTATAGCATCGTAGGTCTAACCGCAACCATATAAAACTTTCTCTTTAATTTAGTTGGGAACCTCATGTCACACAATACCCCTGTGGCAGCTCTCCATATACACCATCCTGCCTAGACACGATAAACTACATCACTATCTATGCCCCTATCACTTTGTACGTACAAACGATCCTAAGTATTTGAACTTGGTTGACTATGGAACCTCTTGGCCTTCAATGGTGATTTGAACGTCCTCATCATCGTTTGCTCCACAAAAGTCACAGTAATAATACTTCGTCTTTGACCGATTAATCTTTAAACATTTACTCTTTAAAGCAGCTTGCCACTCTTCTAGCCTCAAGTTGAGATCTTGTTTACTCTCGGCGATCAACACAATATCGTCTGCCAAGGGCTTGCACCATTGAACAGACTCCTGGATTAACTTTGACAACTCGTCTAGGACTACTGCAAAAAGAAACCGGTTCGACGTTGATCCCTGATGAAGGGCTACCTCCAAGGGGAAGAAGTCAGTATCTCGAATAGGTGCACGAACGCTTGTTTCAGACTTGGAATACATATCCTTAATTTAGGAACCCCTCTACCCTTAAGGCTATCCTATAGAAGTCGGCGTGGAATATTGTCGTACACCTTTTCTAGGTCAATGAACATCATATTTAGGTTACGCTTTATCTCTATGTACTTTTCCATTATTTTCTTAGGATGTGTATTGCCTCTGTAGTTGACCATCCGAGCATAAAACCAAATTAGTTCGCTGTTACCTGAGTTTCTCGTCTAAGTCTAGCGTCAATAACTATTATGGTTTTACCCAAAGCTTCATAGTAATAATTTCATTTTAATTATATGGATATAGTAAAGTACAATAAAATATCAAAATACTAAAGGTTATATCGTAACTATTCAAATATCAAAATACTATTACATTGAGTTCACTATATGTGTATTTATGAGCTAACTCTAATTGTTTCATATGGTCTCTTGACTTGTAAAATTTAAAACTTCTGCCGTTCTAAAAAAGAAAAATAATAATTTCGAAACTTCTCATTGAAATTGATTTGATCACGGGGTGATGTACAATTTTAATTTGCCACAATGGCACAAATAAAACCAAACTTAACATGGTACGTATTTAATTATTTAAATTATTTTTTTTGGAAGTTTTGATATTGGATTTCAACGATTCACATGATCAATAGTTATAAAACCCGGATTTTAACAAAACCATAAACGAAAAAAACCCGTGATTGGTGTGATGCTACATTCGTTTTTTTTTTTTGTGATTATTAGTGCTTGTTATTCTTCTAGTCGATTGTTTTCTTGTAACACATTTTATGTGGATGGCTATAGTAAATTATAAAACTTTTTTTCCTGTGAAGTTGATAACATGTATATATTATATAATGTCAGTTACAACAACAGTTATCATGCGAGAATTGGAATGTTGTTGTATGAGAAGTTCTATGGGAGACGTAGAAAACTTATTTGTTAGGAGGTGAGATTGCTAAGAATGAATTGGGAAACCTAGAAGTTGTTAAAACTACGAATAGTTTAGTTATTTGGGCAAGTTAGCTAAGTTAGCATATATCTTGATAGTTATAGCATAATTTAGTTATTGCATAACTAAGGTTCACCCATAGTTTAGTTGTCGCTTAATGTTAGTTAGCGCCTAGTATAGTCATTGTATGGATAAAGTTCATGTATAAGTATAGTTTACATATCATCCTGGTTATGCGAGAACTACGCTATGCAATAACTTAGAGATGCAAGGTAGTGCGGTAACTAGGTAGTGCGATAGCTAGGTCATGCAATAACTAAGTTGTGTGATATAATCATGTTATGCAATAGTTGTCCATGCAAGAACTTGGTGAATGATAACTCTTTAAGGAACGATTACTCGAAGTTCTCATTAATTTAGAAATTGATAGTTCATGTGTGAACCTTGTAGGTGTCCAAATGTTCAATAAGGACGACATTACCCTTTAAGCTAAGCAGTTTATTAATACTAGGTGAGTTTCTACACTCTTATTTATGTTATGTTTTGGGCTAGTATGCATACTTACGAAATGAGTTAAAAGAGTTAATGGTTTTGGCTTCTAGCATATGTTATTATAAGGAACGTATATGTAACTATTTATGAATTTATAAAACAAATGTGATAACGAGATGGCATAAATGTTTTAAACTATTATGGGAAGCATACATATGATGTACGGTTAATGTAAGCATGTAGAAGACGTGTAGACCTTGTACATGCTTATATATACTTCATTCATCTCATTAAAAATGTCTATATTTACTTATTTATTTGTCCTATTACAAATGTCTACTTTCAAAATTAATTAGTTAATTTTCAAGTTTACCCTTAAACACACACAACTAGTATTAATAAACAATATTAATGGATCCAATTTTCAATGACATTATTGTCATTTGATAAGAAAAAAAAGTAATCATTCAATCTACCTTAAACTTAATCTTAATGTTTTCAAACCATGAAACTTAAAGAGGGACAGAGGGACTAACAATTGGTCATGCACGACACGTGGAATGCATAATAAGTATAGGGAAGGCATGTAGACCTTGTACATAGTTATGTTATATTAAATCGTCCTACATGACATGTCGAATGTTGATGACAACGTTCATCACCCGACAGAGCTATATATGTGGAATGAATACGTGCACCTTACTTCATTACATATGTTATAATAACAGACATCTTAACCCGTATGCTAAATGATTACATGTTAATTTTACGATTACGTGGCTGACTTTTAGTATGCAGTAAGTATTACATGTTAATATTTTTTAGTATTACATGTTAATATTTTTTACATTATTTCAACAAATAAGGGAAGGCTGTGTGGGGAAAAGTAAGTAAGTAATTGGACAAGACGAATGCATGGGGGAGGGTGCAGGCAGTGAAAGAATATATAGATACAAAGGGATGTATGTAATGTGAGGAAAAAGGTAGGTGGTATATATTCGGAGTGGCAGAGGCAGAGGTTCACGAGGGTGGTGGGGTGTGTGTTTTGGGTTCTATGAAAATAAAATGATAACATGATTGGTGTGCCTCAGGGAATCTCATCTGACAACATCCTTCTGGTTTTTATCTCACACACATACTTGGATATTTTGCACTCATTTATTATTTCAAAATCTTTTGACTTATAATTAATAATAGTCAATTTATGTGACAAGATATATTATAATGAATCTATGGTTCTATGATATGTTAAATGGTTTAATCTGTAAATGAAACGAACTGAAATCGAATAATTAGACCTTGTTCATGTTCGTCTTGTTAATTAAACTTTTATTGAAGAAAATGAAGGATTCACGAACATCTAATCGAACGAAGTTACTTATTTATGTACGCTTAGTAAGGAAATGAACTTGTTTGTGAATAGTTGACGGACACAAATGAACAAGCACGAATGAAAACAGAGTTTTATTTGTTTTGGTTAACTAAGAATGGTCAATGAGAACGAAAGTTCTGGCTGCCAAGTTTGGGTTGGCGTTTTTTTTACATTCATATTTATATGTAAATTTTACATATAAACTAATCAATGAACATAAATGGACATATACAAACACATTGTCGAGCATTCACGAACACAACTGAAAGGAGATAACATCTATTCGTGTTTGTTCATTTAGTTAATCGATCAAAAGAAACTCCTTGTTCATTTATCAAACGAACGAAGATACATGAACTTCTCACTTAATCATCCACGAACGGTTTACAGAACGTTCAATTCGTTTACAACCCTAATTGAAAGTTAAATTGCTACATGGTTTGACAATTTAAAAATCATTCAAGTATTTTAGACGCATCAAAATGTGTTATTCAAAATACTATATTGTTAATGTAATAATATACTTTTTATGAACACTTTTAACACATTAGTAACATCTATATTTTATTTTTTTTCTACATATAATATAACACTTCCAAAAAGTGGTCCCTATTTTTTTTTTAATTTTCTAACACATTGTGAAAGAGTTATACAAAACGTTTAGATCGATCATATAGTATATCAGTTCATCAGTATAAATATCAAGCAATCAAAATAAAGTTGATAGTATAAGTTTATAATAACACCAAAAGTAAACTCAATAAACATGATACACATAAACAAGTTAAACTAAGACCATGTGTTGGGGTGACATCCCTAGCCACCTCAGCCTCTTTTACAACAAACTCCTTTGTCAAACCACTACAATAGAGGGCACCAAGAACAGTTACCTCTTTGGGCACTGATCGGGTAACGAGCGCGAAGGACAAGGAGTGTGGGACTAACTCATTTCTAACCAATCAAATTATTGTTTCATAATTTTTGTGTAAAGAAGATTAAATCATAATTGGGCGTTAATTAAACAATTACGTTTTTTTATGAAAAAGCTAGTGAAAGCTCTAATATCTACGTGACGGGACGTTATTCATATTTTAGTTAAACCACCACGTACGTGCACATAGTCTAAGATATATTGTTTGGTCCTATCAAAATATATTGACTCCATTGGTTAAACACTTTCATGTTTGATTGATGATGGTGTTCTATCATAATGGCTTTGATAAAAATCATATCATAATAGCTTTCATAGAAATCACCAATCTGGTTAAACACTTTCATGTAAAGTGAGAGATGGTGAAATATCATAATTTCATAATTATATGATGGTATTCTTTTGGGTATATGATGAAAGGTGATTGATTTGGTATATGTGAATAGACTGAGTATGGATGGTAAAATATCACATTATGGTATTCAGTTAGTATGTTGTGTAGAATAAATAAAATATTAGATAATGAGATAGTTATGTTAGGCTAGTTCTTATGAATAATTAAGTTAAAACGTCAAGTCACGGCAAAACGGCACCACTTTAACATTGATTGTAGCTAAAACTCTATTACCATGTTAAAGCCCTAATATTTAGCATTTGGACCCCACTATTTCTCTTTTGCCGCTCGTTAGTGTGTTGAAGCTCCTTCACTACAGCCCGGACTTTAACGCCCCGTCACAGTGTTACATGCGTTAAAG